>NC_073745.1:101296537-101633581 GCF_029784135.1 Toxorhynchites rutilus septentrionalis
TATGGAAAGTGGCTCGAAACATGAGAAATCGCTCTTCAACGAATGAAAGCGAAGAATATTCACATCGATGGATTTTGAATTTTGCACGGAAGGTTTGTCCTGATTCCGCTCCTGTGCAAAAAATTGTTCGAGATATACCACAAGGTAGGTGCGATCTTGATTCCGAGTTTTCGATGGTAGAATTCTCTCTTGCTCTGCTCTCATGTAACAATTCTGCTCCGGGATCGGATAGAATTAAGTTCAACTTGCTGAAAAACCTCCCTGATGTAGCGAAACATCGCTTGTTGAATTTATTCAATCGGTTTCTGGAGAATAATATTGTTCCAGATGATTGGAGACAAGTACGAGTTATAGCTATTCAAAAACCCGGAAAACCCGCGTCCGACTTCAATTCGTACCGCCCAATAGCAATGCTGTCTTGTATACGGAAATTGTTGGAGAAAATGATCTTGTTTCGCCTTGATCGATGGGTTGAAACGAATGGCCTACTCTCAGATACACAATATGGGTTCCGCAGGGGCAAGGGGACGAATGATTGTCTTGCGTTGCTTTCTTCAGAAATTCAAATGGATTACGCCGAAAAAAAACAAATGGCTTCAGTATTCTTAGACATAAAGAGGGCCTTTGATTCTGTTTCAATAGAGGTTTTGTCGGACAAATTACACTCTCGGGGTCTGCCGCCTCTATTGAATAATATGTTATATAACTTGCTTTGTGAGAAACATTTGAACTTTTCTCACGGAGATTCGGCAGTAAGTCGGGTCTCTTACATGGGCCTCCCCCAGGGCTCATGTTTAAGCCCCCTTTTGTACAACTTCTATGTAAGCGACATCGACAATTGCCTTACACAAAATTGCAGCCTAAGACAACTTGCAGATGATGGAGTGGTGTCTGTCGTAGGACCAAACGAATCCGACCTGCAAGGACCCTTACAAGATACTTTGAACAATTTTTCAACCTGGGCCATTGGGCTAGGGATCGAATTCTCCACGGAGAAAACAGAGATGGTGGTTTTTTCTAGGAAGCATAGACCAGCAAAACCAAAGCTTCAACTTTTGGGTAAACCGATCACTCATTCTATGTCATTCAAGTATCTTGGGGTCTGGTTCGACTCCAAATGTACTTGGGGGGCCCATATTAGGTATCTGAGTAAAAAATGTCAACAAAGAATAAACTTTCTCCGTACAATTACCGGCACCTGGTGGGGAGCCCATCCCGAAGATCTTATTATGTTGTATCGAACAACTATTCTCTCAGTGATGGAGTATGGCAGTTTCTGTTTTCAATCAGCTGCCAAAACACACCTCATTAAACTCGAGCGAATTCAGTATCTTTGTCTCCGTATCGCGTTGGGATGTATGCCCTCAACGCATACCATGAGTCTCGAGGTTTTGGCAGGCCTACTCCCACTAAAAGATCGCTTCAATTTATTATCCCTTCGAATCTTCATCCGGTGTAAGGTCATGAACCCATTGGTGATCGGAAATTTTGAGCAGCTGATCGAGCTAAATTTTCACTCCGGATTCGTGAGTTCATATCATGAATTCATCTCCATGCAGGTTGATCCTTCTTCGTATATTCCCAACCGTGTTTGTTTCCCTGACTACATCAATTCCTCTGTGCATTTTGATCTGTCCATGAAGCAAGATATCCATGGATATTCAGATTACCAACGATCGAGGATCGCTCCAACGATCTTCGATGAAAAGTATGGGGGTATCAATTGTGATAATATGTACTTTACTGATGGGTCCACTATAAACGAGTCCACAGGATTTGGAGTGTTCAACGAATTTTTTAGCACCTCACACAGTCTTCAGAATCCTTGCTCAGTGTATATTGCTGAATTGGCAGCAATTCATTGGGCGCTGGACAGCGTCGCCTCACGACCTGTTGAACACTATTACATTGTAACGGATAGTCTTAGCTCTGTCGAAGCTATCCGTTCAGTGAGGCCGGAAAAGCACTCACCGTACTTCCTTGAGAGAATACGAGAAATTTTGAGTGCTTTATCCAGACGCTGTTATGTCATTACCTTTATCTGGGTCCCTTCACATTGCTCCATTCCGGGTAATGAGAGGGCTGACTCATTAGCAAAGGTAGGTGCAATTGAAGGCGATATTTATCAGCGTCAAATCGCCTTCAATGAATTTTATTCTTTAGTCCGCAAAAATACCATCGCTAACTGGCAACGCAAGTGGAATGAAGATGAATTGGGCCGGTGGTTTCACTCGTTTATCCCTAAGGTTAGCCTCAAACCGTGGTTCAAAAGTCTAGACTTGAGTCGGGACTTTATTCGCACCTTCTCCCGACTCATGTCCAATCACTGTTCGTTAGATACACTACTCTTCCGTTTCAATCTTGCCAGCAGCAATCTCTGCGTTTGTGGCCAAGGTTATCACGACATCGAGCACGTTGTTTTGTCGTGCGAGGTGTATCTGGTCGCCAGATCGAATTTAGAAAACTCCCTTCGGGCCCGAGGAAGACAGCCCAATGTGCCGGTGAGAGATGTGTTGGCTCGGTTAGACCTTGATTACATGTCCCATATATATGTTTTCCTTAAAGCTATAGATCTTCGTGTGTGATTGTCCCTACATCCTTATACCCTCCTTTCCTTCCTTTGCGGGTAATTCGTCCCCTTGCTATAAATAGTAGAATAAGTTGAAATGTAAATAAACTATAGATATACGAATAGATTTAAGAATTGAGTGCTCATCAACATTGTTACAATTTCCTTATATCCCATCCTTCTCCTAAAAATATGTCACCCTCCTAAACTCGAGTACACCGCGAGTAATCGGTTTTCCACCTTACTAACCATAGATGTAAGAAAATTGTTTATATATATAGTTTTAAAATTATATTTAAGAATTCGGCTCCTTTAAACTTAAGTAACTGAGCCTGTAAAAATAAACGAATTAAAAAAAAAAAAAAAAAAAAAAAAAACATGATCCAAATTTTCTGCAGTTGTGGTATTTTTCCAAGTAAGATCAGCTAATTGGCTTTAATTTGATATATCGATTATCTGAATCGGTACAGTAGTTCAAAAGTTATCAATTTTTGAAAAAAGTCATTTTTGGCAAAAATGCGAAAATATGGATTTTTCGGACCACCCTAAAATGGAAATGGTCACCCTAACAATACAATAAAAAAATAAGGGTCTAATAATTTGCGATAAAGAACAAATCTGAGAACCACTATATCGGTTTGGCATGGAATGGCTGGGTATATAAATACAGGTCGGACTCGATTATATGTGATTCGATTATATACAATTTTGAACTCGATTATATACAGTTTGGAATTTTTTTTTTATATTTCGAATTTGACTTATATCAAGAAGAAATGTAACCTTTCAACGTTAAGGTTTATTTTAAGTGGCTATTACATGTACAGTGGGGGAAAAATCGTTATTTTTGAAGATTTTGCTTAAATTTTCACTAGGAATAGTGCAGCCAATTTAAAAAAATATAAAAGTTGGGTGTCAAAGAACAAATTGTAGAGCTTTAATTTAATTAATAGAAACAATCTAGTTGAATATGAATTTTCAGGATGAAATTGATAATAACACATTTAAAATTAGTAACTTTCAAGTTTTTAACTTCCAAAATGTTATTAAAATCCACTAATTTAGATATTCCACTACTATATCCTGTACTAAATTTTCTCATCTTTCAAATGAAAGCAACATAATCATCTTCTGTAGCGTACTTTGTAATGTATAGCCAGTTTAGGGCAACAGAATCCGAAACAAAACAAAAAGTTCTATAACTCTGTCATTGTTGAAATTCGAACATATGCGTAGGAGGATTTTTTTCATCAAATATGATTGTCTATCACCTTCTGAGAGAATCTGGATAAGCTTATTTTTTTCATGTGAGAAAGGTATTTTCTGGCTTTAAAGAGATGAATCAAAAGTCAAATTCCTATTATATATTCAAAAAAACGAAAAATACATGCAAAAAAAACCCAATAACAATTTTTTTTTGACTCGATTATATACAGGATTCGATTATATACAGTGAAAAGAAATCAAAAACTGTATATAATCGAGTCCGCGCTGTAAATGGATTTCTGTCTGTCTTTGTGATTCTTATGGACTCGGGAATTACTAAACCAATCGACGTGAAAATTTGTGTGTAGAGATTTTTTGGGCCGGGAAGGTTCTTATGATGGTTTGGTACCCCTCCCCCTCTCTAAGGGTGCCATACAAATGAAGCATATATTTCTGCACAACTCAAGAACTAATCAAGCAAATAGAGCCAAATTTGACATGTGAAGGTTTTAGAAAGCAATAACTGTTTCTATGGTGGTTTGACACTCCTCCCCTTCCCTTAAAGAAGGGGGGGGGGGGTTTGAATAACTCGAGAAATAATGAACTAAATGGAATCAAAGTTGGCATATAAGGGTTTTAGGGATCAATTAACGTTTTCTTTCTATAACTTCTCCATAACTCGAGAACTAATCAAGTAAATTGGAGCCAAATTTGAGATGTGAGGGTTTTGGGTACTAGAAATGTTTATGTGACAGTATGACACCCCTCCCTCCTCTGGAATGGAGAGGGGGTCCCATGAAAATATTACACATATTCCAACCAAACACGACCATTGAAAATTTTTGGAAAACTCTGAAGGAAAATGGGAAAATTCGGTAATTTGATTTTTATATGTTCTACAATTACATCATTTGATGTTTGCGCTAACGAAATTGATCTTTGTTCGAAAGTGGAAATGGATTTGAATGTTATTGAACGCACTCCTATATCTTCTTCTATCTATATAAATAAAAATGGAATGGATAAGAGCAAATCTCGAGGAATGAATTGTTCGATTTAGCGTTGTCTTTATTCTATCATATTTTCTGTATCAAACATTTGTTCCATGTAACGGAGAAACATTGGAAAAATCTTGGACGAGAATTGTGTCTTAAAATAATCTGATATTATAATGACAAGTTTTGGTAGAAGTACCAGAAATTTTATAGTAAAAGACAATTTTAAAGGGTAAATCAGAAGATCAATCAATGAACAGTTCTGCGATTGGACCCATGATCGTGCATCTAGTAAGAAAACGTGAAAGTTTGAAGGTATTGATGACAAAAAATAAATTTTGGGCGGAACGAAGTTTGCCGCGTCAGCTAGTATTATCATAAAATAGACTTGAAGCATTTGTACATATTATTTATCACGTTTCGATTCCAGAATGCTTAGAAACGATCTTCATATTCATCAGATTATCACTTCATATTATCGCACTTATTATGAATGCCCTATGTTTGGATAAAAAATCACATTTTTCTTGTATTCGAACTGACTACGAAAAGCGAATGCGATGAATCTTGTAAATTGCATATATATAACGAACAAAGAAATTTAAATTTGCCCAAAAAACGGATTGATTTCACCAATTTTATTTTTCCATTGCATTCAACATAAAAATGGGAACTACTATTTACCAGGATATTTTCAAAGCGCCAGCTCATAAAATGTCATCTAGATTCACTTCTGTGGTGGCTATCACTCACATAATTTTTCATTCATCCATTCACTGTGGTGCACTAAGTGGCCAACGTAGGATGTTTCCATCGATATTTTTTTAAACCTCACATTATTTTTGGTTTCTATTTTGACAACAAATTCATATGTTTCCAGACCACTTAACTGGCTGGAAATGTAACGATACTGATAATTCGAATAATTTGTATTTTTTTTTCTGTTTGCGGTGCCATTGACCTCAAAGTCACGATCACTTCATTATTTGTGTCTAATATCAAAACTTGCACAAATTCATCTTATCATACGCCCCTTAGGACGATGTAACTTTGATAAAACGCCCGAAAAACCTATACACAAATCACATTAGGGCTAATTCCCTTTCGAGAATCGTGCAATCTCGGCTTGTCGCAACGGCACACACATCTTCCGCATAACTTGACATTAACCTTAAATCACCACAAAAGCACAACCAATCATCCAATTAGTCGCTCGGCCGCCACTCGCTGAGATAGGGGTTCGACGGTAACCTACGCCTCTATTTAGCACCCATCGATACGAAACGACGTCTGAGCCGCGTCGCGCCACGTCCAAGACTGACTGAATCTCAGCCGTCGGAGATTTCTTGCCGATTTGCTGGAGATTGTTCAACGCCACGCGAATGAAACAGCATCCAGACCGAAAGACTGACTGGCAGGAATAAGCTTCCGTCCCGAGACTTTCATACGCAACGACTGGCGACTCGCGTGCTCGAAGCGCGCCAAAACCCAAAAGTGTATGAATTTCCTACACTTGGCATACACCACGGCCACCGGAGCCGCCGGTCGCCGGCATCAAGGGCGCATGCTTACCATCCCCGCTCCGCTGCTCAGTTGGGGAAGTGCTCGGTTTCGTGGAGCTCGACCGGTGCCGGGTTATGAATGGAATGGAATGAATGGACCACGTGGAACGTAAAACGAGCATCCCGAGAGGAACGAACACTTGTTGATCCTCTCTGAACCTCCCACCTTCCATAACTCAACAAATGCACTGGTTTATCGGATTAAAACGGACACACGATGGAAGCTGGATCAAACTAGACGATAATTTAGATTGCGGTAATGGAATGCTATTGGAGTGCGAACTGAAGTGCAGTTTCGAATGAGAATTTGTTTTCGCTTGGGAGTAGTAATTGATAGCAGCAGCATGATTCGATTGCAAGTGATTTTTTGTGTCCTCGTGACTGCGTGGCATAGTTGAGGAAGGAAGGTAATTCAATTTCACGGTTTGGTATGTAAACGCTTTAGGGGATAGTTGAGGTGCATAGTTTTGTGGTTTTATGCTGGTTGCAATAGCAATTGGTAAATAATACTTTTTCCATATTATTCACATGCCAGACTTCTTTTTCCCAATTGTTACCAAATCCAAATCCACCCAGACCATCATTTGATTGTGAACTCGTGTAGTGATAAGTGATTCCGGTTGATGAAAGCTACATTTTATTTTGTAGTTGCATCTGTGCTCTGTTACCATTTCGAGGTCTGACGGACGATCCAACCAAAATAATTTGACGATTTGAATATATACGACGTCATGTTTCTTGTTAAACGACATTAAAATGTTATGTACAATTTTTCACACTGATATTGACCACAATGATAATAACTCTTTTGAGACTATATTAACTTATTCATAAACTAATCAATTTACGAGTAGAAATATGTTTATTCTGCTGATACAATAACTTTATATTAATAAATTATTAGCAGCATATATTTCGATTTCAAACTAGAAAACCGTTCTACAATGATTACTTAACACGTTCTATGTCGATATACCACCGTTTTTCCCCCAAAGTGTTCCAATGATTAGACCCCTCTAGTCTATAACATCGCATTCTGTCCTCGCCATCAACACTACATAAGACAGGAATTGAACTTTAAAAGCAGTGTTTTTGAAGATCGGATAACAGGTCAGCTTAAGGTTACAGCTAATCAAGATTTCTCGAACTGGTTGATCTAATTACTAGCTTGATGCATTGATCGCTGGTTAAGTTGAGCACCGGTGGTGATCGTTACCTTATTGGTCGACACCTCAGGGGTAATCAGTGCATTTTTACTCTCGTTGGGGGCCACGAATGTACTCCACCTTCAATCCGAATAGCTGTTACTTGTTTTCTAACCCAATTTTTTTATTGGTAGGCATATCGTTATTCAACCGCACGTCGGATGTTTACATTAATATTGGGTGTAATTCCTTCCTTTTCCACAAGATGGCTCAATAAATCGACAATCGTGAACAACCGTGATATGTTGACATCTGTCAACCAAATATTATTTACAAGTCTTTGAGTTTTACATAACAAGTTCAATTTTTACTGCGACTTTTACTACTCGAGTTTTTCAGTACCATTTGCAGGAAGTTAACAACCGCAGGATACATCCGAAACGGCACAAAGAGAAGCCTTTTTTGCATCGAATCGTTACCGGGGAAGTGAAACGGATTCTCTACGACCACCTTAAATGCAAAAGATCGTATGTAAAGCACGGCCAACCAGGAACATCAACGCCGAAGTCGAAGGTCCACGGTGCCAAAGTAATGCTCGGTATTTGGTGGGATAAAAATGGTTTTAATCCATCATGAGCCGCTCAAATCCGATCAAACGATCAATGGAGCCTGAAATGCCGAGAAATAGAAAAGCTGATTTGATTCGGTTCGTCAGAACGAGCGCACGATACACAGTTTTGACTTTGACGTTTATCAAGAGTTTTCAAATGCATATTACGCAGAATCGTTCTTACGATTTATGTTATAATAAATACCATTAGACAGCAAATTTATCCAGCAACTTTTTCGCCTGGGACAGTGGAAAGAATAAAACAAGGGAGCAATTTAACAAATAGAAGAGGTATGTTTTGCGAGCGGATGCGAAGGTGTATTCGTTCCCATGAATGTTGTATGCAACACAAAATTGTGTGCAATAATTCGTTCTATCGAACAAATTAGCAAGACTTTTTTCGTATGTATACATGTTGAAGTTTGTTTATTTAAATGCGTTCGTATGTGTCTTTTTTTCTACATGTGGCGTAATTTTTTCTTGGATTTTTAAGAGCATTGCGAGACACAAAAATAATTTTCTTCATCGTCTGCATAACTATTTTTATTTTATTGAAATCGATTATTTTATTGTATTCGTAGTTTTCAATTGTAAGAAAATAATTGAAATAAAAAAATATAATTATTTGAATTTTTTTAAGTGTTCTTCTCATTAATCCGAATGATCTTTCCACAAAGACTTTATTTTTTCTCACAGAGGTCTATCGTACTGCTAACTCCTATGAATTTGGTAAACCATCTAAATCCAATGTAAAGATAATCTCATATATATTAAGATACGAGAATAAAATCTTTGTGCAGCATAATGCTCTAAATATACCGTCAAAATTTAGACATATAAAAAACAAAATTTGAATAAATATTAGAGCAGTACTGGGTCTCTAAATTCAAAATAAACTAATTCTGCCATACAAATGTAACACAAATTTCTGCATTACTCGAAAATTAATGAAGCAAATGAAACGAAATTTGGCATGTGGAGGTTTTAGGATGCAATAAATATTTCTATGATGGTTAGATACTCCACCCCCCAATCTAAGGGGGGGCTGCCACACAAATGAAACACAAATCTCTGCATTACTCGAAAATCTATCAAGCAAATGAAACGAAATTTGGCATGTAGAGGTTTTAGGGTGCAATAAATGATAAAAGGTAAATTCAACGGTGTCGATTAGAAGATCAATCAATGAACAGTTCTGCGATTGGACTCATGAACTTGCGCTTAGTAAGAAAACGTGAATGTTTGAAGGTATTGATAACCAAAACAAATTGTGGGCGGGACGAAGTTTGTCGGGTCAACTAGTATATATATATTTTTGTACCGAAAAACACAATCTAAAAATTTTAAAAAAACACAGACGTGGGAAGAAAATTAATTACAAACTAGAGTAGTACTGAATCTCAAAATCAAAAAAATAAATAAAATTTAATTGGAAATTAAAATATTTTTAAAAACTTTAAAGTATTTGTTTTTTTTTTTTGATGGAAAAATTGTATGAAAATTTTGATCGATACACCTTAGTAAGATGTACTTTCAGTACTTTTTTTCATATTCTTGTCTCAAAGCTATTGAGAATGGCGTGATAAAAAACGAAAAGGTGCATTTTCAGCATAGATCCTATGGTGTACCATATAAGGACACAACTATATGGTACTACTGTCAAAATCTTTTATTTAGTACCTTACACAATATTTTCCATACAGCTGGTGATTTGGTTTGGGGGCACTTTTTACTCCCTTACCCAGCCAGACCTTTTGGAAACTAAAAAAATATATTTTTTGTACCGCGCAACACTGAAAAAAAATACACATACAGTGAAAACTCTCACCCACCCACCCTCTCTTGAAGATTTTCGTGTATTTCAACTCATTTTGGGCAGTGAATGTTTTCGAAGTGATTCAAACGATACTTTAAGTTATTGTTTGATTTCTACATTAAAAGCTTTATCTATAGAACAATTGCGTAAACAATACATTCATTTTTAAATTTATAACAACATGCAATTTATTCTTTTGCTCTAGGAAGGGATTCTTGTACAACAATTCATCGATTAATTTGTTTCAATAAGCTTTCCCTATCTTTTATGGCTTGAATTTCTGTCTTTGGGAGTATCCGAAAATTTAAATCAGTTGGGCGTGAACACAGTTGATTAAACCTTATAATACACAACATAGACTATTTACGTTCGACACACACACTGTGAGTGGAGTGAAATTGAAATTTGTCGCAATAGAGAATGTTATGTTTTAGTAAATAGAAGCGATAATGTGTCGTTATAGGGAAGGTCGTTATAGAGAAATGTCGCAATATATAAAAGAATTTCTATGCGATTTTGAAGGGACCTTTAAACATGTCGTTATAGAGAGACTTGTTGCTATAAAGATTGTCGTTATAGAGAGCTTTGACTGTATCTAGAAAAGCCGTAGGAACACATTTAAATATAAATCAGAGTAGTAGTGAATCTCTATATCTCAAAGGAAAAAATACAAAATTTCAATATTTTTAGTACCTCAATTTTTGATGAATTTTTTTTTGATAATTTTCCTTGATACACCGTAGTGAGATGCATATTCAGTATTTTTTTTTATTCAAATTTTTATCTCGAAGTTTTTGATGATAGCGTGAAAAAAAAAGAAAAAGTACGTTTTTCACTATAGGTCCTATGTTAAACCACATAGGGGTTCAAAAAAACGCCAAAATTTCTTATTTAATATCCTTTACAAAACTTGCTGGAGATTTGGTTTGGGCACTTTTTACTCCCTTACCTGGCCAGGCCCTTTCATGCAAGATTTTATCAAAGCAACGAGGAAAGTGCCACCCATACAGTGATCGTTCGTTTATTGAGCCGGAAAATCAATACAATTATGGAATCTAACTCGCTAACTGGACTGCAAAACAGCAAAAGCAATACATTAGATTGAAGATGACATCTATTATTGATACATAACTCCTTTGCAGCCCAGTTAACGCACGCTCTGTTATAGATGAGTCCGGTTGAAGATAGTCCAATTAGCAAATGACTTCTGTATATGACGGAGTGACGAACATCTTACGGTGGGTTTAGACTAGTAATATATTCATATGAAGAAATATGATGAGATTTATAGAAAACGCACCATCGCTTACACTAGCGCGAACTTATATAATGAATATTTTCATATTGTCGGTGAATTTATTCACCTTCATATTAATTTTTTTTTTGTTTACCGATCTACATACACTTAATCTACCATTGCAGCCTGTTATGTGTCACACTAATATTCATTAATCATTTTCAGTTAAACAGTTTTACTCCCTGCCAGAAGCCCCGACACAACAAGCAATCGGCGTTAACTCACAATGTGAGTTGATGCGTATCACGAGTTATTCTCCATTTTTCGGACAAACAGGCATTTATAAGTGGAGGAATGATCTTGGAAGATAGTTTTACTTTATTATCCCCGAAGTTCAATCAATTTGGACTCAATTCACGTTTTTATCGTGTAGGTGTTGCTACTAACAATTTGTGTAATTGTGGTCCAGGATGTTATAATATCGTGCAGGTTGTTTGGTTATTTAGAAATGCAAATAATGAATTTAACTGGCTGCTGATTTAGAAGCTCGAAAGGGTACATTCACGCATATCAGATTATGATAGTTTGAGTAGTCACGATCTGAATATTATGTACCCCATATATGGCTTTATTGGCGATCTAACGTACAAATCTACACCTAGGCGGCGCTGTTGTGAAAGCGATGATGGTTTAAAATTTTGTAAAGTGAGTTTATGGAAGGTTTGTAGTTCATTCCATAATTTACAATGTCATAATCATAAAAGATTATTCGATTGCGATGAGTTTGGAAGAAATTGCATTCTGCGCAATTTTATACATAACATGTTATTTTCTTACCTATTTCAGCAGTGAAAACTTTGTTAAATATTGACAATGGTTGAATCAACAAAGGAAATTCTAGAGCACAATCAAAAACAAGTTGAAAAATGCATGGTTCTTGCATGTGAGAACCTAGGTAGTGCGGACTAAATCAAAACGGCCGTCAAAAAAGATCCAATTGAAATGTCGAAAGAGATCCAACGATCAGGAGTGTTATTTTTCTTATGATAATCAACACTATAAAAGAAGTATTGTTGTCAAGGGCAAAACTAATTAAAATTATAAAATGAACGAACTACATTTTTCCGTCAATTGTTTAATTAACCATTGCATCTCTAAAAGAGCATCTCAGCCTTCCACTGAGCAACGCATTCTTAATGTCCCCTCTCTTCGACATAACGTTTTTCCGAACGAAATAAAAACAAACGAAGTCAGAGTCACGTAAATTTTTACTCCTGCGATTTGAAATTATTCGATAAAAAGTGGAAGGAAGAGATGCCAAATGATTTTTAACAAAAGTCTGTAAAAACATGTGAATGTCTGTTAAAAATATGGAAAAGTCTGTAAAATTGTGATCTATAGAAATGTCTTTTAACGTTAATTTTCACATATTTATTAATACTTTGTACATCGCGATGCACGTAAGATTGTATTTTGTATATATATACAGGCATTCCATGCCAAACCAGTATAGTGGTTCTCTGATCTTCGTCAATGTGGTAATTTTGTTCTTTATCGCAAAACATTAGACTCGTATTTTTTTTATTTTTTCATTTTTTCAAAAATTTATAACTTTCGAACCACTTAACCGATATAGATGATCGACATATCAAATTGAAGCCAATGAGCTTTAATTGAGAAATATTGAACTTGCAGATAATATGGATCCTATTTTCGTAATTTGATTGTAGTAGTTTTTTAATGTTTTCATGGCTTTGGACTAGGGGGCGCAATATTTTTTTATATTTTTTCTTGAAAGCTGAGAATTTTTTACATAAAATATCTCGATATCAGAGATGCTATTTTTTTCGTTTTTGAAATATGATTTTTCAAAACTAATCGATGGTTCTAAAAACAATTTTTCTCCATTTTTCCCACTACAAAAAGTCATAACTTTTGAACTAGTGGATCGATTCATATCATCGACATATCAAATTGAAGCTTACGAGTTATTTTTCTTTGAAAAAATATGACTTTTGCGAAAAAAAATAATTTTTGTTTTTGTAATTATTGACTGAGTTAGTTTTTCATTGTTTTCTCGGTTAAAGATAGGAGCGCTATATTTTTTTATATTTTTTTATGGAAAGCTGAGGATTAACATCGATATCAGAGATGCTATAATTGTCGTTTTTATGTTATAATTTTGTAAATTTAACATGTTTTAAGTCTTCGATCAATATTTATATGTGACTAAACTAGACCTATGCTACAAGAATCCAATCTTCCCGCAATGTCATATTTTTTTCAAATTTTGCTTATTGGCTTCATTTTAATATATCGATCATCTAAATCGGTACAGTAGTTCGAATGTTATGATTTTTTGCAGAAAGTTATTTTTGGACAAAGGGGGAAAAAGTGAAAAAAAAATATTTTTCGGACCACTAAATAACTTATGTGTTGTAAGTGTGTTTAAATGTTTCAACGATCTACACATTCATACATACACATACATACGCGTTGTTAATTTTTATAAAAATCAGTATTTCTTCGTTGATATATTGGACATCCACCAAGGTTGGCGGTCTTGTCGTTGATGAAACTTATAAGAAAATGCAGTGCATATTTTCCATCCGCCATTCAAGGCTATACAAGTTTTAGATCACCACACGGCCATGAACCATGTCTATGGTAACAACATCGAACAGTAACCCATATTTCATCATAAGCAGACCCGAAAGCAAATGTAAGTTGTTGAAAATACAATTAACATTTTTATTCGATGTTGTTTAAATACGACATAGTCCTGACCCTAACTTAACTATGTTTCAATAAATCTCCTTGCATTTCAGCAAAACAATCCTATCTAGAACAGAAAATAATTATCAGAGACAATTTTCGTTCAAGGTTTTTCCTTACCTGCAGAGAATGCAATTTTTCATTAATTGTGAATAACCGTATCCTCTCTTTCGTTTGCAATGATGTCAGGGCAAAAGTACTTATGTGTATGAGTTCCAAACTTCATACACACCAGATGGGCCAATCAGAAAGTCTGCCGGGACGCAGGTTGAGTATCGCAGGTCTAACGTCATGTGTATTGATGTAAACTAAATATAATAACTTTTCTGTATTAAAACTATGGAAAATGTCATATGGTGAGTCAAATATCTTTGATGTGATGAATAGAACTTCTTATTTTTCAAAAACCTGTGAAATATTGTTATATCCAAAAAGTCTACAACAAAAATAAAATTCGTTTTACAGATATTTACAGAAATTTACAAACATATTGTTAAATCTGGCATCTCTGGTGGTCTGAGAATTTATTGCAAGAAATCGCTTGAAAACATGCATGAATTTGCTTGGAAATGAAGTGGATTGAGTTCGCACCACTTAGGTGAGAACTACCTTGGGAAGCTCGGAAGTGGAATATTGACGATCTATCGTACAAATCTACACCTAGGCGGCGCTGCGATGAAAGTGATGAGTGAAGTGAAGTTTTAAATTTTGCCATGTGAGTTTATGGAAGGTTTATAGTTCTTTCCATAAATCACAATGTTATAATCATAAAAGATTATTTGATTGCGATGAGTTTGGAAGAAACTTAATTCTGCGCAATTTTATATATAAAATGTTTTTTTCTTACCTCTTTCAGCAGTGAAAACTGTATAAATATTGACAATGATTGAATCAAAAAAAGAAATTCGAAAGCACAATCAAAAACAAGTTGAAAAATGCATGGTTTATGCATGTGAGAACTACCTTGGAATGTCCGGAAGTAAAATACACGTGATTTGTTTTTGAGTTTTAGGTTACCTTATCATCATTTTCTTAGTTCAAAAACAAAATCCAAATGTCTCACCGATCGTTTACGTTTTGCGTTAGATCGCCAATTAGAAGTCCACTTCACTTCCTCGAATGCACTACCCATTCTCCGTTCCCTTTCCTATACATAAGCGGAACTTAGCGCCCAATGAAATCAGTTCACTACAGCAACTACATGAACTTCCCAAGAGAGGGTGGCGGACACGACCATTTAATCGTGCTGGTTATCTATCACTGGCGCAGCATCTTCACACACACCAATTCTCCACCCGATGAGGACGGTCATCGGCTTACTCGGCCAGCCGGACCGATTACACATGTTAAAATGAAATAATAAGTTGTAAATATACGGTATCAATATCTCGTCGATCTATGCGATACTTGGTGGATTATTCGAAATTCAACCCAGAATCTCCCAAAAGAAAATTCATGGTCATAGAATACTCAATATACATCGCTTCTTACAACCCTCTACAGACAATGTTACGGACAACGTGGCAACGAAGGAGAAAATGCTATTTTTGTATATAATATATTTTTATAGTCATAGATTTATTTGACTTAGGCTTATATTTATGTAGATCTCAACTATTTAGACCTTTGTTCGAAAATGATAAATAATGACTCCTTGTCTTCTTCTACATAATTGAATGAACAGAAGAGAAGGGAAGTAATTGCTTCAGTGGTATTTCTGTGTACATTTTTAAACAGAATGTGGTTCCGGATTCTACCACTTTATCTCAGCTAACCCATTTGAAGGATACAACTGTTGCGAATTGTAACCACTATTCACGCCTTTCCAAAAGGTTTTCCGATGAAGGGTTACCGAATCTGTGACAGTACCCTTTTCCACAAACTGCAGTAACTGCACTTTCTTTTCAATTTGAATAGGGGTCAGTTGAGGCCCTATTTTATCGGTTCACGTAAAGTGACAATACCACAGCACAATTTTATTAGACACACAAAAGGTTTATTTTACTTAAGCAATGCTTTCTTCTATTCTACTATTGTTAAAACTATACAAAAATTACATTTAAAGTTGGCCGATTTTCGGTGACCGACCAGTGCTCCCAATGGCTGAAATTCTAGCACTACTAACTCTAACATCGCTCACGTGCCCTATTTATCAATGCGCGCGTAAAGAGAGAGATTCAAATAGCGCTTTACAATTTTTCATTTACACTCATTCCGTTTACGTTCAGGTACGGTATACACAGGCGGGGATATTCAGGCGTAGCTATCGCCGTCGCAATGATAGCCGAGGTCTAACCCAACTTGAATAACCTAGCTAACTTCCTATTAATACCCCACGTATCAATACTATTATTGCACCTATCTTATTCTGAGTCTTCTCTGCTTATATCTTGTGTAAACAACAACTAATACAGGCAATGGTTTTTTTCAGGGCTTCCATTTGAAGTAACGAAAGAGAAAAAATTACAGATTTTGAACAATAAAAAACCTCAATTAAAATGCAATTACTACACACAATTACAGTCCTATGTCAAGATCCCTTCGTGTCCCTAGGTCCAGACTCATAATTTTTTTTTCAATTTTGCGTGTAATTTTAACTCCCTCGTCTTCATAAAAACAAACGAAATTTTATAATTTTAGCGATAACAAGATGATATTTTCAAAGCTCACAGTGTGGTGTACAAAAATAGCAAATAATTAAAAGTTCACAGAAAAAGCTACTGCTTCCGAA
Organism: Toxorhynchites rutilus septentrionalis; assembly: GCF_029784135.1. Lineage (NCBI taxonomy): Eukaryota > Metazoa > Arthropoda > Insecta > Diptera > Culicidae > Toxorhynchites > Toxorhynchites rutilus. The sequence continues at coordinate 101,313,184 of NC_073745.1, forward strand.
GGCTAACATTACGACTGCTACCTGAGCTTAGAATAATAATAGAAATTAAAAAAAATAAAATTAAGTCACTATGCAATTATCATCTGTTGTAAAACGAACAGTTTTATGATAACATGAGCATTTTGGCTCAAAATATCATTAAACTGTGAGTATAATCAACATTTCTTCCATATACACTTAATATTGATTGCAAACAATTGTGATACCATATTTTGTTTACCAATTTAAGTACTAGTATAACCCAAGGGTACTTCATTGATTATTGAACACTTTCCAAATGTTGAACAGTCTGAAGAATTCTAGCTAGAAGTCAATTTTACATTTTCAGACATTGTTATTTTTCCATGTCACCATGTCACATTTTTATAATTTTGAGAAAAACGAACACAAAGTTCAGTGTTCTGCAATTTTGGAAGCTTTAATTTTTAAATTCAATTTTTTTAAATTAAATTTAATTTAAATGTTAGCTACTCTCTGGCAATACTATGACGTACGAGGTCTGTTCAAAAAGTATCGCGACATTCGAATTCACGATTTAAGATTTTTTTTGTGGCATTATGTTGGTACTCATGTCTCTTACTTATGCTGACAAGTAGGGCAATTTTGAATGCTCAGTTAATTTTTGACAACTGTTTTTCTTACACGTGTTTTGATTCATCGAATATACGTAACCCGCGTAAATTCGAAAGTCGCGATACTTTTTAATCAGACCTCGTACAATAACTGCAAAAAAACATCAAGTCTCATGCTCAAAACAGGCAGCTATTTGCCTTCCCATACGTACATGGTCCACTCTGACTGAACCAACGAAGCACTTTATAAGATTTGGCTCACTATCACTGAAAAATTTCGAAATATTTTTCAATCAATTTTTTAATATAAGGTACACCGGGGCATTTTGAAACGGTTTTCTCGAAGTTCAACTTGAAAGTTTTCTTAAAAAATCACTGAATCACTAAATTTGCTGCATATACAAGGTATGACAGATGACTTTCGATAAAAAATAGAGATTAACACTGGTTGTTTCGAAAAATATCAATTTTTAAAATGTTCAGCTTTCATATGCATTGTTTCAATTTGTCCCGTAGAGCGGGGTAGCTCCTAAACTTATATTTTTAACCATAATGATGTATTTGGAAAATTTGTTAAATATTATTAACAAATTAGCTGATCCGGCAAACTTTGTTCTGCCATAAACATTATTTGTAGTGAATATGTTGGTTGTTGATTGAAAAATAACTAATGTATAGTAAGTGTGTTTAAATGTTTTATCGATCTACACATACGTGAAACGATCGTTACTCTTGTGTTTGACATACCGAGGTATAGAGGGATTATTACCGACAAAACTTAAAAAAAAACACAAACCATTCCTTTAACGAATTTACGAACTAACGAATTTGACATGTTCTCTTGAACACATAACAGACCCACATTTCATTTATAATTTTTGTTTCAAAAGCGTGTTTATTTCACTCGAAAATTCATAACAATTTACGCTTCACATAAATGGAACACGAAGCTCAATGACGTCTATATCGCATTGCGTTTCAAGGTTGCCACATTTGCACAATCCTCGAACGGATGACAGAATGCGATATTGCAATCGATTCAGGTAATTTTGTAATAATTTTGTGAGTAGTTGATCAATAGACGTATCTGGAACTCTTGAGGAAATTACACTATCGATTTCCTCAGGGCGTATTTTGTCGACTATCCAAATTAAAAATATGCATATGAGGTAAAGGGCGAACACGAAATTATTGCGACACCGAAAATGTCATGCCAATTTTCTTAAAATGTTTAGAATCAAACCAAAATTTTAGGGTAGTTTTATGCATATATTTACTTCAAAAATCAAAAGAAAAGTTAATCGATGGAGCTTTGAGTGTAAAATTGAACGCATTTTCGCTTGATGCCCTCCATCAAAGTCTTTACAGTGTCATCCGGTACCAGTTTCTCAGTTTTTTTAACATTTTCTTAACTTGTCCTTCTCGTGTTTGACTGTCTTCTTGCTCTTCCGAAGTTCCCCCTTCATTATTTCCCAGTACTGCTCCACAGGGCGCAGCTCCGGACAGTTTGGCGGATTCATGTCCTTTGGAACAAAATGGACAGAATTGGCCTCATACCACTCCAGGAAAATTTTAGAATAGTGGCATTATGCCAAATCTGGCCAAAATAGCGGAGCTTCGTCGTGCTGCTGCAAGATCGGCAAAAGGAGCTTCTCGAGACACTCAGATTTGTAGATCTAGCCATTTACTGTGCTCTTTGTCACGAAAGGCTCACTCCTCAGTCCGCAAGAGCAGATGGCCTGCCAAACGAGATATTTGGAGGCGAACTTCGACATTTTCTTCTTCTTAAATTTGTCGTCCTCATCGAACTTGCTCTTGCCGGTGAAAAACTCCAACCCCGGAATTTGCTTAAAATCGGCTTTTATATACGTTTCGTCGTCCATCACACAGCAGCCATATTTCGTCAGCATCTTCTCGTAGAGCTTCCGTGCCCGGGTTTTAGCCGACGATTGTTGCCGCTCATCGCGGTTTGGGAAGTTCTGTACCTTGCATGTATGTAGTCCAGCTCTCTTCTTTGCATTCTGGACGTAGCTCTGCGACATGCCGATCTTTTTAGCCAAATCACGGCTTGAGACGTTGGGATTTGCTTTAATCATCCGCTTCACCTTTCCCTCCGTCTTTTTGTTCTCCGGTCCCGGTTTTCTTCCAGCTCCTTTACCGTGGTCCAACGTCAACCGCTCCTGGAACCGCTTCAACACTCTGGAGACGGTTGAATGGTGAATGTTCAACATTTTTCCCAACTGCCGGTGCGACAGGTCAGGAAAATCCATGTGTTTGGAAAGAATTTGTTCTCTCGACCCGCGTTGGTTCACCTCCATTTTCGTTGAATCGAAAAACACGACTTCGAGTTTGACAGCATGTAGACAATACACATCAATGAGAAAGTGTGCAAAATTTGGTTGATTTTTACCCAATGGAAAAAAAGTTATGCCCTGTTGAATGTGTCACAATAATTTCGTGTTCGCCCTTTAATCCTCGCTTTTGCCATCCAACCGAATACATCCAGCAAGGTGTAGGACCGAATACGTGTAATGTTGTAATGGAGCTCATTCTTCATTTCATTCATTGTTTTGTTTAAACACACGTGCTGTAATACCATGGCACTGCATGCGTTTAGGCCTGGCAATAATGAAGGCTGTTTCGGCGTTGCTCATGATAGCGTCTCGTAAGTGAGTGTATTTTTCCTCACACAGCTTCTGATTGTCTAGAATCGCACTCGTTCGCTCTCTACCTGTCTATCGTTCGCAACTAATTCTACGTAGAGATGAACGTGAACATTAACAACATTAGGAACGTTAGTACCATTGAAGAAGAGGATGGAGAGCATCGTTTAAACGGAGTATATCAACGATAAACTCCAGATTAATGTTTCTTCTTCGGATCTCAATTTCTCGCGTCGCTGTGCAGTCGCTTACCATGACTCTAGCAATGTTTTCAACAACATACAGTGGTTCCTGAGAAAATTTAGGCGGTCAAAACTCAGATTTCTGAGCTAAAAGTCCAATTTTTGGTAGACTGGGGTTTTCTTTCAGTTTCAGGGGGTAAGGTTTAAAATTTTCCGTTGCTATCGTGTTTGGTATCAAAGTGGTATGTTTTCGGATACGCTGAGTTCATTTTTCAACTCCACCAAAAAACCAAAAGAAGGAGGGGCAAGGGGGCAAAGTTCAAAATTTTCAGTTTTATCGTGTTTCGTATCAAAGTGTATGTTTTCGGATACGCAGTGTTCGCAGCTTATATTCTGTTTCTATTACTCGTGAAGTGGTAATAGTCAAAGCTGAAAACACAATTTAAATTCGGAGTTACGTTGTTCTATAACATAAAACACTGTACCTGTTTTTGCAGTTTTTCTTCGTTTAACACGATCTTTATATTATTTGCAAGTTTTTTGGGCATAATTTCATAAAAATCGGTTGAGCCGTTTCGGAGGAGTTCGACAACGAACATCGTGACACGAGATTTTTATATATATAGAGATTCATTCAAAATTTCATGGACATGGCGGTATAACACGACAAACATATTAAAAGAGCATATCTACTATAAAAAAAGACAACAAATTAGAAATGTTTTTTTTTTTCAAATATCTCGTGAATGACTGCATTTAGCAGGAGATTGATGAAGAGTTTTTTTTATTTTAAATCACGTCAAGATTCATAATTTGTGGCTAAAAATGATTATTAATATACAGAAATTCGAAGTTTCGAAAATTCATAAAAATTCGATGTTCAACAAAGTTCGTCAAAAATAGTTTTACCATCTTGTACCCATTTTTCATATTTTTTACATGACTTCTATTTTATATAAAATATTTTTAAAAAACATAAAAATATATATTTTAGATATTGAAAATTATTTTTTTTGTAATGAAAAAAGTACTTCACGTTTGGACATCAATACTCTATAACTCTTTATTAGACACTATTTCGGTACGACTCATAGTTTTTGTATAAATGTTTTTGTATATTTGGAATTGCTCTGAGTGGTATGCTGTTTTTTTTTGTCTTGTTCATGGCTTTCGCATTGTCTGTCCTCTGGTATACACGACCATGCAAATGGGTAGTTTAATGATTTCTGTATTGATAGAACATGCTGAAATACTTTTTTTTCGCGTTCGCACTTCAGTTTTAGCACTCTCGAGGTGATGTTGCTAGACCGTTCCGCGGATAATCGGAGTTCTACTGTAATTGTTTCAGTACACATGCAGGAAGATTTTCAATGTGGTTATTAAAGAGCCGTATTCTAATTAGAAGCAGTTCTCTTATTCATATTGGATATGAATTGTGCTCTCAATGGAGAAAAATGTATAACGGATGTTTCTGCAGCTTTTCTGAGACTTCATTTCGATTCCATTGTATATGTGATGTCGAGTTTTCTGTCCAAATCCGTAGACATCGCAATACATTGTACAAAATAGAAATCACTGCCACTGAAATCAAAACACTGTATTCGGGCAAATAATCAAACCGACCAAATCGGCTTGGTTAAAATGGCTGCTATTCACAATAATAGTTTCTATTCTAGGACTATTAGTTTGAAATTTGTTACAGGACGCGTTGTGAATTGGCAGAGCTTGCATGAAAAATTTGCAACTCTTAATTGAAAATTTGATCTAATTTGGCCGAAAGTCTGATAAAAACTTGGAAAAATAATGACCCTGATATTGTACGAGCGTTCCCCGTTAAGTTCCCTCTCTTTCCTTCAATGCGGGCTAAATGGAAAGCGCAGAAATAACGATATGGGACTTAACGTGTTGACTCTTGAAGTTTCATTGAAATGTTACCTAAAATTAGCATAATTTCCCATAACAAGCTGAAATTCAACCAGCTGTTCAACATGCTGATCCTTTTGATGATATCGATATTTTTCTTGCTACAATCGTCTGACTTTATTATCACCTGTTTTATTTACCTGAATTTTGTTCTTATTTCAAGTTCTTATTTGGCGGATTATTCTATGTTTGGAAGAAACATTTATCTCAATTGACAAAAATTTACAAAAATTGCGGGGAACCCAGCGAAACAGCTAACATTTAGAATGAAAATCCGTACTAAATCCAGTTGATGTTCCCTACGAATCCACATTTCCGTAAAAATCAAACAAATTCATAGATATTAGAATATTCCCGTAAATTTGCCATCGTATATGTTTGCAATATGTTATACATACGAATTTTGGTTACTCAACAATATTATTCTTTTCCAAATACAAACGAATAGAACGTGTAAGTGACAATATTCAGCAGTGACAATATTCAGCAGTGACAATATTCAAGACAAAAAGTATATTTAGTATTCAAAAGCAACATTAAAAGAGCCATGTATATATGAGGTTACCGCATATCCGGTACGCGTTTGTTTCTACAAGATTAACTCATGATATTCATGTTTGATTTACGATCATTATAACGAATCGTATTACGCCAAAGTATGGATATATATTGATAAACTATTAATGATATTGAATTATCCTAAGTTTTGATATTTGACTCCGTTTATTGCCGGAATCACACTTTCGTAAAAGATTCCGCGAATTGAACAAGTCATCCGGATGTCCTTTCGGTCGGATGCGCTACTGAATACAACTTTTCTACAATTTTGAAGGAGTAATTATGAAACAGATACCCATAATTTATTATTATTTGCCGTTATGTATCAGTATCAGAAAACTTTTCCGTGCAGTTACTTCTTACAAGCATCAGACTACCCCAAGCTATTTTCCCAAGGTCAAATGGTACAGTTATCACGAATGAAGCAATGAAAATGTTCATATTCCAAACCAACGCTAGAATTGAATTATTTAAAAAAGAAGGGCGAGTCATACGCGTCCTTTCGCAACATAAGATAATTAAGAAGGGTAGAAAAACATAGGTATGTGTGTATTGGTGTATCCTTGATGAGGGCACAAGAAGCATAAAAATACCGAGGGAGACATTTCCCGCCATTTCAATAGGGTATAAAAGACTCATACTGAAATTGGTTTAGCATCAGTTGTGTTTCGAATTTCAACGTGTTAGCATACATTCATCCAAAAGGACAAATCGTCAAACAAAATGGCTCGTACCAAGCAGACCGCTCGAAAATCCACCGGAGGAAAGGCGCCCCGCAAACAGTTGGCCACAAAAGCCGCTCGTAAAAGTGCCCCCTCGACAGGAGGCGTCAAGAAGCCCCATCGTTATCGGCCTGGAACCGTTGCCCTGCGTGAGATCCGTCGCTACCAGAAATCAACGGAGTTGTTGATCCGCAAGCTGCCATTCCAGCGACTGGTGCGTGAAATCGCTCAAGATTTCAAGACCGATTTGCGCTTCCAGAGTGCAGCTGTCGCTGCTTTGCAGGAAGCCAGTGAAGCGTACCTGGTGGGATTGTTCGAGGACACCAATCTGTGCGCCATCCACGCCAAGCGCGTTACCATCATGCCGAAGGATATCCAGCTGGCTCGCCGTATTCGCGGAGAGCGAGCCTAAATGGGAGTTTCGCTTGTGGAGTTCCAAAAACAAAAACGGTCCTTTTCAGGACCAACCAGATGTGTTTCGAAAGAGTTATTGTGAAGTTTTCCTGTTCTTTTTCACTGAGTTTGTCCCTTTCTACAATTTGTGCAAACAATTTAATCACAACATCGTTTGTGTTTTTGTTAAAGTTCAGATACTGCAATGTTTCAGGCACACCAACCGATTTTCCAATATTCCATTCTTTATGCTTCTCAACGTTTTTGTATAGTATATATTGCTTTGAGGGATCAGAATCAGAATGTTGAATCAAACCAAAACGAGTTAATATCGATGTACCAAAGACATGTTATATATAGGGTAGCGTCTTCATATGTATAGGTAACTTTTAATGGAAAGGGAGTAATAATGTGAAGTTTAGTCCGACGAGGGTCGTTAAAATGGATGAATGCATCTTTTGATTCGCTGTTTCACATAGCTACATAAAAAAAGACACTTCAGAGTTTGAAAAAGAGGAAAGGGATAAATATTAGTCGTAAGATAAAGAATATTTTAGACTTAAATTAGGTCTGCGTGTTAATGGCAATGAATTTTGGAATTATTCAAATTCTAGTATTTATCCGCAGAAAAAGGAGCTTGTTAGTTGAACATTAAAATAAGTTTAAATTCTATATTGCTCTGATTCGCTAGGATAGGATAGAAATAGAAATTTGATATGAGTGCTTATACCCTCGGGTAGGAAATGCTGAGAAGCTCTGAGCGAAAATGTAAAGTGGGTATAATCACTTCCAGAATTGTTTTTAAGTGCAAATCGATAATAAAACAATTGAAGTCGACATCGGCGAAACTCTTACCTGTTTATTCACAAGTTGTTTAGTTTAGAAACATAACTGAAGGCAGTGAATCATTCTCGTTTCACCTGAAAAGGAAATGAAATTCGAAAACTTGATGACGATAAAACTGAGATGGGGGAAAAATTGGTGAATACACTAATCTCAAAAGCTTTACCTATCGATCTTGAAATCATTTGATAAAAGACGGATTCCCTTGGGATAATTCGACACCGATGAAATGGAAACAAATGTGTCTTGGAATAGTTCTGATGGATGAATGTAACCAGTTTTGAAAAAAAGAGAAAAGGAGTATTAAATAAAATTCAGTTTCCTCATTTGTTTAACCACAAAAACAAATGTGAAACGTTGTCATGTCATAAAAATAGATATTTCTTTATAGTTTTTTTTATTTAATGAACTCAAGTTTTAACGTCTTCATGATTAGGTTTCTCTCCGTAAACAATTGTTGCACCAAAATATAGTTTAATTTATTAGCTACCACTGATCATCATGAATTTTGATTTTGTATAACTTTATTGGACAATAAATTCGGTAAATTCGGGCAATTACAGTAAGAAAACCTAATAAAATAAAATAAAAAATGTGAATCTTTTTTTTTCCAAAATATATATTTTATTAAGGCACATATGGCGTTAGCTTGACGGGGCCGGGAGTTCAATATTTTGACAATTTTTGTCTTACGACTATGTTAGTAATATGTAACCGATTACTCGCGGTTGGCTCGAGGTTAGTATTACAAAGATTCTCATAATTGGGATGTTGCAGTCTCCAGTACTATGTATGTGTGGCCGACATGGGATACTTCCTATTGGGGTACAACTGATCATTAATCAGCGACGCCCCCCTAGTCTGTACCTCATATCAATCGTTGTGCATATCTCTGGACTCGAGGAATCCAGGGTAGAATAGTCACTGGGCGGTACAATCTTCAGCTCGTGTAGAGTTGTCATGAGCGGTACAACCTTTGGTTCTTGTTGAATGTTCAGTGGCCTGCACAACCTTCGACCTGTGTATCTGTAAAGAGTATGTGTATGTATTGCCGCGACTAAGTAAAAGTTTATCGATCGGATAGGAGGGATATGAAACGGGGACACAACGGAGGAAACATCATTAAACGTTGACATCGGCGTTTCTGAGGAACAGGTATAGATGAAGCAGAAGATCAGGATCGCGGCCACCTAAGATATCCCGGACGGGGATAACCGATTGTCTGCCTAGTGCCCTCAATGCTCTGGTGAGCTGAGAGCGGGCAGCATGGAACCGGATACACGGACAGACAACATGCTCGATGTCGTGGTAGCCATCGCCACAATCACAAAGATTGTTTTCTGCGAGCCCAATGCGATAGAGATGCGCGTTTAGGTTGTAGTGATTGCACATAAGCCGAGATATCACGCGAATGAAATCACGACCTACATTCAACCCCTTGAACCATGCACTCGCCGAGACCTTAGGGATAATCGTGTGAAACCAACGACCGAACTCATCTTCACTCCACATGCGCTGCCAACTTACGAGTGTGTGCTTACGAGGAATGTGAAAAAATTCATTATAAGCAATTTGCCTTTCGAAAAGTGTGCCTTCTGAAGCGCCCACCTTAGCTAGCGAGTCCGCTTTCAAATGTCAAAAGGTCAAATGTGAATCTTTGTACAGCGTTACTTTGGTAAAGGAATACACCTTATGTCATGTAAAAAAATCCGATCAAGCGAACATCATACAGTGAAAAATGATTTCGGCCATTATTTGATTTTTTCAGCAGTGATTTCCCAACAAATAGAAGTTTGAAGATTGAAAATTTCACCAATGGTTTTCTTTAAAAATCAGGGCCGATAATAGATTAAGGTCCAGCATCCAGTCAACCGGGATGAACGATATTGACATATAATTAATGAGCAATTTCACGCCAAATCGTCCGGTCGCTGACCCGACCCTTTCAATTTTTTTTTTTTAAACTTGGTACAGGTCGGACTCGATTATCCGGAGTATTTTGTTTTTGATTTTCGGAAATTTTGAATAATTTGTATAATAATTCCATATTGAATAGCTGGTATGGGTACCAAATGAAAGGAATTCACTAGTAGAATTCAGTTAATTATGAAAAATGCAAATCCAAGATGGCGGCCACTACAAAATGGCGGATAACATATTTTCTCGGAACCTCATCAATATGTGTGTGAAATGAAAGGGCTAGTAGAATACAGTTATTTATGAAAAATTAAAATCCAAGATGGCGGCCAATACAAAATGGCGGATTTCATATTTTCTCAGAACCCCATCAATATGGGTGTCAAATGAAAGGGTTTGACTAGTAGAATACAGTTATTTATGACTAATGCAAATTCAAAATGACGGCCACTACAAAATGGTGGATTTCATATTTTCTCAGAAACTCATCAATATGGATATCAAATGAAAGAGCTTGACTAGTAGAACACAGTTATTAATGAAAAATGCAAATCCAAAATGGCCGCCACCACAAGATATATATTTTTTTCACCACCCCATCAATATTGGTATCAAATGAAAGGGCTTGACTAGAAGAATACAGTTATTTATGAAAAATACAAATCTAAGATGGCCGCCATCATAAAACTACGCCATATTTTTATCAAAGCCCCATCAATATGGGTATCAAATGAAAGTGCCCGACTGGCAGAACACAGTAGATCATGAGAAATCACAATCCAAGATGACCGCAGTTCTCAAATAAACAATTACTTTTTAATGGATCCATTCAGCTTGCCCTGTTTGTATGTTTGTTTGAGTGTTTGTAGGGTTGTCCCACATTAATAGAAAATTGACCCCGTTCCTGTTGACTGATTGATCTAAAATTTGGAACATACTTTTAATTCTACTGTCATTATAAAACTGCGTATTCCACGTTCTAGAAAAATTAAATTTGGCCGCCGCTACAAAATGGCTGAATGGGTTGACTTGGAGAATACACTACACTATGAACAACATAAATTCGAAAAGGTCGCCGCCATAAAATGGTCGACTATGTATTTTTTGCAATCCACTCAATATTGGTATCAAATGAAATGATTTGACTAATAGAATACAGTACATCATCGAAATATTCTTGATACCGAAATTGAGGGAATTGCGAAAATACATAGTCGACCATTTAGTGGCAGCGACCTTTTTGAATTTATGTTGTTTATTATGTTTCGTGTTCTCCATGTCAAGTCATTCAGCCATTTTATAGCGTTTTTTTTGAATTTTTCAAGATCATGGAATACGTAGTTTGATAATGACAGTAGAATTAAAGGATTCTACCAAATTTCAGATCAATCAGTCAACAGGAACGGGTTCAATTTTCTATTAATGTGGGACAACCCTACAAACATTCAAACATACATACAAACAGGTCAAGCTGAATGAAACCATTTAAAAAGTAATTAGTTGTTTGGGGACTGCGGCCATCTTGGAATTGGATTTTTCATTATCTGCTATGTTCTACTAGTCGAGAACTTTCTTTTGATACCCATATTGAAGAGGTTTTGAAAAAAAAATATGGCGCCATTTTGGATTTGCATTTTTCATAAATTACTGTATTCTACTAGACAGTCAATCCCTTTCATTTGATATACATATTGATGGGGTTCTGAGAAAATGTGTAATCCGCCATTTTGTAGCGGCCGCTATATTGGATTTGCATTTTTCATAAATAACTGCTAGTCTACTAGTCAAGCCCTTTCATTTGATACCCATATTGATGAGGTTTTGAGAAAAATGTGTAATCCGCCATTTTGTAGCGGCCGCCATCTTGGATTTTCAAGACCATGGAATACGCAGTTTTTTAATGACACCAGAGATAAAGATGTGTTCCAAATTTCAGATCAATCGGTCGGCAGGAAGGGGGTTAAATTCCTATTAATACAAATACAAAGTTACAAGTCACAAACATACAAACGGGTCAACCTAGATAAAACCATTTAATAAATAAGTGCAAATCATAATTATAATACGCTTACCGAGAGGAAATTGTTTTTTTTATGACTCAATTATCCGGAGGATTCGATTATTCGGAGTGATAAAAAATCAATACTCCGTATAATCGAGTCCGACCTGTACTTATGATGAAAACTACCTAAAATCACAATTTTCATTATAATAAGGCCAATTTATATTACGACTGATTTTTTAAAAAGGCGTATTCAAAATAATTGATTTTTCTTTCAAAAAATCGTAACTGAAAATCCAGATGTCTGATTAAAATATGATGCTTCGCAAATTTGTAGAAAAATCAATTAAGTTATATAGAAAAAATAACGTTTGAAATACACTGTTAAAAAACCTTACTACAAAAATGAATATTTAAAACTTTTATATATCAAAACATCGTTGCACCGTATGCCGTTGGAACAGTTGTTCGCATGTGAAAAAACGGCGTTCGACGTCTCGTGGCTTCAATTCATTATGGCACCCAATGTCCTATCTTTCGGATCATTCCCATTGCTTTTAACCCTCCTGTACTCGCGTACAAAATCATAACACGTATACTCGCGCACGGTGTCACAGACCAAAATGGAACTTCTCTGTAATGTTACCATTGTGTATTTTTCAGGCTTTATTGGCATTTATTTGAAGAAGATCAGATTTCATTCAATCATACCGATTGAATGAAAAAACTCCAAAAAATATGTTTTCCTCGTCTTTATTATGTTCTAATAGTCATCTAATTCAGCCTCCTTTAAATTTGAGTATTTTTTGATACTCCACCACAAATAACGAAATTCGAATTTTTCACTGTTATTAATTGAAAGTATGCAACTGAATATAATTCATGGAAGTATTGAGAGCTATAAAATAACATAAAAACGTATTAATCGATTGTGGTTTCATTGGAGTAAGAATCAGAACATAGCATAACTGAATGTTCGGAACAAACATATTTTTTACATTTCATGCAGTTGTTGCATGTTTTTCGGGTCTTTTATCGAAGAGAAGAATGTATAACGACCTTCTAGATAATTACCAGATGATAAAGGTTCTGGAATACAAAGTTTGCATATTTCTAATATTCTTTGTCTCTGTTTTCTTGATAATCTAAGTGCTTTGCTTTTTTCAGAGTGGGCATGAAAAAATGATATAAAAGGATTTCTAGGAACTTCCTTTTCTTTTTCTTGTTTTCTTGTCGATATTGTCCATTATGAAAAATATCCCCGAAAATGTAACTGTTAAAAATTATCATAAGCTACCGATTAGTTTATAGTTTACTGTTTACAATTCCTCCACAAGTGAAATTCTTTCACAAGTGTTTGTATATGTATGACCATTATATTCAGCGAATAACTATACGAAAGTCAAACATTTATATTTTGCTTTTGAATGTATGAATCTAACAACGAATATATCGACGAATAGTTAATATATTGATCCGTTCTATCCAGTTACAAAAGGGACTGAAATTAAATAAGAATAGTCCGGTAATGATCTTATGCATTATATTCAATAAATATTCCACGCCACTAACACTAATTTATAATTTCATTCAACAATATTCTAGAATATGAAAAAGGCTCTTGTCCAAAAAAGTTACTCCTATACTCGCGTCGGTGTGTCAGACCGAAAGTGATAAAAAGTGGCACACGTTCCCTTTGTACCAACACATGCGATACGCTAAACGATGACGAACGACGAATAACGAAACTAGAGAGAATCGCAAAGTCATAGTGTTGATATTTTCTGAGAAATGAACGAATTATTGATTTCTCATTCCGACAGACCAATGCGCGAGTATAGGAGTGTTAAACGATCGGATATGGTTTGCTGAGCTACTCCGAGTGTATCTGCAAGTTCTTGTTGCGTTTGTGACGAATCTTGATCGAGTAAAGCATCTAATTCTTCATCTTCAAACTTTTTTATTGGTCCGGAACGTTCTTCGTCTTCCAAGTCAAAATTACCACTTTTAAACCGTGCAAACCCCGTCTGACACGTTCGCTCAGTTGGAGCATGGTCACCATAAATTTTCGTCAAAATGCGATTACTTTCCGCAGCTTTTTTCTATTGAAGTAATGAAATAACACTCCCCGCCAAAACACTCTCGTTGGTACAAAATTCGACATATTCAAAGTGGCAGAAAACTATGTTGTTTACGATTCAACTTTTTGACATATACTGAAAAAGACGTCAAATGACAGTAGCTTTCCAACGAATGTCTGGAAATTTGATTCACTGGAATAATAATCAAGTTACGCCATCTGTTGTAAAACCGAAAAACTTACCGGTACACCTAATATATATGCGCTGTAATAAATTGAATATTCTAAATTGAATTTTAAAAAAACTGTAAATTTTGTATTTTTGCTGAAAATCTGAAAATCTGAAATCTGAAAAAAAGTTTTTTTTACATAACATATCAAAAAAATCAACAATGTATTTTCTTTCGTTTTTGAGTTATGACTTTCCAAAGTTATCATGTTTTCAGTCTTCGTTCAATATTCATGTGGGACTAGACTAGATCTATGCAACTAGAATCTATTTTTTTTCGCAATTGATTTTTTTTTTCAAAGAAAACTAGCTCATTGAATTCAATTTAATATGTCGATTACCTGTATCGATTCAGTTGCTCGAAAGCTTTGAATTTTTGAAAAAAATCAATTTGAAAAAAGGTGGGACAATGATTTTCAGACCATCGGTTAACTTGAACCATTATAACTCAAAATAAAAAAACACATCTCTGATTTTTGGATATGTTGTGTAGAAAAATCCTTAGCTCTCAAGAAAAAGTATAAAAATATATAGCGCCCTTGGTCCCGAGACCATTTAAAGTATGAAAAACAAATACAATCAATAATTACGAAAAAATCTAAATGTTTCACAAATGCAATAATTTCACAAAATCAAAAGCTAAACCTAACTAATCGGCTTTAATTTGATATATCGATCATCTGAATCGGTTTAGTTGTTAGAAAGTTATGGTTTTTTGAAAGAAAAAAAATCATTTCTGGTAAAATGGGGAAAAAAATATTTTTAGGATCACCCTAGAATAGAAATGGGCACCCTAATGAAAAACTAAAAAAATACGGGTCTAATATTTTGTAATAAGGAGCAAAACTACCAGTTGTTACAAAAATCTGAGATTTACTATATCGGTTCGACATGGAATGGCTGTATATAGAGATTTCGATGACAAATAGTTCAGGCATTATTGAGCATAAAGCTAAGAAACTTTTATAAAACCGTCATACTGATGTGATTGTTCGCACAACACAAAGTTTCTTCCAGGCTTTACATGAAATGTACATTAAACTTCATGTAAAATTTGAAGAACGTCACTGCAGAAAAAATGATATTCCGATCACACATGAGAATATCGAATCCCCGGAGTTGGGTTGAATCGAAATGCATCCTTTCTTGCCGTATTATTCATCCAAGAAATACACTAAGCACTCAATTCAACGAGTTCATCTAACAGCTATCGCTTCTGATTGAATAAAATCATCATTGTTCCCAAATACAGTGCGATATTTTTCTCAGTGACTGTTAATAAATTTTGCACGCTTTTTTAAAATTTCTTCCATTTTCAATGTTTGACATTGTTTGCCACTAGTTAAGGAGTAACAAACAAAGCAGTATTTACACCAAATTTTATCCATCAAAAATTGTCAAATGTGTGACCTCTGGTCAAACAGTTTGATCCCTTTGTAATTATTGCTCATTAGTTTGCGTGTATAATCTGGTTGGTTTCTAATAAATTCATAAAGCGAATTTCACCCGATTGGTGCTTTTCATGCATTTTCCCTTACTGGCGAAACAAGATAAACATATTTCTTGAATTCAAAACGTCTGATGCAGCATCAACGGAATAAAAAGTGAACGACTGAACGTAAACAAAAAGAAATAAAATAATAAAATAATATAATAATATAATATTATTAGGTGTATCGGAAAGTTTATTCGGGTTTGCAACAGTTGGCGTAACTTGATTATTATTCCAGTGAATCAAATTTCCAGACATTCGTTGAAAAGCTACTGTCATTTCGCGTCTTTTTCAGTATGTGTCAAAAAATTGAAGCGTAAACAACATAGTTTTTTCGTCACTTCGAGTATGTCGAATTTCGTACCAACGAGAGGGCTTTTGCGGGGAGTGTTACTTCATTACTTCAATATAAAGAAAAAAGCTGCGGAAAGTCATCGCATTTTGATGGAAACACTTACCCGAAAGAAGGATATATTCGAATAATACGCAAATTTTATTATTAAGAAGTATTTGTATATTTATTTCTGATCAGTGTTATATAAAGATCATATTTGTCTCGTACGTTCATTTCCATTCAGAAAGTATTTTTCGTGGATAGTTTCGTGGTAGAAATAGTGACGTTGAATAAAATCCCTTTCAAAATAATGAAAAGTGAAAGAATGCAGTTTTATAACGTATTATAAAGTTTATCCATTCATATGGATGACGGAGCCCGTTTACCGCCAATTTTGGTACATACGCATTATGGCACTGAAGTACAATGTTTCCAACGTTTCAAACAAAACGGGCAATCGGTGGAACGGTTTGGTGTCGCCTCGGTTCTTTATCCTCGTTAAATGAGGACTTCGCCCCCATTACTTTGATCTTAGAATAAATTTCATCACGAAATAATAAATTCATTACAAAAACTTTGCTGCGGTGGTAAATACGTAAGTACCATTTTATTTCTCATCTATTATTTTCACATTTTCATTTAAATTTTTTATGTTAATGTTACCTGCATATTTTTCGGAATATTCCCTAACCCATGCTTATTCCTGAATGCTCTTTTGGCCTTGAAGAGCAATACGGAAAGGAAAGAAGAGAGCATGCCAGTTGTGCCTACATTAATTTCTAAAAATGACACAGCGAAGTCTTCAACATCTTTTTCGACTTTCCTCACTACAATTTCTCATTGTACTTCGTAACTTCGTAATAGCAGATTCGACAAAACTCATAATCTGATTTGTCGGAATTTTTCCTTCTTCATTCGGGTAAACATTCCATTCGGGTAAATTTTGCATTCGGGCAAATGTTGCATTCAGGTATTTGTTACACTCTGGTAAACGTTGCATTTGGGTGTTTGTCGCATTCGGGTAAATGTCCATTCCGGTACATGTTGCATTCGGGTATTTGTTACATTCGGGTGATTGGGACACAACCACCCCGGCCATGCATCAACATCGACGGCCGCACGGAATATTCACAGCCAAAAGGTTATGCTGTCTATTTGGTGGGACCAGCTGGGTGTGGTGTACTATGAGCTGCTAAAACCGAATGAAACCATTACGGGGGATCTCTACCGACGACAATTGATGCCGTGCACCGAAGGAAAAACGGCCACAATACGAACAAAGACACGATAAAGTTATTTTGCAGCACGACAATGCTCGGCCGCATGTCACGAAGCCTTTCAAAAGATACTTTGAAACGCTGAAATGGGAGGTCCTATCCCACCCGCCGTATTCTCCAGAAATTGCTCCTTCCGATTACAACCCTTTTCGATCAATGCAACATTTGAATTGCCTGAAAGATGGGATAAAGTTATGACTAGCGCTAGGCAATGCTTTGAATATTGAATTTGTAAGCATTTTTGCAGAATATAGCATTAATTTTTGAAAAAAAAGGAAGAAACTTACCGATACTCCTATTACAATAATATGATAATAAATAATAATAATTACAATACAACGACATGTTCACATGCTAAAATGCACAAAACATTTTTTTTTTCAATACGCAAAATAATAAAAAATATTGAAAAAATTGTGACCACTGCCCGGCTAGCGTGAAATTTGGTGGCTATATAACTGCTACCTGCCCGTAAAAGGGCTAGTGTAAATGATGGTGGCAATATAGTGCCCGTCTACAGTAAACACTCGATAGTAAAAATGATTTTTCTATATTTCAATTTTTGATGTTAGTTTCAACAAAAAAAAAAAGACGGGTGGGTAATGTCGGGGACATAACCGGAGTGACGTAGGACTATACAAAGGGGACAGCTTTCATACTCTAGCGGTACACACTCACAGGATAGAGACAAATCGGCAGACTCAGCCAAAGGGGCGGGTCCAACGAGACGAACGAATGAGCGTTAAAAGGGAGCGATGGCAAAAAAATACATTCATTACAATTTGTTCGCTCGTTGGATTCACATACAGACTAAAAAGGGTCCTTTTCAGGATCACAAAAAGTCTAAAGAGTTTATTGTTTTGTTATCACTCGATATCCCCATCTTGTTCGGCTAAAACTTCCTGTTTAGCGATTTGTTGTCACTCGCCACAGCTTTCACAGTTGGAAAATTTCTTCCCATCCAGCTTGTGACATATTTTACAGTAAATTACATTCAATGGCACGTCGCATTACCACCACTCAGTGCCGGATTGGAGGTAATTTTAACCTGTAATTGAACATTTGCGATGACAGTGGTACAGTGTCGACTTTCAATGTGGGGTCATAATTTGGATCTCTATGTTTACAAAAATGTCCAACTAAATAAGTCGCATTACATGTCCGTCCAATTAGCTAAATGTCGAACTAATTATAGATTACTGTACTTTAAATCTGGAAACAATTTAGGAATTGGTGAAAATTGAATAATCAGGAAAGTCCCTAACTATCAATAAGCTCAGAACAACTGCCAAATTCACATACTCATCAAATCCTGGCAAACAAATTATGAAAACATCAATTTGTGTTTTATTATTATTTTGGATAATGTTTTAGAAAGCATTGAACTTTATTTCCTAAACTCTTTTTTGGAAGGTTTAATGGCCCTGAAAAGCGCCTTGTTTTATGGAATGGTTCCAATTTAGAAAACTTAGTACTCGTGGTTTTGAAAAAAACCATTTCGAACGCCCTCGATGCCGCCTTGTTCTGGATTTGCCGCCAAAGCAGTTTGTATAAAGAACAAACTTTTTTCTTCTGCTACCTGATGCCGTTTTGCGATTGCGTTTGCCACTCGCCATTCGCTGCAACTGCCTGTTGTCTTGATGTCCGCCGAACCGAATGTGTTCTGTTCCGAATGCAGGTTTTCTTATCGTCGCGAGCACCTAAGCCAGCTAACTCGATCACTCCGGCGGCCGAAACTATATAACGCCGGCTAGGTGGACTGGTACACAGGTACTAACGCGCTCGACCTAGCAACCTTTTCCGGTGCAATTGGCGGATACACCTACGGGAAATTGCAGACCACCACGGTTCGAGCGGGATTTTGCCTTTCCCTTCTCTTTTCCTCCTTTGATGAGTACACGATGCCGATGCCGTACAACCACACGGGTTTACGGTTTGAAAGAAAATAAGATATTTTTTTGGGTTCCGCGTGTTTTATACTCTAGCGGTACACACTCACAGGATAGAGACAAATCGGCAGACTCAGCCAAAGGGGCGGGTCCAACGAGACGAACGAATGAGCGTTAAAAGGGAGCGATGGCAAAAAAATACATCATACTGATTTTAACCTCCGACCGAGAAGGTCGCGTTTTCTTTCAGCTCGGCAGTTTGGCGTTTTGGACAGCGGACTAGGACGTCTCCCCCTGGCGATTCCGAAGGAGTTAATTTTAATTATTTTTAAGTGGCAGCAGAAGAAGAGTGGAAGAAAGCAACAGCTCGCGTCGACTGTGGAGAGCGGGCGCTTGCCGGCAAACCGGAAAAGCGCGCGCTTTTCGGCGTCATAGACGCCACGCCCCTTTTTCGGGCAGTGTTGGCAGTTCAACTGTAGTGTTGCTAAAATAAAAAATATATTTAAAAAGAATTTAAACACGCATACAAACAGTGAAGTGGCTGAAACAATTATCACAACAAGTGATTTTTATAGTGATTCGCGTCAATTGGTGGTTTTAAAGTGCTTTACCGGAACAAAGTGAACTTTCGGGTACATATCCCACTAGTGAAGATCCCTCAGTAAGGAATTTTTTCGTGATTATCACACTTTTTTCTGCTGACTATATCAGTGATATAGTCAAGCAGAAGCATGGCTTCTAGTAGCTCCGGGCCTCCGGGAGGCCGGGCTACAAACTTCTACGAGGGCAGGCCTACCGAAGCCACCGCTCCACTATGGGCGGACCCCTCAAATGGCAACCTTCAAATACTGCTTCTCAGAGCGACAGGAGATAAGGTGCTTCCAACGAACCCCTTCACCGTGAGCAAAACCATCAATGCAGTTGCAAAAGATTTCAACAGCGCAAAACCACAGCGCGATGAAAAGAAGAAACTGCAATACATCTTGACAACTAGGGACGAGGATGTTGTCGGTAAGTTGCTTTCTATTACTAAACTAATAGACAACACCCCTGTAGAGGTGATCTTCCACCCAACTTTGAACCAACGCAAATGCGTTGTAACATGTAGAGATGTAATCGATTTTAAAAACGAAGAACTAGCGAAAGAGCTTTCCGATCAGAAAGTGATCGACGTTAAGCGCATAACCAGAAAAGACGGAGAATCCATTATTCCTACACCAACACTAATCCTCACAATTCGCGGAACCGTTGTTCCCGAATTCATATATTTTGGCTTCATTCGCGCTGGGACTCGGAACTACTATCCGAACCCCATGCAGTGCTTCAAATGTTTTAATTTTGGGCACACCAGCAAAAGATGCAAGCGCGAGGACCCGCTATGCAGAAACTGCAGCAAAGAACATCCCAAAGACTTCGATTCTAAGATGTGCAACTCGCCAGCACTTTGCATCAATTGCCAAGGAAACCACTCCTCTTCTAGTAGGAAGTGTCCTAAATGGCTTGAAGAAAATGAAATAACTAGGACAAGAATAGATCGAGGAATCTCTTACAGAGAAGCCAAGAATCTACTCACCCAAAACAATGGTCCAACCTTTTCAAGCGTTTTACAAGATAGAATTAACAAAATTCGGGCACCATTGGCCGGCTGCAAGTGCAAATGCAGCTGCGCCTCGGCCGCTTCGGCCACTTCTAGTCGCGAAAGCACTCCCTCAGTTATGGACACAACCATGACCGAATCGTCTACCGAAAGTTCGACAACCGAATCAGATAGCGAATCGGTAATTTCAATGGATACATCCGAAGCCCCGAAAAAAAACAAAAGGAAAATAAATAAAGAATCATCTTCAGAATCAGAACAAAAATCTGAAGATGAAACCCAAATCAATAAAGAAAGAAAAAGAACAAAAAATGAACCAAGAACCACAACACCAACGAATAACAACAACACAACCATAACAAAAAACAGCAACAATAACAACAACGCACATCAAACAAAAAACAACAACAACAACGTACATACATCAAAAAACAACAACACACACACAACAAACACCCCAAAGACCTCCACACCAAACAAGAACAACAACACCCCGAAGAAAGCTTCTCTTTCCAAGGGTAAAGGACAATCGAACTAATCCTCTTTGGATAGTCCAAACACAACACAACTAAGACTTAGGAATTAGAGTTAAATCACTCTAACACATTCACTCCAATACAGAAATTCGGGATACAATGGAATATCAGAAGTATCCGACAAAATATTTTAGAATTGAAAATGCTTATTTCGAGCTCCAATCCTACAGTCATAGCCCTTCAGGAAACTATGACACCAAACAACTTCGATAAAAATTTCATTCCAAAGTTCATCACATACTTCAAAGAGGGTCCCAACCCCTCAAAAAACGGAGTTGCAATCGCAATCAAAGATGGCACTCCACATGATCTTCTTCCCATTACCACTGATCTTCAGGCAGTGGTAGTGCGCATTAAACACCCCTTTCCAATCACCGTCGTTAGCATCTACATCACTTATGATTCCGATCCGAACACTCTACGCGGCCAACTGGACCATCTGTTCGCCCAACTTCCCGCCCCAATCATGCTTATGGGTGATTTCAACGCCCACTCATACGCCTGGGGAGGTGCATACCTCGATCGAAAAGGATCCATCATTGAGGATTTCATATCCGACCATTCTCTTCTCCTTCTTAACAACGGCCAACACACCAGAATCCATTATTCTGGTACTACTTCAGCCATCGATCTCACTATAGTATCAGACAAACTATCTTCAAAACTTTCTTGGAACATCCACGATGATACTTGCGGAAGCGATCATTTTCCAATCTTCACTTCCTTCGGCCAAACTTCTCCAGAGTTTTCAACAAGGCCAAGATGGAAATTTGAATACGCTGACTGGGCTGGCTATCAGTCTGACATTGAAAACCGCCTCTCCGCTAAACGAGATTGGACAGCCGAGGAATTCTCCAAAGTTGTCCTAGAAGTTGCAATGGTGCACATCCCCAGAACCAGTGGCATCCCTGGCAGGAAATGTGTCCCATGGTGGTCACCTGAGCTGAAGGCAGCGATCAAAGGTCGACGTAAGGCCCTACGCAAATTAAGAAAGGCCCATCCGGACAGCCCACTGAGACCCACTCTGCTTGCAGAGTTCCAAAGGGCTCGCAAAGAAGCTAAGACTGCTATCAACACAGCCAAGCACAACAGTTGGGTTAAATTCGTCAGCGAAATTAATCCCAACGCGTCAACAAAGGATTTATGGAGTAAGATTGGCAGGCTTCATGGAAAGAAAAGAAGCAAAGAATATAATCTTCTAATTAACGGTCAATACACCAATGACCGGAAAATCATCGCCGAGGCGTTTGGAGATTTCTTTGCTTCCGCCTCCTCCAATCAAAACTACGACCAAACCTTTCTAACCCACAAAACGGAATGCGAAAGAATTCCCATCGATTTTCATACCGATGTGGAATTTGACTTCAACAAAAACCTCTCCCTCAAAGAGCTCGATTGGGTACTGAACAAAGTCAAACAAGGATCCACAGGACCCGATGACATCAGCTACCCTATGCTTAAGAATCTACCCCATCTCGGGAAAAAAGCACTTCTGAAGCTCCTCAACAAAGTCTGGGACAGTGGAACCCTCCCCAGTTGCTGGAAAGAGGGTTTAATGATCTGTATCCCGAAACCAGACATGAACAACCATCTTCTTGACAATTTCCGCCCCATCACTCTCCTAAGTTGTGTTGGGAAAGTCTTGGAAAAAATGGTCAATCGACGCTTAACGACTTTTCTAGAGTCAAATAAGCTGATTGATCCCAGACAATTCGCCTTCCGTGCGGGAAAAGGTACAGAAGATTGCCTTGTAGCAATCGAAAAAATCCTAGACGACGCAACTGAAAAATTACACCACATTGATATTGTTTCCCTGGATTTATCCAAGGCCTTCGATCGGGCATGGAGGTACCCAGTGCTGAAAAGCCTTTTCGACTCGGGGATTCGTGGGAGATTAGGTCTCTTCGTTAAAAGTTTTCTAGAAAACCGGTCTTTCAAAACCGTTATTAACAACCACCAATCTTCTCTAAAAATCCCAGAAAACGGCTTCCCACAAGGCTCAGCACTTTCACCAACCCTCTTCAACATTGCCATGCAATCTCTATTCGAGATTATCCCGGACCATATAAAGGTCATAGTCTATGCAGATGACATCACTCTTATCTCTACGAGCTGCTTCGGCTTAATTCAGAGAAAGAGGCTTCAAAAAACCTTAGACTCCATCCAAAACTGGGCTCTAAAAACAGGTTTTAAAATTTCCCCGGAGAAATCCAAACACATACATATCGGAAAAGCTCTCAGAAGGAGAACCTATCTTCAGCTCAACAAAATCCCGATCCCTACAATGAGGACATTGAAAATACTAGGGGTTACTTTCGACAAGAAACTCAACTTCCTATCACATTCCCAAAAGACCAAAATAGCCACCAGAAAGAAATTGAACATCATCAAGTCTATCGCAGGCAACCTAGCCTCTGGTCATAGAAAGACGTTGCTAAATGTTGTAAATGTTTGGTTGGTCCCACAAATCCTTTACGGAATAGGCACCTTCAGCCGTGGAGGGGACAGGGTGTTAAACACCATTCAACCAATTTACAATAAAGCAATTCGGCTCGCAATTGGCGCTTTTCCCACCAGTCCTACTCTTGCTGTAATGGCAGAAAGTGGGCAACTTCCCTTCACCCACCTGGTAACAAAAGCCATCACCAATAAAGCCATCCGTCACTTGTCACTCCCCGAAAGCGACCACAATGTCCCATTAATACATAGAGCTAAAACATGGTTCAAAAATCTCACGAACAAAGATCTTCCCGATATATGTGAACGTTCATCTGCGACGGGAAGAAATTGGAACGTCAAACCGCCGAACATTAACCTTGAACTTCTCAAGACAGTTCGAGCGGGAGACCCTTCTCCAAAAGTCAAAGCCTGCTTCAATAACCTCGTTGCATCCAATTTTCAAATCAACCACCAGGTATACACAGATGGTTCAGTCAGTGCCGATGGAGTTGGATGTGGAGTCTTTGAGAGTAGATACACTGGTAGCTTTTCTCTTCCACCGCAATGCTCCATCTTCAGTGCGGAAGCTTTCGCCCTTTTAATAGCTACCCAAGAATGTACCCATGAGTTTCTTCCTACCACAATATTCTCAGACTCAGCTAGCTGTCTCCACGATCTTCTAAGTGGAAACAGCAAACACCCATGGATTAAGCAAACAGAAGAGGCTGCTTCAAATAAAAACATCTCCTTCTGCTGGGTTCCTGGTCACTCAGGAATCCGGGGAAACACAGCCGCCGACATACTGGCCGGCAAGGGCAGCAAAATAGATCCCCCAGACATGCCCTGTCCTCCATCTGACATTATCCGCTGGGTAAAACAGCAAGTCCGTGAAAGCTGGGACATAGGCTGGATAAACAGCCGTCCCACTCATCTTCATAAAATTAAAAATTCCACTCTCCCTTGGGATGACCGCCTCAATAGTAGGGAAAGGCAAGTCCTTACCCGTCTTCGAATTGGGCACACTAACTTCACCCACTCACACTTGTTCTGCAGAGCCGAAAAACCCCAATGTGCTTGCAACGAAGCTCCGGTTTCCGTTAGCCATCTTTTACTTGAATGTCAACATACCAAAGATGCTCGAGCCCGACACAACATAGGTCAGAGTCTCCGAGATATCCTCAGTAGAGACGAGACCCAAGAAACCAATTTAATTGCGTTTCTGAAAGAAACCGACTTCTTTGGTAAAATCTAAACAGAAATACTAAATACCTTGGAAATTGCTTATTAAAGTTCGCCACTTCACAGTCATGTATGCGTGTTTATGTGTGTATACACATGTATGTACGGGTCGGAAGGAAGGTATTCATACATGTATATACACGCATTCAATAATATTAAATAACAAATAATATAATATATACTTTCATACCCACATCTATCTTCTATCCATTACATTATACTTTAATCAACTTCCTATTCCTACAGCCACACTCACCAAGGAGGATAAATTCATTAAATAAACCTCTCCATTTTTCAGCTCTACTATATACCATTAAATTCAAAACCACTATATTTTATTATCCATTAAAACTGTATTTCATTTCATTTCACCCCACCCCACACCCACTCCTCCCCTCTTTCCTTCCCATACCACTCCCACCCCCTCCCACTCCTCTAATCCCACCCAAATCCTTTCCACTCCTTTCCTTCCTATCCTCCTGAGAGGGGCCGTTTTGTTTTTTGGCTTTGGAACACGCCTTTCGCTAGGTCACTTGTGCTTCGTTGCTGCTTTGGTCCTCGGATCAGTAAATTTTTACTTTTCTTTACAGCATATATTAAATATCTTATGAAGCATAGGATCCCTTCCTACCTTCTTCTTTAACCGAGAGTCGAGCGGACGGATCTGATGAGTGATTTTGTTTGGTTTCCCTTTCGCCAGTCCCCTCTGGGCTGGTCTTATTGTGGCTCTTCACTGGGCTAGAGGCGAATGAACTGCAAAGTTTAAAGCCTCTTAAAAACAAAGAAAGAAGAAAGAAAAATACATTCATTACAATTTGTTCGCTCGTTGGATTAACATACAGACTAAAAAGGGTCCTTTTCAGGATCACAAAAAGTCTAAAGAGTTTATTGTTTTGTTATCACTCGATATCCCAATCTTGTTCGGCTAAACCTTCCTGTTTAGCGATTTGTTGTCACTCGCCACAGCTTTCACAGTTGGAAAATTTTTTCCCATCCAGCTTGTGACATATTTTACAGTAAATTACATTCAATGGCACGTCGCATTACCACCACTCAGTGCCGGATTGGAGGTAATTTTAACCTGTAATTGAACATTTGCGATGACAGTGGTACAGTGTCGACTTTCAATGTGGGGTCATAATTTGGATCTCTATGTTTACAAAAATGTCCAACTAAATAAGTCGCATTACATGTCCGTCCAATTAGCTAAATGTCGAACTAATTATAGATTACTGTACTTTAAATCTGGAAACAATTTAAGAATTGGTGAAAATTGAATAATCAGGAAAGTCCCTAACTATCAATAAGCTCAGAACAACTGCCAAATTCACATACTCATCAAATCCTGGCAAACAAATTATGAAAACATCAATTTGTGTTTTATTATTATTTTGGATAATGTTTTAGAAAGCATTGAACTTTATTTCCTAAACTCTTTTTTGGAAGGTTTAATGGCCCTGAAAAGCGCCTTGTTTTATGGAATGGTTCCAATTTAGAAAACTTAGTACTCGTGGTTTTGAAAAAAACCATTTCGAACGCCCTCGATGCCGCCTTGTTCTGGATTTGCCGCCAAAGCAGTTTGTATAAAGAACAAACTTTTTTCTTCTGCTACCTGATGCCGTTTTGCGATTGCGTTTGCCACTCGCCATTCGCTGCAACTGCCTGTTGTCTTGATGTCCGCCGAACCGAATGTGTTCTGTTCCGAATGCAGGTTTTCTTATCGTCGCGAGCACCTAAGCCAGCTAACTCGATCACTCCGGCGGCCGAAACTATATAACGCCGGCTAGGTGGACTGGTACACAGGTACTAACGCGCTCGACCTAGCAACCTTTTCCGGTGCAATTGGCGGATACACCTACGGGAAATTGCAGACCACCACGGTTCGAGCGGGATTTTGCCTTTCCCTTCTCTTTTCCTCCTTTGATGAGTACACGATGCCGATGCCGTACAACCACACGGGTTTACGGTTTGAAAGAAAATAAGATATTTTTTTGGGTTCCGCGTGTTTTATACTCTAGCGGTACACACTCACAGGATAGAGACAAATCGGCAGACTCAGCCAAAGGGGCGGGTCCAACGAGACGAACGAATGAGCGTTAAAAGGGAGCGATGGCAAAAAAATACATTCATTACAATTTGTTCGCTCGTTGGATTAACATACAGACTAAAAAGGGTCCTTTTCAGGATCACAAAAAGTCTAAAGAGTTTATTGTTTTGTTATCACTCGATATCCCAATCTTGTTCGGCTAAACCTTCCTGTTTAGCGATTTGTTGTCACTCGCCACAGCTTTCACAGTTGGAAAATTTTTTCCCATCCAGCTTGTGACATATTTTACAGTAAATTACATTCAATGGCACGTCGCATTACCACCACTCAGTGCCGGATTGGAGGTAATTTTAACCTGTAATTGAACATTTGCGATGACAGTGGTACAGTGTCGACTTTCAATGTGGGGTCATAATTTGGATCTCTATGTTTACAAAAATGTCCAACTAAATAAGTCGCATTACATGTCCGTCCAATTAGCTAAATGTCGAACTAATTATAGATTACTGTACTTTAAATCTGGAAACAATTTAAGAATTGGTGAAAATTGAATAATCAGGAAAGTCCCTAACTATCAATAAGCTCAGAACAACTGCCAAATTCACATACTCATCAAATCCTGGCAAACAAATTATGAAAACATCAATTTGTGTTTTATTATTATTTTGGATAATGTTTTAGAAAGCATTGAACTTTATTTCCTAAACTCTTTTTTGGAAGGTTTAATGGCCCTGAAAAGCGCCTTGTTTTATGGAATGGTTCCAATTTAGAAAACTTAGTACTCGTGGTTTTGAAAAAAACCATTTCGAACGCCCTCGATGCCGCCTTGTTCTGGATTTGCCGCCAAAGCAGTTTGTATAAAGAACAAACTTTTTTCTTCTGCTACCTGATGCCGTTTTGCGATTGCGTTTGCCACTCGCCATTCGCTGCAACTGCCTGTTGTCTTGATGTCCGCCGAACCGAATGTGTTCTGTTCCGAATGCAGGTTTTCTTATCGTCGCGAGCACCTAAGCCAGCTAACTCGATCACTCCGGCGGCCGAAACTATATAACGCCGGCTAGGTGGACTGGTACACAGGTACTAACGCGCTCGACCTAGCAACCTTTTCCGGTGCAATTGGCGGATACACCTACGGGAAATTGCAGACCACCACGGTTCGAGCGGGATTTTGCCTTTCCCTTCTCTTTTCCTCCTTTGATGAGTACACGATGCCGATGCCGTACAACCACACGGGTTTACGGTTTGAAAGAAAATAAGATATTTTTTTGGGTTCCGCGTGTTTTATACTCTAGCGGTACACACTCACAGGATAGAGACAAATCGGCAGACTCAGCCAAAGGGGCGGGTCCAACGAGACGAACGAATGAGCGTTAAAAGGGAGCGATGGCAAAAAAATACATTCATTACAATTTGTTCGCTCGTTGGATTAACATACAGACTAAAAAGGGTCCTTTTCAGGATCACAAAAAGTCTAAAGAGTTTATTGTTTTGTTATCACTCGATATCCCAATCTTGTTCGGCTAAACCTTCCTGTTTAGCGATTTGTTGTCACTCGCCACAGCTTTCACAGTTGGAAAATTTTTTCCCATCCAGCTTGTGACATATTTTACAGTAAATTACATTCAATGGCACGTCGCATTACCACCACTCAGTGCCGGATTGGAGGTAATTTTAACCTGTAATTGAACATTTGCGATGACAGTGGTACAGTGTCGACTTTCAATGTGGGGTCATAATTTGGATCTCTATGTTTACAAAAATGTCCAACTAAATAAGTCGCATTACATGTCCGTCCAATTAGCTAAATGTCGAACTAATTATAGATTACTGTACTTTAAATCTGGAAACAATTTAAGAATTGGTGAAAATTGAATAATCAGGAAAGTCCCTAACTATCAATAAGCTCAGAACAACTGCCAAATTCACATACTCATCAAATCCTGGCAAACAAATTATGAAAACATCAATTTGTGTTTTATTATTATTTTGGATAATGTTTTAGAAAGCATTGAACTTTATTTCCTAAACTCTTTTTTGGAAGGTTTAATGGCCCTGAAAAGCGCCTTGTTTTATGGAATGGTTCCAATTTAGAAAACTTAGTACTCGTGGTTTTGAAAAAAACCATTTCGAACGCCCTCGATGCCGCCTTGTTCTGGATTTGCCGCCAAAGCAGTTTGTATAAAGAACAAACTTTTTTCTTCTGCTACCTGATGCCGTTTTGCGATTGCGTTTGCCACTCGCCATTCGCTGCAACTGCCTGTTGTCTTGATGTCCGCCGAACCGAATGTGTTCTGTTCCGAATGCAGGTTTTCTTATCGTCGCGAGCAGCTTTGCCAGCTAACTCGATCACTTCGGCGGCCGAAGCTATATAACGCCGGCTAGGTGGACTGGTACACCTAGCTACCTAGCTACCCTTGCGGGGAACTCCAGATCAACACGAGCGGGAACTCCAGATCAAGGTTCGAGCGGGATTTTGCCTTTCCCTTCACTTTTCCTCCTTTGCCATATCCAACCATGGCTGCTTGTGTTGGTTTGTTGATGTGAGGTGATGCGAAACGATGTGGTGTACGGTTCGGATGAGAATGATCGTTACGGCAGCGGAGAGGGGATTTTTAAGCTGACTGGCTGGCTCGAGAATTACGCATGTGTGAGACTGCGACCAATGTTTCCCTCATTTTTTTCTTTTTCCTTTCCAATCGTGCTTCATTCTATTTCGCTGCTGCTCTGGTTGCCCGTTTTGGTCGGTACGATTTGAGGAGCACAAAATGGACCAATCAAAAATGGGCACATAGTGTATTTGGACAATGCTTGATATTTCACAATTATTCAATTATTTATCTCAAGAAAAATGAAATGTTATTCGTTATGATAGATGCGTAGATATATTTCCTATCAATTGATGCAAAAACCTTTGCGATCTATTGAGAAATGCTCGAGTTATAAGCGTTCCAAATCTTGCATTTTTTCCTACTTGTTCAGTGCCTAGATTTCCATTTCACCCCCTATATCTTCCGGTTAGACGTAGTCCTACGTCAAAAACAGCTTAAAAAAAACTCATGATCAGACTCAGCAGGTCCTATGTTCATATGTATTGAAAACTTCTACAAATTGACTGTTTTCTAATGACTCTTCGATAAATTTGCTCTTGCTTCTCTAAATTGATAGTTGTTTACACAAAAATGGCTTCATAATGAACATTTTTTTATTTTTTCGCGCTCAAAAAAATCAAGCATGTTGCTAGATATCAAAACTAGTTGCCACATAAGGCTAGAAGTGATAATTTATTGTTAACGAACAGGAAAAAAAACCATTGGCCACTACTCGTAAAAGTAGGCTGACCAAATAGTTCCGGACTAAAAACGGGACACGTGATTCAGAAGATTTTCACTAATGCCGCTTTGAATGGTCAGTTAGGAATAGACTTTAATAAAATCAATTTATACTGTTGTGTGTTTACTAGACTAACTTTTCTTTTTTTAATAATATTCCAACGCATTTCATTTGCCATTTTTTAATACACTGCGTTTCACAACTATAGAACCACTAATTTTTTATGAGTTTCCAGAGATATGTAAGAAGTCAGTTGTTTTGAAGTATATAGTCTAGAATACAATAATCATCTTCATTTATAAGACTGGCCATTTCAACTTTATTGTTGTGTTCAGGCGCGAAAAATTCCAAACACCTAATATTCCAGTGTTTCATTACTTTAGAACCAGATAGAAAAACTCTCATTCCTTTAAAAAATTAACGCCAAATTAACAAGAATTACGACAAGTTCCTAATTTGTAGGTCATATTTAGTTCTCAATCAGTTCAAATAATCCATTCGGGGTGGTTTCCCTATTCCTTATTCCCTTTTCTTTAAACCATGTCATGACCTTCCGGATTTTAGGAATTGATGCCAAATTACTTAATTATCAAATTGGTTTTGATGCAAAACCAGCAGCAAATAATTCTGAAGTACTTCTTTGCAATTCTGACTATTCATTCGTGTTATGGTAAGCTATCTAAACCAGGCCTTTTTGAGAAAATTCTCCCCAAATCATAAAAATCCCATTTTCAGACCTCCGAATCCAAAACCTAAGGTGGAAGCAAATCCTACGGGTTTCACTATTTCAGAAGAACTTCTCTGATAAAAAATGTGTGGGTTATATCTATGATATAACCGCAAGGTTGTCATGGGACTACCTTAGCTTAGCAATCATTTCAGTGAGCAGAAGATATGAGGGCATATCCTTCAATGCAATCTTAAATAACCGAGCCAAAGCGTTATATTCGTACCCATTCTTGAAATCCGTGTTAGGAAAACACTTTTCGGAGTGCAAAAAAAAACATGCGGGTGCAGAAGTACCTCCGGCTTGCATGAATCAACAACTTCAACTTCTACTTTTTATACTATAGTAAACCTGAAAGTTCATTCGCCTCTAGTGTCAGCACGATTTTCCACGTTCCTAAGTTTAGGAGACCGTGTTAAGGAAACATATTCTAGTTTGCACAAAGCCAAGCGAGTACAAAAGTACTCGCAGTTTGCATTTAATTGCAATGCCAATTTCCTCAGACACCTTGGTTCTGATGTCTGTGTTGGGGAAACACATTTCGGTCGAAACAAAAATACCCCCGACCGGCATGTATTTGCAAAGCCAATTTCCCTAAGCTCCATGGATATGAAGTCTGTGTTAGGGAAACACATTTTAGTTGGAACAAAAATACCCCCGACTTTCATGTATTTGCAATGCCGATTTCTCCAAGGCTCCAAGGCAAGGCTGATTTAGATGGCTGTGTTAGGGAAAACGTAAATCGGGCCAATCAAAACGAGGCAGTTAGAGCGTTTTAGATTTAGATGGCTGTGTTAGGGAAAACGTAAATCGGGCCAATCAAAACGAGGCAGTTAGAGCGTTTAAATAACGCTTAACATTTTACAGTTTTTCCACTGTTTATCTAATGAAAAATAACATTTTATTAATTGCGATAGAAGCGTAGAAATATTCTCTATCAATTGATGCAAAAATAATTCCGATTCAGTAAGAAATGTTCGAGTTATAAGCATTTGAAGTCTTTCATTTTTTTCCTGTGTTGTTCTGTGTTTAAGTTTTCATTTTACCCCACTACCAACGAAGTACTTCAGAATCATTTACTGCTGTTTTTGCATCAAAAACAGTTTGATAATTGGGTAATTTGGCATCAATTCATAAAATCCGGAAGGTTTAATGAATAAGGGCTTCAGATTCTGGACTGGGCAGCTTGTCTACCAAATAAAAACCCTGTCAGGAACATATGAGGAGTGATCGGACGAATAGTAGATGCAGTTTACAAAAAGTATGAGTGATTTGAAGAGTTTAAACGATCAGTATCTTCTGCATAGAACGAGATACACACTACAACATGGCGCAACTTAGTCAAAACCACCCTGAATGAATATTTGATCTGATTGAGAACTAAAGACGACCTACGAAATAGAAACTTATTGTATTTTATTTCGCGCCTGAACACAACAATAAAGTTGAAATGGCCAGTCTCATAAATGAAGATAGTTATTGTATTCTACACTATATACTTCAATTCCGACTTCTTACATATCTCTGGAAACTCAGAAAAAATGAGTGGTTCTATAGTTGTGAAACGCAGTGTATACTCCAACGCAGTATCGTAAAATGATCCACAGTTTAAATAGATTACGTTTATTATATTTCATTTGAATCAACTAAACTTTCAAGGCCACTTTGCTCCTCGCTACTCAAAAATACTTCTTTCCTTTTATGTTGAAGAATTCAATTTTCTCATAAATCGTTTATTCATACAGGCTCAGTTACATAAATTTGATGAAGCCAAATTCTACATCCATTTTTATTTCTAAACTATATTTACAATTTTCTTATTCTACAGTTAATAGGATGGGGAGCCGATTGAACGCGGACGACTCGAGATTAGCAGAGTGACATATTTTTATATAGAGAAGAGGGGACATAACAAGATTTGAACAATTTTGATTATTGCGAACGGAGATCGCTAGTTTTGAGGAAAAGATAGATTTGGTCTAACCGAGCCAACGCATCCCGCACCGGCATAATGGTTTGTTTCCCTCGGGCCCGAATAGAGTTTTCTAAATTTCATCTGACTACAAAATACTCTTCGCGCGACCAAACAACATGCTCAATGTCGTGATAACCCCTTGACCACAAACGCACAGATTGTTACTGGCAAGATTGATACGAAATAACAGCGCGTCTAGCTAACAGTGATTGGAGAAATGGCGTCGGGAGAAGTTGCGAATGAAGTCCCAAATGAAGTACTTTTGTCTCAAATTCCGAACAGCAAAAATGCAATTTAAAAAAAAAATCATAACTTTTAAAGTACTGGACCGATTCATATGATCGATATATCAAATTAAAGTCAATTAGCTAGTCTTTTTTGGAAAAATGTTATGCTCGCAAAAAATTGGATTGTGCTTTTGTAATTCGGTATCGGTATCGATACCTCTAAATTATGTTAAAATGAAGTCTATAACCCAAAGAATGTCAGGGTTTTCAATATTAAATTATTTATAATATTGAAGTTCAGTACATTTACATTCAAATAATGAAGATTTCTGCATGAAATATCAGTTTATTTCATCAATTTATTGTAGATTGTTACCATTTCTATCATTTAACATGAAAACAACAAACAAAATAGTTGAAAAAACAACAAAAACAGAAAAATTAACGATGCTTGTTTTTTACCGAATTTGCTAACGCAAACATTTTATCATTGGTTTTGACTGTCACTTTCTTGAAAATGTCTAATATTATAAACTTTATGCTGTATCGATACCTGTAAATGATGTCAAAATTAAGCCTATACCTTAAAGAATGTCTGTGGTTTCATTATTCAATTATTTATAACATAAAAGTTTAGTAAATTTACATTTAAAAATTAAGTGTTCGGAATTTGAGACTGTTCGGAATATGAGACAAAACGGTAATAAGAATCCTCTCTATAGAAGATCGAAGAGAAAGGAATCGTGTGTTACCCTGCTTAAACAATTTAGCATCATGTTTACCAACGAAATCACAAAAATTATTCAATTTTTCTCCA
Organism: Toxorhynchites rutilus septentrionalis; assembly: GCF_029784135.1. Classification (NCBI taxonomy): domain Eukaryota; kingdom Metazoa; phylum Arthropoda; class Insecta; order Diptera; family Culicidae; genus Toxorhynchites; species Toxorhynchites rutilus. The sequence continues at coordinate 101,347,194 of NC_073745.1, forward strand.
CTAATCGTGTAAATATGATGATATTTATAAATTTTTGCAACGGAGCTTCCAAAATCGATTGCATGTTGAAGATAGTCGTGTGAAATCTCTGCGAATACAACAATGTAAACCCTGATTCATTCATCAGATATTCATTCTAATAAAATGATTGAAAAAAATGATAGTGGAACATTACGGAATGTAAGAATTATCTGTATACTTACTTATCTGTATAAAATGGTACGTTTGGTCAGCCTACGTAAAAGGGTATCGAATATCGAATACCAAATACAACGATTATGAAACATACTGTGGAATAAACTCAGAGTGAGAATTATTATTTATCATTAATGCATTGATAACTAAAAATCGTGTAATATTTTTTACCATTTCCCCAACGAAACAGAGTTGGTTCATTCAATTTGACAAACTGTCCTGTGTGCAAGACATCAATTACTCATACAATTCTGACGCAGCGTCAAAAGCATCTCAAACAGATCTCAATAGATAATGTCTCTGAAATATGCTATTTTGTGAGGAATCCTGTTCGTTCTGGAACACAAATATCTCTTTTCAACCTCAAATTTGTACTCATGAAACGATATTTGGATGTTTCACCCGAGAAATAATTGGAACCACAATGCACAATCAGAAATGTTGTTTATAAAAATTGTGGTAATGCAATTAATACATCATACATTAGGCACAGACACCAAATTCGGCAGCAAAAGCGACTATATTTGAACCACAGGAAGAATTTAATAGGAAATGGGCTGGGAAAACAGATGAATTACTAACATCAAGTTAAAGTTCATAAACTTATCAAGTTTATAAGTTATGCAGAGCTTCCGATCGTTTATTTCAAACAGATGCAGCCAGTTTTCGCAGACAAAAAAACTGTTGAAGTGTTTTTTTATAATTTTTAACAATATTCTTAGATGAAAGAGACGCTTATGAAGCGAGTCATAATAATAGAATGAAGTTCATGGAATAATTTCCACGGTTCGAAGGAATAAGCAGAGCGAAACCGTGTGAATGGATAGTAATTTCAAAGTCCACTGAAATTCCCGTAAATAACAAATGAGAGAGGCGATTCCTTCCAGAGGACGAATTTCCTGTCACATTCAGTACGAGTGAATCCTATCAACTTGAGGATTAATTTTAGTAACTAAAGTATTCACTATTCACTGACACTTGTTCTTAATTTGTATATATGGTCCAAATTAAAATCATTCAAGAAATGGCTCCAAATATATTCAGTTTTCTTTATCACATTCACAGCCCACGCTGAACGTTGTTATCATGTTGAATTAAATTGCTTTATGCGACAAACTTCGCCCAGTGATGAGGACAAGCTGATACCACCAGCTGAACGAGGTTAGTCGCATAACATCCGCGCAGGCTCCGGTCGAAACTCAACTGATTCCGAGCTCAAGAGTGATTTCCCCCGGAGCGCTGCCAACCGGACACCGACATTAAAGTACAACTACTGTGATATGACTCCAACTCATATCTCAGTAGAAGTTCCTTTAACACAAGCATCCATCCCTGAGAGTGGGACTCTCCCTTGATCTCGAAACCACGTTGAGAACCGATCCTACAGTTTTTCACAGTTTCCACTTCACTTTTTTCCCCGTCATGACGAATAGTGTCCCAGCGAGTCCTTGGATACGAGTGTTCGGTCTAGTCACTAGAATACAACTGTGGTCAACTACAGCGACTAAGCCGACAATCGCCCCAGGACTTGGACGCATTTGCTAACCTATCAACACAACCGACAGCACTTTCTGCTTAAACTGCACTTTGCTTCCAGTGCTTTCCGGGCCGACGACACCAGGTTGAACTGTTGCTAGTTCAGTTCTCGGACTTTTTTCTTGTTTAATTTGCAACGATGAACTCATAAGCGCTGTCACACCGATCGATCCGAGCAGCGAACTGTCATGCTAAGCACTTTCCGGTGGGCACTTTATATACGTGACCATTATTTTCTGTCCTGCTAAACAGAACCCGAATGTGGGTCAGTCGGCGGCCCCCAGGTAGAACCGAGATCGTGATCGCGTGTGCACAGTTTTCATAACATCCAGGTAGTGTTGTTGTGCAGACAGGAGCAAAACAAAAAAAAAAACAGGAACGCACCAAACAAAACAATGGCCCCGGCAGGCAACAGACAAACATAAATATTTCCACCCGAATTGGGGTCTTCCACACAAAGGTCGCACACAGCCAATGGCACTGGCGACCGGCGACGATGGGTCACAATTTTCTCGGATTTCAGTCCCAAGGCTGTGGATGAGTCATAAAATTCGGTGACAAATTAGCTGGCGAATGGATTATCGGTATGAATCACGGTGCTATCTACTTACCGTCGGGCATAGCTTTCCTATCGGCAGGTATCGTTTTTCGAGGACGATAACTGATTTGCATCTAATGTGAATGTAAAAATGATGGCGCTGGTCGATTGTTTGCCTCGGTCGAGACAATTGAAGATAATTAGACTGCTAAACTATAGAAACTTCATCCAGACGGGTTCGGCTATCATAAATTACAGATAATTTGTTAAATTACTGTCGGGGCGTTGAATTTCAGGCGACAGATTGTTTTCCATCAGCTTACAAGAAGAATGTTATCAGAGATTATTCAATTTCCCAAATTTGTTGGTTACGAACTGTACTTTTAATCTCAAAGTAAAACGAAAGGCAAATTAATAAATAAATTCAATAAGAATATCTACAATCATTTACCATTTTATATACAACTTAAAATTAGTAAAATTGATGTTGTTCTAATCTGAGTTCTCGATTCAATGATCACGATTTCTCGAACACAACTGTACCGATACATAATTATAGGTACGCGAGAGTTTATGCATGACAGTTTAGTAAAAAAATATATTCACTGTAGTCAATTTACAACTGAACTGAAATTATAATATCAGTATCTGTCTGAATAACAGTTGTGTGTAATAATTATTCAACCTTTTTTTTAAGCTGTTCGACTATAGACAACGAATTGAACTAACCTATGTTCACATTGTTTGAAACACACGAAAGAGCAAGGCTATTCAGTATAATTCATTGTTTATGATAACTCATTATATTTTATTGTTTATGGTAACTCAGTGGTAACTCGTTTCAGAAATATACACTAGGCCGGGCGATAAGAAATCCATTATTTTTTTGGTAGAGTAAAGCGACCAGCTTCGGCCTATATTTGTAGAATTGTAATCCAGGTATTGAGCCACCAGACTTGACACCAGGTGATTTCCCCCAATTCCAGTCTACTGCAAATAATTGTGCTGATAAAGAGAAGTTTTTGAAAATCGCTCATTCAAGTTTTATGCCGATAGGGACCAGAATTTCAATGAGAAAGGCATTATGGAACAACCTTTAAAATTACAAGTTATCGAAAAAATAGGCGCACATTTGTTCCGAATCACATGATTCTAATTGTCCTAATAAAGTCTCGAAGTTTACATAAATCGATTTCTTGTTTTCCCCCAATCTAATAGTGCATCTTATTTATACATTGCAGCAGGGTGAAATCACAACAAATCCACATTTTCCATCAATTTCGAAGCCATGACCTAACTGTGGCTTCTGTCACAACCAACATCGGTTCTGCTATTATTTATGCAAAAACTTGGAAACCGTACAACAAGAAAACTGGGAAAACTTATCATTCAATATTCATCCATTGTCTCAAGCTTCGGAAAAACTTCCGTTCGTTTATCCAAAGCTATGATAAAAAAAACAGGGAAGAAACATGAACTTCTCGATTCGACTTGCTCAATAGAAATGGAATTTGTATCACCTCGGTTTTGAAGTTCCTCTTGTCTCGATCGTGGCCTTGTAGCCTTTTCGAGAGGGCTTGGGAGTGAAACAAAACCGGAATAAATGAATGTTTTATCGGAAAACTGTTGCAATTTGTTGTTTTGTTAGAACTTGTTCTGCTTTCCGATGCAAGCTTCCCTCCGTAAATCGAATTGAACTGAATTGAACTGATTTGCTATCCCAAACGGGAAGAGTTTCCAAGAAAAGATGCACGACGGATTGGGGGAGTGTTTTGATTAGTTTGTTCGTTTGGTGAGACCCAATCACCGAGGCGACACGTTTTTTTTCTGCTTCCTTGTGTCATTTCCGAAATAAAGAACTTGATTTAATCTTAAAATCAACTATAAGATCCCTATTATTGATCTAAACCAGGAATACTCAATTCTAAATACTCAATACTCGGAATGAAGTGGTACCATCGACACCCTATAGCCAAAATTCTTTAAAAATTTTATCTGTTTTTTTTTATTCATGCAAAATATGCAAAAACATTGCGGTTGGTTAAGTGAGTAAACTTGACATATTTTCAAGTTGGTTCACGTAACACAACTCGTATGGTATCCTCAAAGTTTCTAATAAGAACTTGTGTTATTAATTAATAGAGGTCGACCATCAAAATCAGTTTTCGTTCATGTCGATTCCTGGGAAACAGATATCGACCCCATGGAACCTTTCTTTTTCTTTCTTTGTTTTAAAGAGGCTTTAAACTTTTCAGTTCATTCGCCTCTAAACCAAGGAACCACTTTGAGAATCCCTGATCTAAACGGTTGTACATGATAAACTGGCGATGTTTTTTGGACTTGTCTATCGTGAGAATCTCCAAAATTAATCGCATATTCTGTATGACATAAAACTTCATAGTCAGAAAAAAATAATAGAACAGTGTCCATATATTTGAAGTTCTATTGGGGAAAAACATCCATCCATGTCTCAAAATGCTATAAATATTCGAAGACGACAGCTGATTTTGAAAATGTCGGGTTTCGTTGCAAATAATCACCATTTGCGGGAAGTTTTGATTTTCTGTTTCCAATTATGGAAAAGTACAGCTGATGCGCATTGGATGCTTGTGGAAGTTTATGGTGACTCTGTAACATCGAATAGATTTAGGTTTGGACGCTTGAAAAGTGGAATTTTAGTGTTAAAGACGAAAAGCACCCGGTTCAACCGGAAAAGTTCGAGGACGAAGAATTATTAAACAAACTTAAGACTTTTCTCTTTCATGTTCAAGAAACGATATGGTAATAAATGAAATGCGTCAAACAGACACTCCTTATTCATTGACAAAAATGCTCTGAACAGCCTCTCTTAAAACTCGTAATTGAAGTCATTGTTTGTAGCTCATGTGGTAATGCATTCCAAAAACTAATACCTCTTACAATAATCGAATCCGAGTAATGTGATGTTCTACATCATTGAATAGCATTTTTTCCCCTTTTTGCGATCTCAGGGGAACAAGTTTGTTGTATAAGTAAATCGGTTGTTGTGTTTTTATTCGTCGATATATTAAATGAACAGTCCCCATGTTGGTAAAATTTTCAAACGAGCAGCCTAGTAAAGTGTGTTGTAAATGACGGATTTCGCGCCAACTGGACCAGATGTTGAAATGACCCTCTCAGAACTCAATTAAACTTTCTGGGCGTGAAGATTTTAATTAATTAAGCAACTTGGCACACTTAGTTTTCCGAAAATTGATCTAGACTAAGATATGGGAAGGGAAAAATATTTTTAATAATTTTTAAATATTTTTTTTACTTAGAAATGGTAAGTTCTACAAAAAAGTGTTCTATGGAAGAATTTTAGGAAAATCTTTGAATTTTCAGAAAAAAAACTGAAAAAAATTTTGAAAATTACATTGAAAAAAAATCGATTTCAAATTTTATGTCAAATTTATATGAAAATAATCTGCATACATCTCTCTATCGCATGAACCAATAAAAAATTATAACTTTTTAATTTTACTATTTTTAAAAAATCGGTAAACGCAAAAAAAAACGTTTTAAACAGCATTTTTGTTTTCAAACGGCCGCCATTTTGTTAAAACCCATGTTTTTGACTTGTGCGAGGTTCATGCCATAGCGACATCTTTACTGATTCAGAATCTGTTCGATTTTTTTGTTTAAGATAACCAGAAGGACTGGAATCGTGTACGCCATGGCACAACTTTTTTTTGAACACCCTCACTTCACCAGCATGTAACTATTCTAATTATGAATATTTTTTTTCCGTCCTATTTTTGTTTTATTGTTGAAAGATAGATAAACGAATAATGATATAATGGATAGTAAAAATATTCTTTGTTTTATTTTTACGGAGTTCGAAAAAACGTCCGAAATTCGTGTCTCTACACTAGAATACCCCCTTAAAATGGTCATCTAAGATTTTGATGAAATGACAGATAAATGGTAGGTAAATATTTGCCCAAAAACTCTTCCATACATCGTAACTTGTGCATATTTAAGGCAAATAAGGTTTTTCTAACAAAAAACTTTTTTAAGGTTTTTTCTCGAAAATTTTCTATTTTTCCTCAAAATGGTCTGTGAATCTTCAATATTTTGCTTAGTGGTATCCTCATCTATACGTCGTTTTTTCTGTGGAACATGCCAAATCACTGCCAAACAAGATTCACTAATTCGCATTGTATCATCTTTGGGTATATTCCAGTAAACGTATTTTGTCTATTACAGTTGATTTTTTTTTATCTCATTTATTTATTTATTAGGCTCATTAGCATTTTAGCTGTAACAGAGCCGGGTTTTAATCGTGTACATGTACATATGTTTATGTTTCTATAAATTGTAAATTACACGGTAGTTAGTAGTAGCCATTTAGGCGTTAAGTTTTCTGTTCCATTACATTATGGTAAATTACACAGTAGTAGCCATTTAAGCGTAAGGGTATTCTTACTGTTCATCCATTGTTCAGCAGACCGGACAGCGGAGACAGTTGATATTGATCATTGTTGAGTCATTTATAGAACAGCAGCCGCAAAGCAGAGCAGTTGTATGGATGAATCGATCTTATTTCGACCGTGGATCGATTTCCATCGCTGATGATGGTTGCGTGGACGTAGTTATTCTATAACAACACAAAGATGGTCAATTGAGGGCCCTGAGTTTGAATACAGTTGATGTTAACCGACGTAGTTTATTTCGGTTACACTTGGGGTTGTTAATACCAGCACTGCATTTGTAATCCTTGCAAATCCTGGAGATCACGGCTTGACTCATGCTGCTAAACTATGTCACCCTTTCCTTTGTTGAATTCTGATGATTACGTAGAAACAAAATAATGCTATTTATTCTCCATCACTTTACATTTGCTGCCGATCACAACTTGTGATTTTCAAACAACTTCAGAGCCATTTTATTCATCCTTTAGGTATCTATACAATCCATTTTTTGTTATCATATCTACAGTGACCTACAGTGACTCTTAATAGATACCTAAATCTACAACAACTGTTCGATACGAACGATCGATCAATCAAGAGATTTTTGGCAGATGGCTATTGGTTGAGAGCCGTCGTTGCTCTCTGAATTGAAACATATTGTATTTGACAACAAAAAAGCTAAAACTGCACTTTAGCATCCAAGGGTCACCAAATATCCATTTCTAAAAAAAATTAAAATTTTCGAGAAAAAAACACGAAAAAGTTTTTGTTAGAAAAACTAAATGCCAATTATATATATGATTAAATTAGCTGATTAAAATGATTAAATTAGCTTGTAGTGGGAGTGCAATACAAATGCTTAAAATAAGTGGTGGTCATGGTTAAGAAAATTGCTCCGATGGAAACTGAACTTCGGTTGTTTAGATTATCAAGTAGCAGTTATCGCGCACGACTATCTGAAATATATACGAACCCGTTCGAACAAGACCTTTTTCGGACGTAAACATGTTGAAGTAATTAGATGCAAGATTTCATGCATCAATCAAATTTATGTCATCAAAGCAACGATGAAAGCTTGATAAGTGATCGTTCGTTAATTGGGCCGAAAAATGAACACAATTACCGAATTTTTCTCATCGATTGGGCTACAAAACAGTAAAAGCAATACTTCAAATTGAAGATGATATACATACTGCTTTGCGGCCCAGTTAACACACGCCCTGTTAAAGAGAGGTCCAGTTGAATAAGATCAGTTAGCGAATGACTGTGTGACGAATGATTTCTGTGGTGCGGCAACATGGGAAATTATACAGCGAAAAATAATATCAATACTAGGAAGATAGCAGCGATTATCATGCGAGGCCTTAGTAGGACGTATCACGATATGAAATATTTATAAGCTTCATGACTCATATTCATAATTCTCAATGATTGAATTCCCTCTGTACTGGATTGAGCAGAAGAACCAATTCGGCTTATGCTCGAATTATCCGAAAAACTGATTTCTTCCTTCTTCCTTCTTCCTTCTTCCTTCTTCCTTCTTCCTTCTTCCTTCTTCCTTCTTCCTTCTTCCTTCTTCCTTCTTCCTTCTTCCTTCTTCCTTCTTCCTTCTTCCTTCTTCCTTCTTCCTTCTTCCTTCTTCCTTCTTCCTTCTTCCTTCTTCCTTCTTCCTTCTTCCTTCTTCCTTCTTCCTTCTTCCTTCTTCCTTCTTCCTTCTTCCTTCTTCCTTCTTCCTTCTTCCTTCTTCCTTCTTCCTTCTTCCTTCTTCCTTCTTCCTTCTTCCTTCTTCCTTCTTCCTTCTTCCTTCTTCCTTCTTCCTTCTTCCTTCTTCCTTCTTCCTTCTTCCTTCTTCCTTCTTCGAATTGTCATCGATACACTCGAATCGCTTTTTACGCGGGGGATACGTGGCGCGTAAATTCCAAAATCAGCATGAAAAACGCGTAGATTCCGAAATCCGCGCAAAAAAACCAAACCACGTGAATTCCGAAATCCGCGTAAAAAACCGCGTGAAAAAAGCTGCGTAAAAAGCGATTTCAGTGAAATTCGTTTTTCCCCAAAGATTCCTTTTGGTCCGACTGCAGAAATGAAATGGGATTGGGAGAGAAGAACATAGTGTTTAGGCGAGCTAGTGAGACCATCTTCCCGTCACTTCGCATTCACAAATAAATGAATTTTCGAGCGATTTTATGATTTCAATAGCAAATTTTGAAGCTATTGAAAGAAGTTTTCGGGTCGACAATTAACAAGCATATAACGCGTAGACATTTTATCTTTCGAATGAAGTGGTTATCATACCATTTCGTACAGCCGGCAAAGAGGTATGAACGCTCACATTCTGGTTGTTCCGGCGTCTTTATCCGTTCCAGCTTGCTTCCGACTTTCAAAAGTTATGAAAAGAGAATTGCATGGTGGTGTACGAATTCGTGTTTGAATCACTGTATCTCTCTATGTGCAATTTCCGAAAGGCGTGGTACACAAATTACTTAACGCTAAAAATGCGGGATTTGGACCCCTCCCTCCCTGAATAGAAAACGAAACAAGAACAATTCGAGGCTCAACGTGTTAAGTATTGAAAATATCATCATAAAGAATCATTTGGCTGGGAGCTGATGTAAATCTGAGACAAGACTAGATAATAGAGAGGTCGATTCCGGACCAGCTGCTGATTGGTCAATTCTAAAAGGTTGCCAATAATATTTTAAATTCCTTCTACAGAATGTACTCATGGTAAATACTCTCAAACTAGTTTTCATGATAAAGCATTACAGAAAATTACAATTTGTTGGAAAACATGCAACAATTTTACTTTACATAATCCAAAAGTAACTATTTACAGAATATATTATACGAAAAACATATGTACGGACGTAAAAAAATAATCTGCTGAAACTTTATCTCAGTTGGAAACTTGACGTGGTTCGGCATCCCGGGTTTTCGCACCTGGTCGAAGAAAAATCAAAAAGAAAAGTAAAGGCACTTTTTATGTATCGTCTCAGGTATAAATCGACGTCGATTTACACAAAAGTAACTACTCCATGATTCAACGCAGCAGTTCATATCGTTATATAGGGTTGGGGAAAAAGAAATGTCGTATTTCTGTTCGAAATTTGACGCTTTATTTAACATACTTAAAATTATCCAATTTAAGTCAAATATGCGCCGTTTTGTTCGCAAACTTCATTATCTAACGAATAAGAGATTCAGGATGCTCAAGTGACCAGTTTTGTCCACGTCTAGTATTTTTCCAATCTTTTAAGCTTTAGAGTGCTTTTCTCAGCCTCTAGCTGAACATGTTGGTTCAAAGGTAACAGAAGAAGGATAGCTTCCAATTCCTTTGAGGGTGTGCTTCGCATTACTCCAGTTATAACAACGCATACCAGTCGTTGGAGTTTGTCTAACTTTTTAGTAGCTATTATCTCCTTAGTCTTTGGTCACCATACTAATGAGGCATATGATATCCTAGGCCGCACAATCACAGTGTAGACCCAATCATTTTTGGTCTAAGGCCCCATGTCCTTCCTATCATTTTAGAACATGTCCATAGGACAATGTTGGCCTTACTAAAGATTGAATCTAAGTGTGCGTTCCAGTTCAATTTAGCATCTAGGATTACGCCAAGATATTTCACTGGAACGCTGCATTTTATTTTCTCTCCTTCAAGATGAAAGGACTGCAGGTGCAGTTTCTTCTTTTTGGTGAAAGGAACAACCGTTGCTTTTGAGGAATTCATACCCAGACCTTCTGTGATACACCATGAGTGTGTAAGGTTTAAGGCCATCTGCATCCTGTTCGATATCACGTCGTCGAATTTGTCACGTACCATTATGACTAGATCGTCAGCAAAACCCACGATTTCGAAATCTTTTGCCTCTAAGCTTCCCAGGAGGGATCCAGCAGTAGTGACCAAAGGAGAGGTGATATAACCCCTCCTTGTGGGCAATCTTTCGTTGCAATCACAGATGTCGACAACCCGCCCAGCTCCGAGGTGATTTGCCTATTTGCGAGCATGTTTTGGATCCATTCTACTATTCAGGCATCGAAATATCTTCTTCTCATGGCCTATGCCATTGATAGATAAGAAGTATAATCGAAAGCACGAAACGCGAAAGCACGGTTTTTCAATTTTTGACACAAGCGTGTGTAACGCTGTGACCAGGACCCGAAATCTACGAAGGTGAAAAATGAAGACTAACTCTACTATCAGTAGCTTCGCTTCGACTAGGACTACTTCGGCAGTCGCCGTTAACAGAAAGTGAATTGACTAGAAAATGAATTGACGAGCGTTGAGAGCGAGGATGACTGATGAATTATTCTAGTCAATACTTATTCTGAATGACGCGACTAATGAATACAAATCTGCTCTTCATTCAACTGACTTCAATCCACACTTCCAGTTCTCCCTGACACTAATTTCATACCTGCGTACACAATACTATTTTTACGTCCATATAAAGTGAAACGAAAACATGATTTCTGATGCAAAAAAAATTGTAAAGAGTTTATCTAGGATACGATCGCATATTTTCGACGTAGAACTACGCAATTATATTATGCAATCCACTTGTTTACCACTTCGAATAATATTTTAGAATGCATCAAAATTTTTGTAATAGATTATGTCCTTCGTTACAAATAAATTTGATGAACGTCTATTTACGTTTGATATGATGCCTAGGACTACCAAAATATGTGAACGGAAGGATTGTCAAACGATCAATCTGAAATGGCGATTTTCGCAGTTTTCTCAGTTTAAAAGTACGTTTTAGGGAAACATATTCTGGTCTGCACAACGACAAGCGAATACAAAAGTACTCAACACCAAAAAATACCCCCGACTTGCATGTTTTGACAAAGCGGATTCCCCCAGGCACAACGAACTTAGACAATTATTAGGTATGCTATAAAGGTCCTCACAGCCAGTTGACTCAGTTGAATATGACTATGCCGAGCCCTGGCTGTGACTGTGGATTTGCCTGATTGGTACGCAAACTGATATTTAGATAAAGGACTAACCGGACAGGAATACAGACTTCATGTATTCATGTATTATTAATCATATTATATTATTATATAATATTAAACCCATACCTCGGTTTACGGCCTAGATCGGTTTCATGAAATTTGGGCCGCAAAGCGAAAACCGTATAAAGAATCAATTATTCTAATACAAATTCATACAAATTCAATCAGCTCGGTTCCATATTTGTCAAATATGTAACATGGTTTATCATTTAAAATGCATTTTATCTTTTCATTTAAAATTATTTCATTTAAAAAAAATACATCCTTAACATGAATATAAAACATACAATACATACATCATACATACATAAAAACCAACAATTATCTATAAATAAAAATGAAACAAATTCATGTTACATAAAATATGTGTATGTATACATACCTATTTTTTTGTTGTTGCTTAAGTTATAGTCTCGCAAATGTTTTTCCACTTCTGTACTATATTGATATTTGAACCAATCCTCAATTTTTTTTTGCAGTTATAACGAAACATTTTGGGCCGTAAATCAAAAACGTGCTTTAGTTGAAGAGGGTCGTTATAGCAAAATGCCGTATAAAGAGCGGCCGTATAGCGAGGTATGGGTGTATCAATACATTCTTCATAATTTTAAATAGTATTGATGATAAACTAATTGGTCTGAATAATTTTGGGAGTGATGTATCACGTTTCCCAGCTTTTGGAATGAAGACAACGAATCTCCATGTGGAAGGAATGTGCCCTAGTATCAGAATTGCCTTAAAAATTTCAATTAGAGATGGAATTAGCTTTGATTCTCTCTTTTAAATCAGGGCGTTAAGTGTTAAGTGAACAGCGTATGCATTGCATCTTAATTCTAGACAAAGAAATTGCATTATGAAATGTATGTTTTCTATGATGTGTTTTTTCCGATGTTGAATGTTGGACATTTCAAATTATTTTTTTAAATTATTAAAACAAACTACCTACTTAACCTAACCCTAACCTAAACCTATGAAATTACTACACAAATTCCGTACAATCAAATTCTCGGAAAAGTAGCACCTCTCTCTAAATTTCTAAAATTTGGATTAAAGCATCTAGTGTGACCGGGACGTAGTTTGCCGGGTCTGCTTTTACCGAATAATTTCACCGATTACAGGCAGCTCGCACTCCCTTTTAAAATCGAGCCCATGAGAAAATGCGTTTGAAGACTGTAGACCACTGTATCCAATCGCTTCGGCATGACCAATGTGCCCTAGCTTTAGTCTGCATCCTGCGATAAAAGATGTAAGGGGCTGTCCACATACCACGTGGACAGAAAAAGCATGATTTTAGACATCCCCCTCCCCCTCCGTGAATAAGCGTGGAGGTTCCTTATATCCCTCCCCCTGTTGTCCACGTGGACATTCCTCCGGGTTTGAGGAAGAAATTCTATTTTTTTCAATTAAATTTCATTTCAAGTGTTTTTCTATTTTCTATTCCATATGTTTATTGATAAAAAATTATAGCCTTACCAATGGTTACGATTTGTCTTGAAATCTTCGATTTTTTTCAACATTGTACGGGAGCTCATTATTTTCTTCCGAATTCCATTTACGTTATCTCCATATCCATTTTAAAATATGGATTGTGAGCATATTCTCGGGTATTTTTATTAAAGCTGGCTGGCTGTTTGAGTTTTCAAAAAATCAGACAATGACTCTGTTTGAAAATAGAATTTTATCGCCTAAACATCAATGACTTTCGCTTTTACAGGTTCGGTAGTGCCTGATGGCTATAATGAACCTAGTAAAAACAAAACATCTGCAGTATCATCGTGATCGATGATTCCTTTGACCTACAACCCTTAATTGTTAAATCATGCTAAATATTGTCCTGAAAAATTCGTGCCGTTCAGCTGCTAGCAGTACTTGTTGGAATTCATCGAAACTAGTTGCTTGGTAGAAGCTCATGCAATGAGGTACATATTGAGTTGGAGCAGTAGGCGAAGTATATCTGTATTGGCAAGCAAAATATCGTGTCGTAATTATTTGCATTCAATGTGGAATGCATGTGGAAAAAACAAAACAATGTTCAAAGTACTCACGGTTGCATGATAATTTGAGCCGAAATTCTCATAAAATGATTCAACTGGTTGTTTTTCAACAGATGACAATTATATCGTGGCTTATTTCGATTATTCATGTAGTAAAAACATCCAGAGAGCAGTCGTATGCTTAGTTCTCGAAAGCATTAACATATTCGGAGAAATTTTTATCAATTGCCGATTATTTTCTGACAACATACACACCGACACTGAAAGCCTTCAAAACATCAACTTCGTAACGTGAAAATAATGAAATTTCGTTCGTTTCTATGAACGTGGGGGAGTGAATATGGCACATGGAAATATCACTTCTATCCGTCTTTTTCGGTGTGAATTCACAAATATTCACTGCACGCTGTCAGATTAGCTTCATGTTCAGCGGGAACTCTAATAAAGTGTACGTTTTTAATAGATAAAATACTTCTTGAAAATAGCATTTTCACATGGATGTGGTAGGCAATCAAATATAAACACAACGGCTGACGTCACTATTTGAGAAATAGTTATGGCAGCGCATGCTATGTCGCTTAAAAAACCACCATCTTCATTACCTTTTTTCCAGGACAATGAAGCTCATGATACAGATTTTTTTCCAGTCCCATCAGACCCAGCCATAAATTTCTTAGAGCGAAAACCAGCTCTGGGGTTCCATTCACTTGCTAAGATTTTTTTAACTCAACATTCTTGTGAATGATTTGCCCTTTACAATTCGTTACAAATATGTATTTTCGTCACGTTTATGAAAGAATCGCAGATTGAGATAAGTCCCTTTAAGTGTTTTTCGGTAAAGTAAACCCTTATTCCGGAATCCGGTCGGATTTGAAATTAGCACAATGTTGCGTTCTTTAAGATGGATTCTAGTCTAGAAATTTATAAAAAAAAATTTTTTTCTTCATATTTCTCTAATTCAGACATTTAAGAATATACCATAGAAGAGACTTTTCGAAAATCTCATTATTTATCAAGTTATAGCCATTTTAGTGATGCGATATCTTATCTAGTACGACCATAACAATTAACTTCAAACGCGTTTTTCTCGAAACATGTTTTTCAAACTGACTTACACGATATCTCAAGTTCTACTTATCCGATCTATGTTTTTATGAATACAATCTGTATGCATCTCTCTATCGCATGAACATATAAAAAAATATAATTTCGTAACTTTACTATTTAAAAAAAAATCAAGAACCTTGAAAAAAATGTTTAAACAGCATTTTTGTTCTTCAAATTTCCGCCATTTTGTCAAAAAACACGTTTTTGACTTGTCTGAGGTTCATGCGGTAGTGGCATCTTTACTGATTCAGAATCTGTTCGATTCGTTTGTTTCAGATAACCAGAAGGGCTGGAATCGTGTACGCCATGGCACAGCTTTTTTTTAACCCCCTCACTTGATCAGCTTCTAATTATGGATATATTTTTTTCCGTTCAATTTTTGTTTTTTTGTTGAAAGATAGATAAACAAATAGTGATATAATGAATGGTAAAAATATTCTTTGTATTACTTTTTCGGAGCTCGAAGAAACGTACGAAATTCATGTCTCTTACCCCCTTAATCTGATCGAGTCTAATCCTATCGGATTGTGCAAATGTTGCAACCTTGAAATGCAGAATGCAAAAGTTCAGTTGTTGCATGTTTGCATGTTGCATGCATGTTTTCGTGATGTTTCGTTTCTCATGAACGGTGATGTTCGACATCTGTAGCGAATCTACTGATTCATGTGCATCAAGGATTAATATTTTCTTTTAATTAACCCTCCTGTACTCGCGTGCAAAATCATAACACGTATACTCGCGCACGGTGTCACAGACCGAAAATGGAACTTCTCTGTAATGTTACCATTGTGTATTTTTCAGGCTTTATTGGCATTTATTTGAAGAAGAGGGTATGATTGAATGAAAAAACTCCAAAAAGTATATTTTTTTCATCTTTATTATGTTTTAATAGTCATCTAATTCAGCCTCCTCAAAAGTAATTTTTAAGAGTAATTTTTGATACTCCAACACAAAAAACGAAATTTGAATTTTTCATTGTTATTAATTAAAAGTAAGCAACTGAATATAATTCATGGAAGTATAAAGAGCTATAGAACAACATAAAAACGTATTAATCGATTTTGGTTTCATTGGAGTAAGATTCAGAACATAGCATAACTGCATGCTCGAAACAGACATATTTTTTTACATTTCATGCAGTTATTGCGTATTTTTCGGGTCTTTTATCAAAGAGAAGAATTATAACGACCTTCTAAATAATTACCATATGATAAAGGTTCTGGAATATAAAGTTTGCATATTTCTGATATTCTTCGTCTCTGTATTCTTGGTAAACTAGAAATTAATGCCTTTTTTTAGATGGGACATAAAAAGATGATATAAAAGGATTTCTAGGAACTTGCTTTTCTTTTTCTTGTTTTCTTGTCGATATTGTCCATTATAAAAAAATATCCCCGAAACTGTAACTGTTAAAAATTACCATAAGCCACCGATTAGTTTTTAGTTTACTGTTTACAATTATTTCACAAGTGAAATTCTTTCACAAGTGTGTATATGTATGACCATTGTATTTAGCGAATAACTATGCGAAAGTCAAACATTTATATTTTGCTTTTGAACGTATGAATAGTTAATATATGGATCCGTTCAATCCAGTTACGAAAGGGACTGAAATCAAATAAGAATAGTCCGTTAATGATCTTATGCGATATATGCAATAAATATTTCACGCCACTAACATTAATTTATACATTTCATTCAACAATATTCTAGAATATGAAAAAAGGCACTTGTCCAAAAAAGTTACTCCTATACACGCGTCGGTGTGTCAGACCGAAAGTGTTAAAAAAAGTGGCACACGTCCTCTTTGTACCATCACATGCGATACGCTAAACGATGACGAACGACGAATAACAAAGCTAGAAAGAATCGCAAAGTCGTAGTGTTGATATTTTCTGAGAAATGAACGAATTATTGATTTCTCAGTTTGACAGACCAATGCGCGAGTATAGGAGTGTCAATCAGTAGTAGCAGCATGGACTTTCCTAACAACTCAAAAGAAGGGTATTACAAAAATTACCAGATATCAAAGAAGAACAACATCATTGCAAGAAATAGAACTCCAGAGATACGGCCCGTACACTCATGGAAGAATTTGTTGTTCGTTTCAATGTTCAGAAATCCTTGAGAGTTCTCAAAAAAACAACAAAAAATCCAACATTCTTTGTGTTATTGGATGTTTTCATCCTGATGGATTTATGGCCCTCTATTACCGATTGGAATAAATTGATGGATCCTAGTTCATGTGCGTTACCTTCAGAATATACATTTCAAGAAAGAGGTTCAGTCATATGGAAAAATATGGATGTTCGACCGAGCAGCACTCTCAGGCAGTTCAATATTTTTATTGATGAATACTGAGTACTCAGGGCGGGTAATATAAAACAGATCATTCATTCAATTTTGACTATTAACATGAATGTTTTACTTTAAAAAATACTTAACGTGTCCTCGTGGACATTATCAAAACTCCCTCCCCCCTCACCGTGGACAAGCGTGGACATTTTCGAAACCACTATTCACCCCTGAAGTTGTCCACGTGGTATGTGGACAGCCCTTAATAAGAAAATGTTTAGCAGCCACAATTAAATCATGATCCGGAATATTCACGAGATATTCGAGATGCATTAATAAGCCTGCCCATTCGCTGTTGTTTAATCCATTACAAAACGTGCTTCAATATCTTGGCCCAGAAAACACACCTATTCGGTCCCAGAATCGAAGTCAGCTCAAGCATATTTTTTATCCCTTTTTGTTTATTTTAGGCTCATTAGCATTTTAGCTGTAACAGAGCCGAATTTCAATCGTGTACATGTCACATGTTTATCATATCTATAATTAGCACATTACACAGTTGCCATATAGGCGTAAGAGTTTTCGTTCCGTTCTTCCATTATCCAGTTAGACCGGACAGCGGAGACAGTTGATTGATCATTGTTGAGTTATTTATAGAACAGCAGCCCGATGTGTCTTGCAGAGCAGAGCAGTTGTATGGATGAATCGATCTTATTTCGACGGTGGATCGATCTCCATCGCTGATGATTGTTGCGTGGACGTAGTTATTCTGTAACAACACAAAGATGGTCAATGAGGGCCCTGAGTTTTGAACTCACGATCGATCGCTTACTAAAGGCAGATTTAGACGATGCCAGTCAGCGCTCTAGTTGAAGTATCCAGTGAACAGAGAACAGACACTCTGTTCAAGTTACTTGTACCAGTATCGAACAAGTAATTGGCCTCTAACTTGAACAGAGTGTCTGTTCTCTATTCACTGGATACTTCAACTAGAGCGCTGACTGGCATCGTCTAAATCAGCCTTAAGCGAACGCGCAACCAATGTAGTTACGGAGACCCCCCAGCTCAAGCATATAGGGATGCGTAGATTTTTTGGGAATAAAAATTGAATTTTGTTACGTAACGATTATGGCTACCATAATCTGGTACCGATCCGAACGAATTTGTATGAATTTGTATTAGAATAATAGATTCCCCTTATACGGCTTTTCGCTTTGTGGCCAACTTTCGTGGAACGAATCTAGGCCGTAAAGCGAGGTATGGGTGTATAACACGGTGCAAGTGAAACGTTAGTTACTGTGCTCACCGTCCATCCACTCTAGGCGCTTCCTTTTCGAAAATCGAACATCGTGCAACGCACATCAAAACAAACTTTGACAGTTCGCTTTGGTCCCATCTTCGCAGTACTGTTTTTCTTATGATACTACCAATCGGCAGCTAATTTCCATCGAGGAGTGCTCAACACTATCTTCCAATTTCTTCCCGAAACGATCGAAAATGCTCTCGAACGCTGTCAAATCCATCACTCAGCGAGGATTGCTAGGGTGTCTGGTAAGTATAGGTCAACACCTGCACCACTATCAAGTAGCATTCGTGCAATCATTCATTTTTGCACTTTCCTGTGACGTTTCCACTGTCCGGAACAAAAAAAAAATCGATGCAAAAGTGATTGCATAACAAAACTTTCGTTCTCGGTTTAGTTGCAAACTATCAGCTGTTTGTAGTCGTACACTAAAGGTCAGAGATAGAGAGCTCCCAGGCTCTCATAGTGTCACAATGGGACTGATGAAGTGGGTCAAAGCGCTATTTCGACCTAATAATTTTCAACCTGTTTCGAAAGCAGCTGAAGGCGCTGGGGCAGTGAAGGTGGAAATTGTCTATAATTATTGTTTGTTAAGATGCGCTGTGAATAATAAATTCTGATATAATGTCTGTCTAAATTTATTTTATTGCAGAGAGTTCTTTCAGCTCAACCGCAAAGCAGTGGATATGCCACCGAAGCAACATTCGAGACCAGGGTGAGTTCGCACGAAAACATTATTTTCTTCTCTATATTCAGTCCATTTCGTTTTTCCCCTCCATGACAGGCCTACAAGTTGCACCACCTGGATAACGGCCCGGCGACCACCGTCTGTGTAAATCGCGATGAAGCGTTGAAATACTATGGCCAGATGTACACAATCCGTCGGATGGAAACGGCCGCCGGCAATCTGTACAAGGAGAAAATCATCCGAGGATTCTGTCATCTGTATTCCGGCCAGGAGGCGTGCGCCGTTGGTATGCGTGCGGCTATGCGTCCGGAGGATTCCTGCATCACTGCCTACCGCTGCCACGGATGGACCTATCTGATGGGTGTTTCCATCCAAGGTGTTCTCGCTGAACTTACCGGAAGGCAGAGTGGCTCTGCTCGGGGAAAGGGTGGCAGTATGCATATGTACGCAAAGAACTTCTACGGGGGCAATGGCATAGTCGGTGCGCAGGTCCCGCTGGGAGTTGGTATTGCTTTCGCTGCAAAGTACAACGGAACGAACGGGGTTTGCATTGCCGCCTATGGAGATGGTGCTGCCAATCAGGGTCAAATATTCGAAGTTTACAACATGGCCAAGCTGTGGAAGGTGCCATGTATATTCGTGTGTGAGAATAACGGTTATGGCATGGGAACCAGTGTGGAACGTGCTTCGGCCAATGTAAACTATTACACCAGAGGAGACACCGTTCCTGGCATTTGGGTCGATGGCATGGATGTGTTGGCAGTCCGGGAAGCTACCCGTTTCGCCATTGAGCATTGCAACAGTGGAAACGGCCCAATCGTTCTGGAAACTGCTACCTACCGTTACTCGGGTCATTCCATGTCCGATCCTGGTACAAGCTATCGCTCCCGAGACGAAATTGCCGAGGTTCGTCAAACTCGCGATCCGATTACCTCATTCCGGGAGAAAATTATTACTGCCGAACTGGCTAACATCGATGAACTCAAAACAATCGAAGCCAAGATCCGATCGGAGGTTGATGCTGCCACAAAAGCTGCCAAAGCGGAGAAGGAAATTTCGGTCGATGAGCTGTGCGCGGACATTTACGCTAAGCCGGACAATACGAGCGCCATCCGAAGCACAATACCTCACGCCGAGTTGACCCACAAGCGCCTCGGTCAGGCTGTCAACCTGTAAAACCCGCGACATTAAGGAAGCTCAACTGCCAATCAATCGGACAGTATAAAGAAAAAACAAGTCATACCTAAAATCTCACGCAAAACTGAACTGTTTCATTTATTTAACTAAAAGCGAAAAACACGAAAGACATCAGGACATGTAATCATGCCAACATCGACAAAAAAAACCATTCTTACGCAACACAAGACGGGTTATTTGTGGCATTTAATTTTTTGTCGTTCATTTGTTGTCCCCATAATGCAAATAAATCTCATTCAAAATGGAACCTAAAATTCCATTCGTCTTCGACAGTCCGAAGCTGCCGAATGTAAGGTTGTTCACTTACGGAAGTTCCTTATATGCAAATAGTGACATCGGAGAACTTTCGACAAGTTCATTGAATTTTAAACAAACAGAAGGAAAATTAATGCTCACATCAGTTGAGTTGGTGCTTTCAAACCATCTGGCGTTAAGCTGAGAGGAACATGGACTGATATAAATTGATGTTGATTCACACTACTCTTTAGTTCAATGCAGCAGTTCCTGTCCAAGTAGATTTCACTACTCGCAAAAGACCCTGGGATGTCCTTACGTGACGAGTAAACCGTTCGGCTTAATGTGGTACTAATTCTGCTTCATCGATTTCGGAGTTTGCGAACTCAATATATTCTGCGTTGAGTGAATATGCGTCGATCGCTAGATTATTCCACATATCAGCTAACGATTCCCCTGCATACTTAAAATGTTTCGTTTCCAGTTGAGATCCCTCATGATCATGAGGAAGTATTGAACCTATTAACTCCCGGGGAAGAGGAGCTATCCGACGTTCAACGATTGAAAGCACTGCGTCCTGAAGCGTTTGTAGTAACGGGTATTGGATCAAGATTCAATTGATTAAAATGATAAATCGAAAATATCTTTGTAAAACAGGTTCTCGTCTGATTCTCCATCCACATTATTACTGACACCTGGCTTGATTATTTCTTGAAGCTGAATAATCTCGAATTCAGGCAGCTCACTCACCCTTTTGAAAACGAGCCCATGAGAAAATGCGTTCAAAGAACAGTGCCTGCAATGATATCTTTTTAAAATGTTTCAGCATGACCAAGGTGCCCTAGCATTCTGCGATAACAGACGGAATAAGCTTTTGTTTAACAGCCATGACGAAATCAGGATCTGTGTTTTAAGTCTTAGCTTTTTTTTCAAAAAATCTGTATTGAAATCTGTATTAGGTTCATAGGTCCAATTTGTAAGCATAATGTTAGCATTAGTTGATTGGCATGGTTATTATTGATTAGAGGAAGTTGATGATACCCACGTAAACCCACGCATAGCATATACGAGGGTCGTTCAAAAAATATGTTTCAGTGCCTCAGAAATCGCGGAAAAATAAAGTTAGGACAAAAAACAAGGTAATTTTCGTATTCTACGTTTTATTTTCTATTTTTCTACATAATCGCCGTAACGTTTACCGCTTCGCCATTTACGTAACCGTTTGCGAAAGGCTCGCAAAAATACTTCAATTGCAAATCAGACGAAAACAAGAGCATCCTACTTCTTCTTCTTCTTCTTTGTTTTTAAGAGGCTTTAAACTTTGCAGTTCATTCGCCTCTAGCATCCTACTTGAGATGGAAACTCATTATGAAGAATGTCAAATTTCATGCTTCCGTAAATCGTGTTCAGTCAAGCCTAAAAGAAAATCCGTCGGGTTTCTGGTCTTTTATGAAAAATCGAAAGAAAGAGGGATCGATCCCGTTAAATGTTCAGTACAACGACTGCACTGCAAATACAGCTATCGAAGCAGCAGATCTATTAGCTGAGTCTCTGCAAAACGTGTATTCCTCGGAATATTCTGTTAACTCTCCTGAAAGTACCAGGGATATCCCATGCATTGAAATGCATTTGCCACCAATGACAGTTACTCGGCATGACGTACTTGACATGCTAAAAGATCTCGATGCTAGCAAAGGGGCTGGTGCTGACGGTCTACCGCCGTCCTTCCTCAAAGAATGTGCTGATTCTTTAGCTTTCTTCTTCTTTCTTTGTTTTTAAGAGGCTTTAAACTTTGCAGTTCATTCGCCTCTATTTTAGCTTTCCCTATCGCCATGCTATTTAACCGATCATTACAGAGCAACGTTTTTCCTGATGCATGGAAAGTTGCAGCTATAGTTCCGATACACAAATCCGGGAGCATCAACAAAGTTGAGAACTATCGCGGTATTTCCATTTTGTGCTGCATTGGGAAAATTTTGGAGAGGATTATCCATGGAGTGCTGCTGAGAAATTCTCAGATTCTTATAAGCGAATACCAGCACGGATTTATCAAGAAGCGCTCCACGACATGTAACCTGATGAATTATACATATGAACAAAGTCATAGAAAAAAGCGGCCAAGTCGATTCCATTTATGTTAACTTCTCGAATGGGTGACTGAATGGACCTGATCATATCTCACTGATCGTAGAGCTTACGTTAAGCTCGGTTCGACCCATTCTAAGGAATTTGCGACTACTTCCGGTGTGCCACAGGGAAGTATATAGGGACCTCTTCTCTTTATTCTGTTTGTGAATGACCTGTGTCTACGATTGCGATCAAAATTGCTGCTGTTTGCAGATGATCTGAAGAAATACCGGACCATCACTTCAGCTCTCGACTGTTGCGCCCTCCAAGCCGATATCAATGAGCTGCTGCACTGGTGTTCTAATAATGGTATGGAGATAAATATTGCGAAGACGAAAATAATCTCCTTCTCACGTAGACAGTCGTTCATTCGCTTCGACTATAGTACAAACTCGGTCTCCCTTGAGCGTGTAAACTCTATTCGTGATCTTGGTGTGATAATTGATAGCAAGCTGCAGTACAACGAGCACATAGCACGGACCACGGCCAAAGCGTTTACAGTTCTTGGATTTTTAAAACGTAGTACGCAGTTCTTCACCGATGTGTATGCTCTAAAGGCCTTGTACTGTTCGCTTGTGCGAAGCATACTGGAATATGATGTCCCGGTGTGGGCTCCGTACCATGCAGTACAGTGTATGTGTATGAAAATTGAAAAAGTCCGAAAATGTTTCCTGCGCTACGCTCTACACCAGCTACCGTGGAGGGACGGTTCCAGACTTCCGGAGTATACCGATCGCTGAAAACTAATCGACCTTGAAACACTTGCATCCAGACGAACTAAACTGCGACAACTGTTCGTGTTTGACCTGACCCTGACCGTTTTGACGTGTTTGACAGTTAACATAGACTGCCCGTCTCTTCTTCAAAATGTCAACATAATTGTACCTCAACGTCGTCTACGTAACCAGCTTTTTCTTTCGCTTCCTGCGAGTAGAACGACGTATGGATACTACAATCCTTTTTATGCATGTTTGAGAGATTTTAATAATGTTAGTGCAGTGTTTGAATTCAATATAAATAAAGATGTTTTTAAACTTAGACATAAGAATATCGGTTAAGATGTAGTCTGTGCGAAAAAATTCGAAGACGAAATGAATAGATAAAAAATTAATCGCGGTTCTTAATCGGTGCAAAACTTCACAATAGTACGGTGATGAAACAGGCGTTCGGCGGTCAACGATTCGATAACACTGAAGAAATTCGTGACGCAGTTGCATACTTCAAAAAGTTGGACGCTACGCACTTCGCGCTAGGAATAGAACTGTACGGCCAATTCACCTACAATACGTTAAAATGTATTTTCTAACACGTAGCGTAGCGTGTTTTCAAAATTCAAAAATTTGCAGAATAATACCCACTATTTTACAAATTTTTGAATCTTTGTTTTCAATTTTTATTAGTGACGATCTCAAATAAATTTGAAGCATTTAAACAAATGCCGAAAATACGCTTAACCTTCATGTGTTTGCAATGTCGATTTTCCCAGACTGCTTGGTTTTGAAGTCTGTGTTAGGGAGACCGTAAATCGAGCCAATCAAAACGTGGCAGTTAGGGACTTTAGATAGCGCTTAACATTTTACAGTTATTCAAATGTAGGGGTTACTAAAATGTCCACGTGGACACGTAAAATGTCCTTTTAAATAAAACATTCATGTATCTTGTGAGGCCTGTACTAGGGATGGGAATCACTTTGCAGATGGGAGCTTGATGGAGATGGGAGCTCAGTGATGACGTCTTACCTCAAGGTCCGTCGCTGAAAGAAAGAGGCCGATTCAACGGTGTTTCTGACAATCACGATGATGTGTTTCCAGTATTCATAATAGCTCATTTCGTAATGTGATGCCAACTTCTTAACTGAGCTACTCATCTAACGAGGGGTACGTTCAGCCTACTCTCATATCTAGTCAAATTGAATGAGATCTTAAACTCTACGCCCACCATGTGTACTCTGTATTCATTAATTAAAAAGACTGAGTTGTCTGAGAATACTGCTCGATCAAACATCCATATTTTTCAAATGGCTGAACTTCTTCCCTGAAATGTATATTCTGAAAGAAACACATATTAACTTCTTAACTTTCATAATTCGATCAAATTTTTCATCTACCATATCATTTTTATTCTTTTTATTGGGTTTTGATAAACTCTCGGTTGTATTTACCAACCCCCGGATATAGATTTTTTTTCCATTATCTGATTACCTTCCAAGTCACTTCAAACTCCCAGCTTGATTCACTTTAATTTCCCGGTGGGATTGATGTCAATCTCTCGGCTGGATTCATTCCAACCTCCATCCTCCCGATTGAATTTAATTCAATCCGCCAGTTGAATTCACTTCTGCCCCCGGTTGGATTCATTCCATTTTCCCGGTTCGGATCACTTCGACCTTTCAACGTCATTCGTCATTGATCATTCAACATTCTCTTCAACCTCCTGATTGAATTCACTTCAACTTCTTGGTTGAATACCTTTCAACGTCTTTCGTCATTCAACATTCAACCTTCTCTTCAACCTCACCTCCCGGTTGAATTCACTGCAATATTTCTGTTAGAATCACCTCAAATTCACGGTTGAATTTCCTACAACTTTCCGATTGAACTCAGAGGCGACGCGTGGGCAAATGAGCTACTTATTCAAACAACATTTGCAATATCAAAACAGCAATATTGTGATGACAGGCTTGAACATTTTTATTAACATTTATCTATATAACAAAGGAATCCTGCGGTCAACTAAGAGCACAATCTTATCAATAATTTCCTCATTAAATAATGGAATCGACATCATCTCATAAAGGAGATCTTTTTCCACAGCCATCATCATAGTTCCTAATAACCGTTTCTGGCCCGGTTTCGACCACAAATAATTCTTGATCCGTCGGTGAACACAAAATGTTCTTTCAACGGATGCCGTTGTTTCAAGCAATGTCTGTATCACTCTGGCCAGCAGAACCATTTCGGGTAGCCCAACAATAATCGAAATTAATCCTTTTGCCCCTAAACTATTCCCGTGAGTGAAGAATGGTCAGCTCATCACAAAGCTTCGCTTCGTAGAATTTCGAATGGTACGAAATGAACATTTTCAAATTCCCAGTACGGAATGCGGTATTGAAATCGGCAATTTTTTTCGTGATTCAACAAAGCGATGAATTTGTATGCATCTTGTTCTTTCAACCGTTTTGTCATTTCGGCTTTAATTTTGTCAGTCTACGAGTCATATTAACGACACCAATTGATAACGTTACTGTCATTCATAGTTTGTATTTTTGACGTAGGACTACGTCTTTCATTTCTATACCGGGGTGTAAAATCAAAGTTTCGAAAACGAAAGCGTTACGCCGGAGACCGAGATTTTAAGCGTTAATAGCTCCTAAACAACTGAACGACATGGTATGATAAACACTTCATTCGAAAGATAAAATGTCTACGCGTTTTATACTTGTTACTTTCTGATCCAAAAACTTGTATCAATAGTCTTAAAATTGCTTTCAAAACAGGCTATTGAAATCACCAATCGGTATATAAGCGAGCGCCGCTCGGAAATCCACTCAGTTCAAATTGAACAGCGATTGGAGCATGTTGTCGCTATTGTGATGAAGCTCTTCATTTATCATGAAAGCGCGAATGAACGGTGTCACCAAGAGCCTGTTTGTGCACCTTAGGCCAGAAGGGAATCCATCAGGAGGAGAGTGATGCCACAAACGGTTCCCCGGGAAGATCTCGAAGCAGCCGCTACACACACACACACACACACGCGCGGAATTCTTTCCGTTTGGATGCCATTCAGCATCGAGAAAGATCCGGAAAATAATCTGCCAGTTCTTCTGGGTGCTATTAACAGATGGTTATCGAGTTAGCATTAACCACTGGTGGGCTTCCAGTATCGAGGAAAATGTGGAAACATCTAATCGTTACTGAAAATAATCTGCCAGTTCCTCTGGGAATTTAAAATTACATTCATGTGAAAAAGTTTATTTTAATGTTTTCTATCCATGTAACACTGTGACCAAATACATTTGGTTTTGTGATTTTTCAATCAATCGCAATTAACAGGATAGCTTCTGAAGATTATTCTTCCCCATCAGTAGGATATTTCCGTATCCAATATTGGATGCATAAAACCTTGTGCCTCCAACGTAACGCTCTCGTTTTCGAAGTCCCCCAAATATTCATTCATTCAGAATGAATTCAGATTCAACTTCAAACAAATGATCTCTAAATCAACGATAGTCCTACGTCACCCTTGCGGTTATACCATAGATATAACCCACTTCCTGTTTTCAGCGTACTGTCGAAATGATGATCTGCTTTGAGCTCCTCTATAGAAGCAAGACAAGCCTTGACGCTACGCACATGTTCTACTACGTATAATACCTTTGTTTACAAAATTTGATAAAGAACATCCGTATTCACAAATAGTTTGAGCAAGAAGACAGTGTTGAACTTAAGCATGAATGCGTGAAGACCTCTGGTTGTAGAACAAGTTTCAGCATCAAAGTTCTGAATTTCACCAGAGGTTCCGCTGAAAACTTTGTTCTGTTGTTCTGTTGTTGTTGTTGTTGTTCTGTTCTGTTAAACCTCAAATGTCATTTCTACACAAGGCGGCGCATTAATAGTAGTGATCGCTTCATACATAGCTCACTGCGTTTGCCCTGTCGTACTTGAAGATGCAGAAAGGTGTTTGATTGACGGCGGGTTCAGATGAAAGGTTTGAATCCTGTAGTCGTTACTGCTTAATTCGTAGTGTTGTGTAGCGTGCTGGTTGTGTGGTGAAATCAAATGAAGCCATCAGATTTCATTTTTTTCCACGGTGGAGAAGATTCACCCAAATAGAAAATAAAATAAGGAAATTCGGGATAATTTGGAAATTACAAATAAATTACCTCCGATAATTTGTTTCGTTTGGTATTTTGACACCAAACTGACGTAGAACTACGTCTTTCATAAAGGGTATCTAATCAGAAAACAGTCCACGTTTTTATGAAATAAAGTTAATGTTAATAACTATTTTCACACGAACGAATTCTGATGATTTGCATACCAATTGAATCGGAAATTCTCTAAGATTTGTTGAATATGATATACATTGCAATTCCTTAATCCCTGAATAGTTTGAATTAATGTAAAGTGGAAGCATTACCATTTTTCCATACATTTATTCCGTCGATTTATATGCTTACCTTCCCGTACCGTCAATAACGAGCAACTAATACATTCGTTTCTGCCCGTTTTCAACATATTTCATATAAAAAAAGTCATCTGCGATTTGAAACCACAAGGTGCTACTGACACTCGACCGCAACGGTTATGTTTTTAGCGCCATTCTAAAAGAGAACAATAAGAATTAAGGTTTTCTCCTACTACCGAATGCAAAACTTTTTCCAAAGCTAATTTCGGTCTTAAATAAAGCGTTTTTTGCAGCAACAGTTGTCCGGATACCAGGAAAGGAGGAAGCAGCCGAGAAGCCCCCAACGGCCATTTAGGAAGTTGGTCCGGTCGGATTGGCCACATTGACCGGCAGTTTTCACTGCCCCTTGCGTGTCCCGCTGTTTGCACCCGTCTCATCTACATCGTTTTCCTGCCAGTGACGCGCGATTTTGGCGCAATTTCTGCTCTTCAGCCATCAGCAACTCAGGAGGTGTGAAAGAAGGTCTTCTTCGCTTCGTCGCTTCGAACCGCTGCGGCGATTGCCCTGCCGTCGGCGGTATCCGGTCCCTTCCCCGCTACCCCACTACCATTAGGTGGTGAATTCGGAGAAAATTCTTCTATACGATCGGTGAGTGACAAAAATCCTTTCAATATCAGGAGTTAGAAAGAACAGGACTCCCAGAGGGCATAGGTTAGACACTTTCTAGAACTTATCCCAAAACTTCCATAAGTGATTTTTATTTCTCAAGTGACATTTATTCAGTGATACTTAAAAGGTTTTCAGCAAGTGTTTTTCAGCCAGTGAATTTATCCGCAAGTGCTTTTTCCGCCAAGTGATTTCGATGTTAGTTTTTGTAACTGCGTTGGCATTGTCCCCCGCCGTTACTGTCCTCCGCCGTTTTCGTCCCCCGTCGCACGTCGTATATTCTACCTTGGTATTTGAATATTTTTTCCGCACCTGGCTGTACTTCGATATAGCCAGGCCCTGATCATGGCTTCCAGCAGCTCCGGCGCCGGAAGGCCAACCAATATTTATAATGGTGTTCCCACCACTCGTACCTCGCCCAGATGGGCGGACCTTTTTGGTGGCAATTTACAAATCTTACTTCTGAGAGCCACTGAAGGCAATCTTCTTCCATCTAATACTTTTACTGTTTCCAAATCGATCCAAGGAGTGAAGAGGTAAGGAGGTAAGAAATTCAAAGATGCTAAACCCCAACGCGACGATAAAAATCGCCTTCAATATGCGCTACATCTACGAGATGAAAAACTCGTTCAATTGCTTCTGAGTACAAAGTCGCTGATCGACGAAACACCCATTGAAATTATATACCATCCCACCTTGAACCAACGCAAATGCGTTGTGTCCTGTCGTGACGTAATGTTTTTAAACGAAGATGTCCTCCTAACTGAACTAGCCGACCAAAATGTGATCGGTGTTTAAAAAATTTGACCCAGTCATGAAGGAAAGAGTTCCTACTTCAACCATGATCCTTACCATAAACGAAACAGTTATCCTTCGGATTCCTCCGTGCTCCAACCAGAAACTTCTACCCGAACCCGATGCAATGCTTCGGATGCTTCGCTTTTGGCCACACTTCCAAAAAGTGCGCTAAAAAATGCAACTTTGTCGCATCTGCGGCGTAGCCCACCCTGAACTTAACACAAATACTAATGATTAAGACAAAATAAATTTTTTTATGTGCAATGCATCTGCCTCTTGTGTGAACTGCAAGGGAAATCACGCCTCTACCAGTAGGAAGTGCCCAGCATGGATCGCAGAGGATAACATCACCAGAGTCCGAATTGACCAAGGTGTTTCATATAAGGAAGCTAAATCCAATTTTGAGAATAAAAATGGTCCTTCCTTTGCTAGTAAGCTGCAAGAAAGACTAGACAAAATTCAGTATACAGGCTGTTCTCAATACAAGTGCAACTGCACTCAGGCTAAGCCAACTTCTTCCGTCAAAGCAGTTCCAACTCCGTCCAGTAATCCACAGGAATCGGAACTCAGCACCTCCTCTTCAGATTCAGAATCCGATCCAGACATTTCAATGGAAATTGAAACAACCCCCTCCAACAAGAGGAAAAATACTAACAAAAGGTCAACCTCAGATGAATTCAAATTATCAGAAGAGGAAATTTTCCGAGGAAAAGAATCCAATAGGAAGAAATCTAAGAACCAAAAATACAACTCAACCCAACCATCCAAACCATCCACTTCTCTCCAACCATCCACTTCATTCCAACCAACCACCGCATCCCAAACTAAAACCTCCAACCAATCCAACCATTCAAACAACCCACCCCACTCGCCAACAAACCAATTGCCAACGTTTCCAAAAATGACCCTAGACTAAAGAACAAATCCGGCAAATCTACACATTCCTAATCTCATACCCTTATCCCATCTAATGTTAGCTGAGGAACAACATCTCCCACTGACATTGGCTTTTCAAGAAGCTAAAAAAAATCAATGTATCGCTCTTAGAGCGGTCGTTTAGCGGCAAATTTTCATGGCATTTCAAGGAAGGGTTATCCTCGGGGCTTTGTGGAGCCTGCCTCGCTGTCCTGAGTGACCTTCCTCATACCGTCATCCCCATAGCATCATCATTACAAATAATACAACTGAAGGGACCTCTACAGGTAACCCTTGCTCCCATTAATATTCCCCCATCGCACAGTAATGACATTGAAACGCAACTTACAGATGCCATCAAACAGTTACCGCACTCATTCGTCCTGATGGGTGACTTCCCAGCAAACATTAAATCGCATAACAAGCGTATATATAACATCATATGCCCTAAAATTTGGTTGGCATATAATGCGCCTAACTGGCATATGCATGCAAAAGTGGAGGCCATATACATACATGGCAAATGTTTACCGAATTAGTTTGGATGAATATGCAACTTTGACCGGCTATAATAGCGATTATGTTGGAATTGAATTGCGATCTAATATGAATATATTCATGAATTGTCAACGCACCTAATACGACTTTTGCCATACTCATATACGATTTATTACAGATATAGAAATAAAATCAAATGGCGTGATATATTTTCGTAAAATGTTTATTATAGCCTCACGAATCGCCTTTTTTATATATGAGTATATATATTTGTAGAAATAATAATTATTTAATTTACTTGTGTTGTGAGTGGAACATAAATGTTTAAAATGGCACAGATTGATGTTTGGTGAAAACTGATCCGATGTGGGTTCGAACTCCGGTCGTCTGGATTATCATCCATCAGCTATCTCGCACGGCTATTTGAAATTTAATTCAACAGCGGTTAAAACTCATACATATGATTTGATATGATATATGATATATCACCTAATACATTCTATGCAGTATGATCAGTCATTCCTGATTGCCGATTTTATTATTTGAGAAAGGGATCTTTGATTTCCCTATTATAGAAACCAAATATATAATATCATTGAACTGGAATAATAAAAAATAAATGAATATCAATGAAACTATCTCAATTTTCAATTATTTTTATTACAATTTTCACTATATAATTTGTTTTCCCAATCATATCCAACTAAATTGTGATTACTATTATAATGAATATAATGAATCAATCTGGCAATCTTGCAAAGCGATGAGATGCAATGTGCCAAATTCGATGTTTCATTAGAAGGGATGATTGCCGTTGTTATTTTCATCGAACATCAGCAATTTCGAGTGCTGATATACAGAAGTCCATTTTTGTAAATTATTCGTCATTGTTGAAGCATTTCATTGACATTTCAATATGATGTAATATGTTCTTTATTAGGATCTGATATGATTTACTGTTTCATGATTTTCTTCAGCATGCAACACAATTTACTACAGTACTGAATCGATTTAAATTATACGCTTATACGACACACAAGCTGCATCAGCGTAATATACACATATGATGCTAAATTTATTTTATGACAATGTACATCATAAAACTGATGTTTATTATACCGAATTGCGACTTAATTTGATAATGATATATAAAATCGAGTTTTTACATTTTATGCGATTTCAAATATACACGATACATACTTTGATTGATAATGATTATGATTTATTCTGATTTCTTGTAAGACTTAGCACGTGCCAAAATTATACGATTTAATGTTTGCTGGGCAGGGTAGATATCCATCGCGGATCATCTTCGGCCATTGACATCACGATTGCTTCCTGGGACCTCGCCCCCAGGTTGAGCTGGATCGTTGATAGTGACCTCAGAGGTAGTGATCATTTCCCCATCCACATCCGAACCCTGTCAAGAAATCCAAACATTCGTTTGCGCAGGAAATGGATATACCAGTCGGCTGACTGGGAAGGCTTCGAATCCACAATCAACAGCTTACTTTCTGAACATGAAAGCTGCTCTGTGGAAGAATTTACCCACGCCATTCTTTTAGCGGCTGAACAAAATATCCACCGTACCAGTGGGAAACCCGGCCGAAAGGCTGTCCCATGATGGAACAATGCAGTTGCACAGGCCATCGAAAGGAGAAGAAAATCCCTCCGTATCCTACGACGCCTACCTGATGAAAGCGCTTGCAAAAGGATTGCCCTAACAAACTTCCAAACGGCTAGAGCTCTAGCCAGGAAGGTAATAACCGAAGCCAAGAAAACCCGTTGGATGGAATTTCTTGATGGCATCAACCCTAATACTTCTACATCTGAACTTTGGAACATGGTCAACGCACTTAGTGGCAAGAAAGCTTCAAACTGCTATTCCCTCGAGATTAATGGCATCTTCACCGAAGATCCAGGCATCATAGCCGACCATCTATTTAGTCGACCACTTTGCCACTATTTCAGCCACCTCCAACTACACTAACGAATTCAAGGCTATTAAGGCGGAGGCGGAACTTAAAGTTTTTCCTCCTGCTTTGGAACAGTCCCACAAATACAACGATAAGTTCTCTTTGGACGAGTTGTTATGGGCAATAAAAATATCCAAAAGCAAATCAGCTGGCCCAGATGGAATCGAATATCCGATGATCAAGCATCTACCTCTTCATGCAAAAACTCAACTCCTTCAGATATACAACGAATGTTGGGCTAACAGCTATTTCCCAGATGCATGGAAAGCGGGCTTGGTAATACCTATCCCAAAAGTAAAGAAGAGTAAACGGGCCGCGAATAACTTCCGTCCCATAACCCTCCTCAACTGCTTAGAGAAAGTCTTCGAAAGAATGATCAATCGAAGACTTAGAACGGCCCTTGAAGTATGCCAACTATTAGACCCCAGACAGCATGGTTTCCGCCGAGGTAAAGGTACAGGCACCTACTTCAGTCAACTCGATCATTTCTTTCAAGAAACTATCGAAAAGGGCCACCACAGCGAACTTGCTTCACTCGACCTAGCCAAAGCCTACGATACCAAGTGGCGCCATAACATTATCGATCAACTCCACCAATGGGGTTTTGAAGGCTTCTTCTTCAACATTCTTCGCTGTTTCCTCACCAATCGAAGCTTTCATGTCTACTTCGGAGGAGCACTTTCGGATCTCCGTTGCCTAGAAAACGGAGTAACACAAGGTTCGGTTCTATCAGTTTCCCTCTTCCTCGTCGCTATGCAGTCGGTTCTAGAGGTTATCCCTAAAAACATCGAGGTACTGGCCTATGCAGACGATCTACTGCTGATGGCAAGAAATCCTTTCCCAGAAATGGCCCGCAGAAGACTGCAGGAAGGAATCTCGGCTGTTAGCAACTGGGCAAATTCCATTGGGTTTAAGTTCTCGGCAGAGAAGTCTAATATAATGCACTGCTGTAAATGTAAATCTCATAAGAAAAGGCTTAGAACATGTCTAATCAATGGCAGGCCTATTAAAAGAGTCAGCTCAACCCGAATTGTTGGAGTGCTAGTTGACAGTAAACTATCTTTCGGACAACACCTCAGAAATACTAAAGCTAGTATGAAGTGCCGCCTGCGGCTGGTGAAAGCTTTAGGTGGCCGATGCCACTTGAGTTCTCGTAAAACCATGTGCAACATAGGCAAAAGCATTATCTTCTCTAGAATTCGGTACGGCATCCAACTTTTCAGCCGTGCCTCTTGGGTTCACTTGAATCACATAAAGCCTGTCTACCATAGTGTGATTAGACATTCATCAGGAGCTCTTCAGACCAGCCCAATAAACGCTCTGCTTGTGGAGGCTGGCGTAGTTCCTTTCGAACACTTCCTCACAAATATCCTAGCCACTAAAGCCATCCGGACGTCCGAGAAATACCCGGATCTTCTATCCATTTACACCAGAGCCAACATTTGGCTGCAAGATATTAGCCAAGTCACCCTCCCGACTATTGCCCCATTAAGCAGAGTTGGTCAACGCCCATGGCAAGCACATCCGCCAAAGATAGACTGGTCAATCAAAAATGCTGTTAGGGCTGGGGAAGCCAGCAGCATTGTTACGGCCTGTTTTAATAACCACCTCCATAACAAGTATCACAACCACCACAGAATCTTCACAGATGGGTCTTTTGATGGCAACCTACCAGGGTTTGGAGTTTTTGCTAATAACACGGAGCTAAAATTCCAACCGCCTTCCATATGTTCGATATACTCCGCCGAAATTACCGCTCTCCTTGTCGCGACATCACTCTGTGATAACGACAGTAAAGTGGTGATCTTCTCAGATTCCTATAGTGCATTACGGGCGCTACAAAGTGACGATAGTAAACACCCTTGGATACAAAGCATTGAGGAAAAAATTACAGGGAATGACATCACTTTCTGCTGGGTCCCAGGGCACTGCGGAATCCAGGGTAATGAACAGGCTGATCGTCTCGCCAAGGAAGGTAGGCTCTCCGAACTATGGACCACCTCCCCCCCAGCAACAGACACCATCAGATGGGTCAGTCAATCCATCAGATTGAGCTGGGAGAACAGTTGGTATTTTTCCCGCGACCTCTTCTTAAGAAGGGTCAAGAATACTACCCTTCCCTGGAAGGATAGTATTCTCCGATCTACTCAAGTATGTCTGACACGTTTACGTATCGGGCATACATTTTTAACACACAAATTTATCATGCGTAGATTGGAACCAACACTTTGTGAGTCGTGCAATGTAAGACTCACGGTGGAACACATATTAATCACATGCCCTAAACTTAATGCTTCAAGAATAAAGTTTCAGGTTGCAGACACCATAAGGACAGCACTATCGGACGACGCCGTCGAGGAAAAAAGGAGCATCGATTTCCTAAAGGATACAGGTTTATTTGACCAGATCTAATGTTTAATTACTATATTTACCTATCATTCCTCGCTAACAACTTGATGGAGCTGGATGTGCTATTCATCACTCCTCAAGCATTGTTCTCGAAGTTTTTTTTTCTCTTCTCCCCAACGAGTTGGTTTTTTTTTCTCGTGTGTTCTGTGGTGAATTAGTGCCCAAAGTGCCCAAAGCAGCCAGAACCGAGGAAGCAGCGCCTCTGCAGTGGTCTGGATCGGCGTCTGTAGTGGATCAATAACCATAACGGCATCGTCAACACGTGGTTGACGCTCAGTTGAGTACAACAATAACTTCTGCTATTGTGTTGTCTCCGTAGCGCGTGACTTTTGTGTCTCCCTTAATAGGGTAACAGAGCGCATATCGGAACAACAAATTTATGTGATTATTTTTATTTTATTTAAGTTTTTTTTTTTTTTACAAGTGAGATAAAAAAATTGTAAAGATAATAATCGTTCGTTCTAAGAATGGAGGAGGGTGGGGGTCTAGACATGGACATTTCAGACTCCCCCTCGCTTGCTCAAGCAGGGTGTAGTAAGTCCCTTAAACGGACTCCTATGCCCGAAGATTCTTCTTCTGGGGACGAGTCAACTCACACTACCAAGCCCCCCTCCAAAAAAAAGATTGCAAACCTTTCCCCTGATTCCTCCAATACTTCCACCCAATCATCGACATCCCTTCCCCCCTCTGATGTTACTGTCCCCACTCAAACCTTGTCCTCGAATTCCTCTCCTATTGTTTCCGCTCCCCGTGTCAGGGTTTATCCGGACGATGCGCCTGACGCTGGTCCTTGGGTTGTTTTTTTCCGGCCCAAACCTAATGGTAAAGCCTTGAGGGTCGTACAGATTATGACAGATCTGAAAAGATACACCTCTGTTTCGGAAATTTGCAAAGTAAGACCGAACAAACTGCGAGTTGTCGTGACTAACCGAAAGGACGCGAACGATATTGTTGCTGATAAGCATTTCATCCTCGAATATGGAGTTTTTATTCCCTCCCATAACGTAGAAATTGGGGGCGTTATATCTGAAACGGGTCTGACGTGCAAAACTATAGAAAGTATGGGAGTTGGCAGGTTCAAGAGGCTTCCTTCGATGGAAGTCAAAATCTTGGAATGTCGCCAACTTGGAAAAGTTACCCAGGAAGGAGTAGAAAAGAAATTTACGCCGTACGACTCGTTTCGAGTCACTTTTGCTGGTGCCGCCCTCCCTGACTACGTTATGGTGGACAAATTGAGGCTGCCGGTGCGACTCTTCGTGCCAAAGCCCATGACTTGCAACAAATGCAAGTCAGTTGGTCATACAGCAGCTTATTGCGCCAACAAGGAGCGCTGTGCCACATGCGGAGAGCAACATGAGGGGAAATCCTGCAGTGCGACTGAGCATAAGTGTCCATATTGCGGGGGATCCCCACACGTGCTCTCAGCTTGTGAAACTTACAAGAGTCGCTGGGATAAACAAAAGCGCTCTTTGAAGGAACGCTCGAAACGCACTTTCGCGGATATCTTAAAGGGCGCTTGCCCACTGGCTCAACAACAACCATTACCAACAAACAATGTCTTTGCTTCACTGCCAGTTGACGAATTGGAAGCGGATACAGCTAACGAGGGCACACCGTTTATTTTCAAAGGGAATTCCCGGCGCAAAAATGTGTCCACTCCCAAAGTTCAACGACAAGTCCCATCGGTGGTACCCCATGTTAGCTTGCCTAAAATATCGAGTGCAGCGGACAAGCAAAATCAGGTTCCTCCTGGCTTCCGTGGGAATAGTTCACCTTCGAACGACCCAGCACTCGAGGGGACATCAAAAACCCTAACTGTCCCTTTTTTTGCGTCCAGCTCAACTTCCCAATCGGGATTTATAAAGTTGACTGACCTTGTGGATCAAATCTTCACGTGTTTTAATGTATCCGATTCCATCAGAACCATTGTCATCTCAATGCTTCCAGTACTAAAGACAATTTTGCAACAATTGATGCAAACATGGCCCCTCCTTGCAATGATTATCTCTCTTGATGTCTAATTTGAATAGAGAGGTCGGAGATATCACTGTTTTACAGTGGAATTGTCGTAGTCTTATCCCTAAATTGGATGCATTCAAATTTTTAATTCATAAGTTCAATTGTGATGTTTTTGCTCTGTCCGAAACTTGGCTTTCTTCGCGAGATGATCTCTCTTTCCACGATTTTAATATTATACGCTTGGACCGTGATGACAGATACGGAGGGGTGCTATTGGGGATCAATAAGTGCCACTCATTTTTCCGAATTGACCTTCCACCTATTGGAGGGATCGAAGCTGTTGCTTGTCATGCAAACATTAAAGGCAAAGACCTCTGTATTGTCAGCTTGTATTGGCCTCCGAGAGCTGCGGTTAGCCGCAAACAACTTGTTGACATGTGCTCACTCCTTCCTGAGCCACGATTGATCTTGGGAGACTTCAACTCTCACGGAACTGCCTGGGGGGAACAGTACGACGACAATCGTTCATTGTTGATATATGACCTTTGTAACAGCTTCAATATGACCGTTTTGAACACTGGGGAAACAACACGTGTGCCTAAACCTCCTGCTAACCCAAGTGCTCTTGACCTCTCGCTTTGCTCGAATTCACTATCGTTAGATTGCAAGTGGAATGTAATCCAGGATCCCAACGGTAGTGATCACTTGCCAATCAAAATTTCCATCACCATTGGGTCGAATTCTTCTGAATCTATAAACATGGCATATGACCTCACAAGACACATTGACTGGAAAAAATATGCGGACGCGATTGCTCTAGCCATCAATTCCAGAGATGGTTTACCTCAATTGGAGGAGTATAACTTCCTTTCTCGTTTGATCCATGACAGCGCGGTTCGCGCTCAAACGAAACCCATCCCAGGTTCCACCATTCACCGAAGGCCTCCCAATCCATGGTGGGATAGCCAATGTTCAAAGCTTTATGTAGAAAAATCGAATGCATTTAAAGCTTTTCGGAAACGAGGAACCATTGACAATTTTCAAACGTATTTAGACCTTGAAAATCAATTTAAAAACTTGATCAAAGGTAAAAAACGTGCTTATTGGCGAAATTTCGTGGGAGGTTTGTCACGAGAAACGTCAATGAAAAAATTATGGAAAGTGGCTCGAAACATGAGAAATCGCTCTTCATCGAATGAAAGCGAGGAACATTCACATCGATGGATTTTTAATTTTGCGCGAAAGGTTTGTCCCGATTTCGCTCCCGTGCAAAGAATTGTTCGAGATATACCACAAGATAGGTGCGATCTTGATTCCGAGTTTTCGATGGTAGAATTCTCTCTTGCTCTCCTTTCAAGTAACAATTCGGCTCCAGGATCGGATAGAATTAAGTTCAACTTGTTGAAAAACCTCCCCGATGTGGCCAAACATCGCTTGTTGAATTTATTCAATAAGTTTCTGGAGCATAATGTTGTTCCGGATGATTGGAGACAAGTACGAGTTATAGCTATTCAAAAACCCGGAAAACCCGCGTCCGACTTCAATTCGTACCGCCCAATAGCAATGCTGTCTTGTATACGGAAATTGTTGGAGAAAATGATCTTGTTTCGCCTTGATCGTTGGGTTGAAACGAATGCCTTACTCTCAGATACACAATATGGGTTCCGCAGGGGCAAGGGGACGAATGATTGTCTTGCGTTGCTTTCTTCAGAAATTCAAATGGCTTACGCCGAAAAAAAACAAATGGCTTCAGTATTCTTGGACATAAAGGGGGCCTTTGATTCTGTTTCAATAGAGGTTTTGTCAGACAAATTACACTCTCGGGGTCTGCCGCCTCTATTGAATAATATGTTATATAACTTGCTTTGTGAGAAACATTTGAACTTTTCTCACGGAGATTCGGCAGTAAGTCGGTTCTCTTACATGGGCCTCCCCCAGGGCTCATGTTTAAGCCCCCTTTTGTACAACTTCTATGTAAGCGACATCGACAATTGCCTTACACAAAATTGCAGCCTAAGACAACTTGCAGATGATGGAGTGGTGTCTGTCGTAGGACCAAACGAATCCGACCTGCAAGGACCCTTACAAGATACTTTGAACAATTTTTCAACCTGGGCCATTGGGCTAGGGATCGAATTCTCCACGGAGAAAACAGAGATGGTGGTTTTTTCTAGGAAGCATAGACCAGCAAAACCAAAGCTTCAACTTTTGGGTAAACCGATCACTCATTCTATGTCATTCAAGTATCTTGGGGTCTGGTTCGACTCCAAATGTACTTGGGGGGCCCATATTAGGTATCTGAGTAAAAAATGTCAACAAAGAATAAACTTTCTCCGTAAAATTACCGGCACCTGGTGGGGAGCCCATCCCGAAGATCTTATAATGTTGTATCGAACAACTATTCTCTCAGTGATGGAGTATGGCAGTTTCTGTTTTCAATCAGCTGCCAAAACACACCTCATTAAACTCGAGCGAATTCAGTATCTTTGTCTACGTATTGCGTTGGGATGTATGC
Organism: Toxorhynchites rutilus septentrionalis; assembly: GCF_029784135.1. NCBI lineage: Eukaryota > Metazoa > Arthropoda > Insecta > Diptera > Culicidae > Toxorhynchites > Toxorhynchites rutilus. The sequence goes on from NC_073745.1 coordinate 101,386,726, forward strand.
CCTCAACGCATACCATGAGTCTCGAGGTTTTGGCAGGCCTACTCCCACTAAAAGATCGCTTCAATTTATTATCTCTTCGGTTCCTCATCCGGTGTAAGGTTATGAACCCATTGGTGATCGGGAATTTTGAGCAGCTGATCGAGCTAAATTTTCACTCCGGATTCATGAGTTCATATCATGAATTCATCTCCATGCAGGTTGATCCTTCTTCGTATATTCCCAACCGTGTTTGTTTTCCTGACTACATCAATTCCTCTGTGCATTTTGATCTGTCCATGAAACAGGATATCCATGGATATTCAGATTATCAACGATCGAGGATCGCTCCAACGATCTTCGATTCAAAGTATGGGGGTATCAATTGTGATAATATGTACTTTACTGATGGGTCCTCTATGAATGAGTCCACAGGATTTGGAGTGTTCAACGAAATTTTTAGCACCTCCCACAGTCTTCAGAATCCTTGCTCAGTGTATATTGCTGAATTGGCAGCGATATACTGGGCGCTGGACAGCGTCGCCTCACGACCTGTTGAACACTATTACATTGTAACGGATAGTCTTAGCTCTGTCGAAGCTATCCGTTCAGTGAGGCCGGAAAAGTACTCGCCGTACTTCCTTGAGAGAATACGAGAAATTTTGAGTGCTTTATCCAGACGCTGTTATGTCATTACCTTTGTCTGGGTCCCTTCACATTGCTCAATTCCGGGTAATGAGAGGGCTGACTCATTAGCAAAGGTAGGTGCGATTGAAGGCGACATTTACCAGCGTCAAATCGCCTTCAATGAATTTTTTTCTTTAGTCCGTAAAAATACCATCGCTAACTGGCAACGCAAATGGAACGAAGATGAATTGGGCCGGTGGTTTCACTCGATTATCCCTAAGGTTAGCCTCAAACCGTGGTTCAAAAGTCTGGACTTGAGTCGGGACTTTATTCGCACCTTCTCCCGACTCATGTCCAATCACTGTTCGTTAGATGCGCTTCTCTTTCGTTTCAATCTTTCCAGCAACAATCTCTGCGTCTGTGGTCAAGGTTATCACGACATCGAGCATGTTGTTTGGTCGTGCGAGATGTATCTTGTCGCCAGATCGAATTTAGAAAACTCCCTTCGGGCCCGAGGAAGACAGCCCAATGTGCCGGTGAGAGATGTGTTGGCTCGGTTAGACCTTGATTACATGACCCAAATATATGTTTTCCTTAAAGCTATCGATCTTCGTGTGTGATTGTACCTATGTCCTTATACCCTCCTTTTCATCCATTGCGAGCGATTGGCCCCCTTGGTATAAACAGTAAAATAAGTTGAAATGTAAATATACAATAGATTTAAGAATCGAGTGTGATCATCAACATTGTAACAATTCCCTTATATCCCATCCCTTTCCTGAAAGAATATGTCACCCTCTAAACTCGAGTAAACCGCGAGTAATCGGTTTTCCACCTTACTAACCATAGTGTTAGGAAAATTATTTATGTATAGTTTTAAAACATATACTTAAGAATTCGGCTCCTTTAAACTAATGTAACTGAGCCTGTAAAAATAAACGATTTATATAAAAAAAATATATATTTACCTATACTGATAAAATTTTGTTTGTCTTCTCTTCTACTTTCAGCAAAAGATGAGCAGATTTTTACGCCCTTTTTAGAAGCGAGCTCCTCAAGCACACTAAAAGGGGCTTTTTCCCTGCTCCAATTGTTTGGTTGTGTTTTTGGCCCCAGGGCCGTGTAGGGTGCGGCGGTACGACATACATCCATGCAGGGTTGCCAATAATACTTTTCAAAAAACTGGAAGATTGCTCTTAAAAAAACTGGAAGAAACCTGGATCCTGTAAAACCTTTTTATTTTAAGGGGGTAGTACACTATGAACATCATAAAAAGTATGTGATTTTCGCGATTTTTTGATATCACAGTTTTCACAGTTTTAATAGGTATATATTACTTAACAAACAAAAAATAAAATGGTGTCAATTGGACTGTCCCCTGAATAGCCGCAACTGGTTTGTTGAACCCTTCCGGCCAAAACCTTGTAAAATAGCGGGAGTTCTACAAATGTTTCTAGTGGACCCATTTCAACCAATGATTTTTTTACGCAATCTTGAATATATTTTCTGTTATCGTACGTAGGATTTTTTCAAAATATTGATTTTTGACGAAATGGTAACATTTTTTGTTAAAAAAAAATTGCGTTTTTGCCTCAAAAATCGAGACAAAAACATTCACCAAAATTATATTTTTCAAAATATCAAAAAATCCTACGTACGATGACAGGAAATTTAGTGGAGAATCTTGGAAAATCTATTTCATTAAAATCGGATGGAGTTTGCAAAACATAGTTTCTAGAAAAATAGGCACTAAATTTTGGATCCGCGCTCCTTACGCAAAGACTTAGGTCCACTAATTGGCTTGTAACTTAACTACAGTAAAGTAGACATCTAAGAAAACATTTTAAGCCAGAACTTTTTTTTTATTTTATTCAAGTTTCCATAGTGTACTACCCCCTTGAGATGATCGGCTGTGATTTATCTAAAATGATTTTTTTTCCTATGCCAATGCTTGAGAAATAGAATTTTCTTTCAAGCTTCACGTAGTATTTATATGTAGCTCATAAAACTGTAACTGTAATTACTGTGAAACAATATTTGAGGGATGGTTTTCTTTGGGCAAAACTTGAAGAGTCTCGGAGTCTCGGTACGGATTAGCATGAGATATAATCATGAGGAAATACCATAAACAACTTTCCACATTATTGTTTCAATACTACAATGCCAAAACAACGCTGCTCAAGTATTGCTAATACCAAAATACCAAAAATGATCAAATTTCGGAATTGAGAAGCTATTTCTCTCAATTTTTGTTGGTATTATTCATTGCTTATTTACATCTTATATTAGGCGTGTCCAAACCAATTTTCGGTATCAAGATCAAGATGAGGTTTCCTTAGATATTTCCTTTTGCTCGAGAAAGTATTTTTGAAAAAATACGCATAGTATGTTTTTTACGAAATATACACTATGGTTCATATGCATTTTATGCAACGTATGCATTAGCTCTTTAGCGGAGTTTAAATTATGCAATAAATTAATGATATTTAGAACTAAAACTTCTTTGAGTAACCATGAGAAACTAATATCCATTTAATGTAAAAGATTGGATTTTATACTCATATCAATTAAAGTCAATTGAGACCATTTACTCTATGACCTTCTGAACTTTAGAATAATTTGAAAGATCTGTATCATCTGATGTTTATATAAACTCAAAGCCAGCATAGCACGCGGGCTCTATGAACTATTTTGGGTAAGTTTTCTTGCTATGAGCATTGTACCAGTCGTGGATGAAATGGCAGATCAAATAGTCTGAACTTCAGAATGGTTTGGAGGACCTAGAAATCTGATATTTTTATAAATTGAAACACAGTGTTGCACGTTGATTCTTGGGTAGGCTGTTTAATAAGACAAAAATTGAGTAATACCCTGTTTTTGAAGTAGTTTTTTGAGTTTCCAGCATTCGGAAAATCTCTTTGTTTTGGCATTTTCAACAAAACACCGACGAATTGAACGAAATTGATCGAACGATAAATGTCAAAAATAGGAAGGTAGGGGTAGAGATAATATTAATCATCGTAAATTCATTTTACATAAAATGGGTAACCACACATATAAAAAAAACTGGATAAAACTGGACGATATTCCAAAAAACTGGATGATTTTAGGGTTCAACTGGATGACTGGATCGAGAAAAAAAACTGGAAGAATCCAGTTTAAACTGGAACATTGGCAACGCTGCATCCATGGCGGTTACTAGGTCGAGCGAGAATAATGAATTTTGCAGTAGTTTTCTTTTCAGTTAAATTTCCCGCCCTCAAGGGCAAGAGACGAATGAACTCTCAGAGTTTAAAGTCTCTTTAATTCAATACCTTCCTTCCTTCCTTGAAACCACACCACTCCTCGTTTGGTGGTTATTGGAGCAACATCGTTGCCGGCGAGCGTCGACAGGTGAAAAAGGAGTATGGAGTAGAGTTTCTTTCCACAAGGGCCCTTCTCAGGGCTAGAAGCGAATGAACTGAAGAAGTTTAAAGCCTGTTAAAAACAAAAATGGAATGGAATGAAACCACAGTTGAGATCGAGCCAGAAAGCACAACACAACGAGCGGACATTATTCATGCCTAATGCAGCTCGATACATGAATGGAATGGAGAGAGGAACTACTGCGATTTCTTGATAGTTGGCAGAGATATTTGCATCAATCAATAGGAAATATTTTTACTCGCGCAGCGCAATGCAAACCTTCTGTGCAAAAATTGATATTTGTTGAATGGAATATGGGCTTATTATGAAGTATATTGTACACAGAGAACAATAACACTATTTATCATACACATACCGGCCAACGAGCCGACAAATACATGATATCTTTATATTGTCAGACAGGGGGTTCTCAGTACGGACCGGCAGCAGACTGAGCGGACTCGTGACTCAAAAACGAAAGAAGACACTTTTTTCGTTTTTGGATATGTTAGGCTAAAAAACCAATAACAATATACAAAAAAAAATATCGAAAGAGGGGTGTTTTGAAATATAAAAGGTTTTCTAATATTAAATTCAATTTTTGATTGAGATTTTTTAACAGTGCATTCAAAATGTTGTTTTCCTGAATAGTTCATCAATTTTCCAACAATTTCATGAAACATCATATTTTAATCAGACATCTGGACTTTGAGTTACGACTTTTTGAAAAAAAAAATCAATGATTTTGAATACGCCCTTTTAAAAAATTGATCGTAATTTAAATTGGTCATATGATATGAGAATTGTGATTTTGGGCAGCTTCCATCATATGGATTAAATTAGAATAAAATCGAAGTGGGTCGTGTCAAAATTTGCTGTTTTTCGGCTGATTCGGCGTGGAATTGCTCTATGAAATGCAGAATGACATACGATCTGCAGATTGAACAGCTGTTTTGACCATTACTGTTATATACTTCTAAACGATAGACACTCACGTAAACAAACACAGCTGTTCGGCGGCACGATTAGGGATGCTCGATATTGTATTTTTCGATATAAGTAATAGAATCAACACAATTGTTTTCACCTACTATATTTCACTAATTTCGTCTCCAAATTCCGAAAAATGGTGCTCGTCCAGAATGCGTACAGCACTAGCAGTAACAGTGAAATCTTCAGTATTTGATCGATCAATATCAGACGACGCATTTTTTTGGTAGCCTGTGGCAGAGTTTCGTCCGGATCGTTAAGCAGATATCGGCGAACGCCAAGCCAGCAATCGTAATAGAACTGCTCAATCCGTTCCTCCGAAATATGCCAACTGAAGAACACGCTGCGAATACAATGAGTCATGTTTTCAAGCTTCCAACAACAATACACAACGATACTCACGCATCATCCCCACGCAAACTATCTCTCAGCGAGTTGAATCGCTCGATCTCGAAATTCCACTGGTTGAACACAAAATACCGCAATGCCGCTTGCGCCAGGAACACTTTCCGCTGTATTTTCATTAAACTAAAAAAAAGAAAGAAAGAAGAAAAAAAGATTTTTCGCACGTTCGCATCATACATGCAAAGGAGTCCTTACAAGGGTCGCTTGCGAGTGGCCACACAGAGCCCGTCCACCAGAATGGCGGGCAGAATATGAAGCAACAGCACCATTAAGTAATACTTCACCTTCCAGGTGGTCGCCGAACCACCCGGAACCCACAGTAAACGATTGAAGGAAAGTTTGGTCATGTTTTCTTTACCACATTGCAGCAGCTTCTGATACTGCCACGAGTGCTCGTACTCCACTGCGCTGTTATACACCGGAAGATAGTCCAACCGAAGATCGCTCTCCGTAGTTCCTCGCCGCCAGGCAGCCAGTATCAGTGCCTTGATTGAGATATCCGCAGGAATAGTGTTGACACGATTTTCCATCGGCATCAGATCGGTGCGGACGATACCCGTCCCAGCGCCAACCAGCATTCCCGATGGTCCGTTCAGGTTGTCTATCCAGCCAACGAGCGGTTCATCGATTGTGTTCACAACAACCGAGGGACGGAAAACGACCAGCGGTAGGTGGTTCCGATAGTCCCGGCATATCTGCTCGGCTAGTCCTTTGGTAAATGTGTACGTGTTGGGTGCGAAACTGGTGATTCTGAAAAAAATGGCAACTCACTTAATGGGTGTCCAACGAATTGAGAGATAATTTTTAATACTAACTTCTCTGTTAGAATGTCCAATACATGGTTGTCAAATTGGAGGGCACAATCCAGCATTTTTCTCCAGTCCATCTTCGGTGGGTATATCTGGAATGGTTTAATAAAATAAATAGTTTTAATAGTTTAAAATAAATTGTTTTTCATAGTCACAGTCGGTGTTTTGGCAAATGAAAATGAGACATTTCCGAGCTCATAAGGATACAACAATCACACGCATTCGTGCGTATTTTTCACTAGGCTAGTGGAGACTCTCTAGATACCTAGGTTGATTTGAAATCGAGAAACCCCGACCTGGAGGGCCAACAAACATAGATTTTTGACGATTTCACTTGTCATTCAAGATTTGAGAAGTGTTTGAATCTCATGCGACGTGTTTGGGGCATGATTGAAAGTGTATTTAAAACATTTTGGGGTTCAAATATTGTTTATTAAGGTGTTGGTAGTAGTGCATGTGCCCTTTAAAAGCCGGTGGAACATTCATCTTTTGAACTATACGGCCAATTTACCTACAATATGTTAACAGTTCGGCTGAAAAGTTTATAAGGTAACACAGTAAAACTTTTTTTTTTTTTGCTAAATTCAATTTTATTATTCAACATAATTGGCTTCGAGGGCGATACAGCAATTATAGCGACCTTGCAACTTTTCGATGCCATTTTTCTAGGTTTTTCCTAAAATAGGCCTCAGTTTTGGTAATCACTTCATCACCAGTCTTAGATTTCTTGCCAGCGAGCATTCTCTTCAGGTCTGCGAAAAGAAAATAGTCGCTTAGGGCCAGATCTGGAGAATACAGTGGATGCGGAAGTAATTCGAAGCCCAATTCATGCAATTCTGCCATCGTTTTCATTGATTTGTGACACGGTGCATTGTCTTGATGAAACAGCACAATAACAAAAGTTGGTTCACTCTCAATGCTGTAACTCACGAACCAATCGACCGATTGCTGTCAAATTTTGACGCGTATCCAGTGAAAGATGGTGCTTTGTGATAGTCAAGTAGATTTTTGCAAGAGGCGCCATCTAGACGTCAATCTTATGAAATTTTCAGCCGAACTGTTAAAATGTATTTTCTAACACGTGCTGCGGTACGCTATGGGCTATGCAAATCTTGGTTATCAATTTTTATTAGTGACGATCTCAAATGAATTTGAAGAATTTGAGCAAATGCCAAAAATATGCATAACTTGCATGTGTTTGCGATGTCGATTTCCACCGACTGCTTGGTTTTGAAATCTGTGTTAGGAAACACATCTTGTGGGAACAAACATTCCTCCAGGCTGCTTGGCTTTGAAGCCTGTGATGGGGAGACCGTAAATCGAGCCAATCAAAACGTGGCAGTTGGGGCGTTTAGAACGCTTAACATTTTACAGTTATTCAATTGTTTATTTCACGTAAAATATCATTTTATTAATTGTGATAGATGCGATGTGATCAACCTGTCGAAAAATTCCAACAAGTACGGCTCGCAACTGAAAAAACAGATGGCAGCCATCCAGTGCGATCGTTCAGGATCAGTCAATATTATTGACGTCTTGTTCCATTAGGACTAAACCTGCTGTCTTTATGACAACCCGACAATATTTCTTAAGATTGGCTAGAATGTGCCATCCCACTCGCTATACTAATATGATATTTAGCCTTCACTAGGATGACAAAATAGTTCAGGATGAAAAACGGGATACAGAAGCCAAAAAACAAACATATAAAAGATAATATTTTCAATTAGTTTATATAGTTGAGTGGAAAAAATCTTAGGACCGTATTATTCATTATAAGCACACTTAAAACACAGTCTTTTATTCAACTATAATATTTATTTTTCTTTTCTGATAAAAAATTTTAGGAATACAACAAACAAGTAATATTAAAAATTATTTAGGTTTCGGTTAGTTTAGCCAATGATCGACCCTGTTTCTCTATGTCTCTTCTTAGGTTCTTGAAGGCCGTCTCATCGATGTTTTTGCCCACATTTATCTAGGGGCTGTCCACATATCACGTGAACAACTTTAGGGGCTGTAGGGGTTACTAAAATGTCCACGCTTGTCCACGGTGAGGAGAGAGGGGGTTTAGATAATGTCCACGTGGACACGTTAAATGTCTTTTTGAATAAAACATTCATATATCTAGTCAAAATTGAATGAGATCAGCTCTGTATTTACAAGATTTTTTAAACTGTACGCTAGGGTGGCGAAAATGCGAAAATGGTCATGTCAAATTTCAAAAACCGACCATGTACATGTTGTTTATTGACCCAAAAAATGATCTGTGCAAAGTTTCAGCTCGATCGCACATGATTTAGGGGTGCCTCAAAGCACTCAAAGTTTTGATTTTTTCATCCTCGATCTCGACGTTTCATGCATTTTTAAGTCATTTGGCATCAAAAAAAAATTTCGATTTTCCAATTTTTCTTTACTCCCCCCATGGAAGATTTTCGAGCGCTTAGAGGCACCCTTAAATCATGTCCGATCGAGCTGAAACTTTGAAACGATTTCAACGGAAGTTGGTATGAGGTTTCATGATGCAATGTATTTCATTAATGTAACTGATATGTTTGATCTCTCAAAAGTTAAATGTACAGAGAAAAAAAGTAATAGGATTTTCTCGCAAAGTTTAAAAATGAAATAAAGAAAATCAATATTCATATCGTACAAATGCTGTCTTGTTGGAGGAAAATACGCGCTTCTCTTTTTCAATATGCACGGCTAAATTTATAACTGCTAGGTCTCGTTCATGAATTGGGATACCAACGACACGCCAGACAATAATGGAGCTGATATATCGTTCTTATTTGAAACCGCATTACTTCGTTCTTCAATCAATCGAGGAGTATTCACAGCGGTATTCTAATTTAGAATCACAGCCATATTTCCACTTCCTTTTTCCACGAATTTACAAATGTATTGATTGCTCTTTGCTCAGCTGAGGCGAATATGGTACAACTCAACGATTTTCAATTCCAATGTCTGCGTTGTTGATATTTGTGAATGACATTATCAGTATTTATTCGTTGACATATTAGATATTCGCCTACGATTGCGATCGTGTCATTGGTGAAATCTCTAAGAAAACGCTTTGTACATATTTCATCTACCATGTAAGGCGATGAAGGTTTCGAATCACCGCATGGACCATACACTATAATTGTGGTAACAGTTTCGAACAGTTATTCATATACCGGAATACGATTGGTTTGAAACTGGATCGAATTTCACAATCACTCGATGTCGTTAGCTTAACTTTTTGTTTATAAATTTCCTTGCATTGCCATCAGAACCTTATACATATCATAGAATCATCGTCCGACACAATTTTCGTTCAAGATTTATCCCCCAATTGCAGAGAATGTGTTGTTTTTTCACATCGAACACATTTTCGATGTGTAGAATTTACTTTCATTGGCAAAATTTGGTTTGAATGGGTATTTATTCCTCACGAATATCCATTTTGCAAGGTTGATACATTTGCACAACTCGATTGGACCTCATTCGAACGGATTTCAGAATGCCAGATTACAATCCGTTCGGATAATTTTGACTCTGACACTGTTACGGTGTTGCTCATGATAGCGTTTCCTAAGTCTGATATAAACATAAACATTATTTTAAAAGGAGTGATGATGTTCATAATGAACGAAGTGTCTGTGGCAGGATCACGTTGTCTAATGTTCGCGCAATAATCATCGTATTCTTTCAGAACGGTCGGGCATTGTTAGTCAAAGATATTTCTTCTGACTTGCATTGTGGTCACACACATTCTAGAGCTTGCCACTCAGAATACAATCAAGTCGTGTTGTTTGGCATAGAAATCTCAACTAAGTACTACTAAAAATGATGCAAGTAATACTACCATGAGAAGGTGAACGTTGGGATCGTTAGTGCTATCGAAGAAGGACATGAAGAGAGTCGTATGAACGATGTGCGTTTACGATGAATTCCAGATTATTGTTTTGACGTAGGATTACGTCTTTCGGGAACATATTGGGGACAAATTGAAAATCGAAAATCGAGCACATCGTGAAAATTGTCCAATTTCAAACGCTTATTGCTCAGTCATTCCATGATGGATTGATGAAATTGTTGCGTCAATCGATTTCGGTACTCCATAACAATTTTTAATACTAAAGAAAATAATATATGTCACGAAACTAACTATCGAACAATTGAAAAATCTCAACCCCTATCGTAACGGAAATACCTACTTCTGATTGGTCGAAATTGACGACGTATGCGGCGGGTCCCTAACAGAGACATCAAAACCAAGCTAACTCGGGGGATTCGACATTTCCAATACAAAGTAGGGGGAGCTTTTGCTGCCACTGAAATGTGTTCCTTAGCAGAGACATAAAAACCAAGCTGCATGGGGAAATCGACATTGCAAATACATGAAAGTAGGAGGAACTTTTGTTCCTACCGAAATGTGTTCAGAGACATCAACACCGAGAGACATCAAAACCAAGGGACATCAAAACCAAGCTGCCTCGGGAGAATAAAATTAGGGGGAGCTTTTGTTCCTACCGAAATGCATTCCCTAACAAAACCAAGGTGCCCGGAGGAAATCGGCATTGCAAATATCTGCAAGACGGGGTATTTTTATACTGCAGGTAAGGTAAGTGATTCGATTAATTCTAGCAAATAAAATTTAAATTTGGAACTTTAATGTTGGTTGCTTCGTGAAATTTCATATCAATGACTGATCGTGTATTGTGAAAAATTTAGCACGAGTGTAAGCGTAAAATTGTATATGGTAACAGTTGTGTTAAAAATGACTTGATATATGAAATGATTCATTTGAATTTTCATAAATAAGAACCAAGGTGTGTTCCCGCTCGAGAACGGGTCATTTGGTTTAAGCTGTTTGTTTCGTTGTGTTCATTTTCACCCAAAGAAAGTTTCTACGGCGAGAAAAATTGGAAAAGTGAAAAAATATTAGACAAAGTGATTACCCAGGGGGTCTCCGTAGCCACATTGGTTGCGCGTTCGCTTAGTAAGCGATCGATCGTGAGTTCAAAACTCAGGGCCCTCATTGACCATCTTTGTGTTGTTACAGAATAGCTACGTCCACGCAACAATCATCAGCGATGGAGATCGATCCACGGTCGAAATTAGATCGATTCATCCATACAACTGCTCTGCTCTGCAAGACACATCGGGCTGCTGTTCTATAAATAACTCAACAATGATCAATCAACTGTCTCCGCTGTCCGGTGATCTAACTGGATAATGGAAGAACAGAAAGAATACTCTTACGCCTAAATGGCTACTGTGTAAATGTACCATATGCAATGGTATAGAAGGAATACTGGCGAATGGCAACTGTGTAATGTAATGTGCTATAATTATAGATGTGATAACCATGTGACATGTACACGATTTAAATTCGGCTCTGTTACAGCTAAAATGCTAATGAGCCTAAAATAAATAAATAAATGGTATAAAAAAAAGTGATTTACCATATGCTCTACATATAGTATTAGTTGTTGTTAGTCCAATTAAAATTCTCATTGGGTTGAATGAACACTCAGAAAGTAAAATTTATAAATGAAAATTACCATTTCATCTCAAATATGTTTTCTCTATATTAAAGTAACATGTTTTTACTGATGAGAAAAAATGATAATTGTGTTCGCTATTGGTAATTATCTTATATTACATTGGTGAGTTTTTTTTTAATTCATCCATACATAACATAGGAGGCATCTCGTCTAGTATCACAGAGGGCGGTTTTCATCATATCTCGTTCCACTTCGGTATCATCTATCTGCGACTGTTTACCATCCTTCTGTCATCATCACTTGGTAAACATTGGTGGAATGAATAAACAATACCCAACAACCAAACAAAAAGGCCCTTTTCAGAGCCACCAAATCATTATCAAAGAGTTTAACGATGTGATTCTTCAAACATATCCAAAATCAACAGATAGCCTAACGGAATCCTACGTCAACTATGCGGTCGTGTCCTGGGCACAACCCTCCTGTAACTTTTTTCTTCGAATCACAATTTCTCGCGTCATTGTGCAGATACCTTCTATGATTTTAGTAACGCTTGCGCACTGAATCTAGACACGCGCTCTCCAGCAGATGTTTTACCAGAATTGGTAACAATAACGTGATTGTCGTTTTGTAAAGCGAGCAAGTGTGATTTGAAGTATTTCAATAATTCGTTGTGCTCATTCAAAAATATTCCTGCTCGCCGGAGATACGCCTGGCATTAAACGAAGTGTTACTAGCGAATGTGTGGATAAAAGTTCGATCTAGCGCCATCTATCATTCAACAACACAAATAAATTTGTTCTGTTTGGAAAACTACCGACGATTAAATTATATCTTTGAAAAAAATAGGATTCAGTCGGGAAAGACGGACACTTGACGGGAAAGATGGACACTTGGGGTGGGAAAGATGAAAACTCAAGTTTATGTACCCGATATGTTTTGGAGTTCTTCAAATGTGACCTAAAGAAAATCTAACAAAAAAGCTGGACTAAAATCACCTAGAAGGGCTTACAATTTTTCTCATTTTTTCATGTCTAAAATAGCTTCCGGCATTCGGAAAGACAAATTCGGATTACGTGTTAAAACCCGCTCTGCTGATTCGTCCATGATAAGTGGTTGCACTGGCAAACGTAGTTAGTGGGCATCTGTTAATAAAAGGAGGAGATGAACAAATTGTTTTAAAACCAAATATTTGTTTTTATTTCGGTGAAGTGTCCATCCTACCCGACTTGATTAGTGGTTTATTTTCGTTAATATTTTTGGAGTAACAATGAGAAAACCTCACCACTCGATAAACTGGAAGAGTGAAGTGATGGTAAAACATTCAAGTAACGAAAAACACCCCCAAAAATTACTCCATAACAATGAGAACCTTATTTCCTGCAGATGAAAATTCACATCGCGCTGTTCTTTGTAGATTACTTTTTTGTTTTTATTACCAATTTTAACAGAAAATCAGCTAGGTGTTTACAGTAAGTGTCTAAGGTACACTGATACACTGTATTGTTGTGTAAGTTTGTACATCATTCAAATTTTAAATAAAGATGTAATTTATCAATGTCCGACTTTCCCCTACTTAGTTGAGATTTCTATGCCAAATAACACGCCTTGAATGCATTCTCGTAAGCTCTAGAATACGCGTTACCACAGGTGTAAGACGGAGGAATTCCCCGACCAGAACGGGAATCGAACCCGAACCCCCGGCATGTTAGGTTTGACCCTAACCGCTCGGCCACGGGAGCACCCACTCAGCCACGGGAGCACCCCTAATCAAGTCGGGTTTGACGCTAACCGCTCGGCCACGGGAGCACCCCTATTGGCCGTATTGGTAAATTGAATCGAACGGTCAATTCGATTCCTATAACTGTCACACCGAGCAAATTTTTGTATTTTGGAAATCGATGGAACCTGTTGAATAGAGTTCTTTCTCGAACTTCTCGATATTTTGATAAGTTGCAGAAATGTCTCCCAAAGCAAAACATCGGGAATGCAACAAGCAAACCAAACAGCTCGAAGTTTTCACCCGACTGTATCTATAACAGCAAAATAGAGCTAACGAGCAAAATTCTGTTCAACTAGAATAACATAACTAGGCCCAATACTTTGTTTTAGAAATTTTTAATGACTCTGTGCAAATTTCTTTGAAGAAATATTGTCAGTATATTCCTTCAAAGAAATTTGCACAATTAATTCGCATTACTCATCATAGTTTCAAAATAAAAAAAAAAAAACAATACTTTATTAAAACTCGCATTCGTAGTCTTCAAAGGCGAAGTTTTTTCCAAAAAATAGTCTTTATTGATTTTCGAAATCCTCTGCAGGATGTTTCTAGCGTTTTTTCAATTGGTCATTTGAAAATGATATGCCTGGAGAAAACATTTTGGAATTTTTTTCTAGTGATAACCTTTTGCTTTATTATAAGTTATGGTTGAACAACTGGATGTGTTAATATTAGGCTGTCAAAAAAGTCCTGCGGTATTTTTTTTGAATTTTCATTTGTTCATAAAATTAGTTACAATCATCTGTTTTAAGTCAAATATGCGCCGTTTTGTTCGATGACTTGTTCCCAACGAGATACCAACTTCATAATACCCCTGTTATAGAAGCTCGCTTCCTTATTGGCAAAAAACTTGGATAGACAATTTTCACAGGCCTCTTTTGTGGCTTCTGACTACCTAGCTCGTTCGCCATGGACAAAAACAGGTGGTAGTCACTTGGTGCAAGGTCCGGACTATACGGCGGATGCAAAAGAATCTCCCATCCGAGCTCCCGGAGCTTCTGGCGCGTCACCAAAGAAGTGTGTGGCCTGGCGTTGTCCTGATGGAAGACAATGCGGCCTCTGTTTATCAAAGGCCGCTTCAGCGGGCTTCGGCCACGATCGTTTGCGCTTCACGTTGTCGTAAGTGACCCACTTTTCATCGCCAGTCACCATCCGCTTCAGAAACGGGTTGATTTTGTTGCGAATCAGCAGCGATTCACATGCGTCGATACGATCAACGATGTTTTTTTGCGTCAACGTGTGTGGCACCCATACATCGAGCTTTTTTGTTAATCCAAGCTTCTTCAAATGGTTAATAACGGTTTGATGACTTATCCCCAGCTCTTGGCCGATGCTACGGCTGCTACTATGCCGGTCTTTCTCGGCTAATTCAGCGATTTTGTCGCAATTTTCGACGACAGGCCTTCCGGAGCGTGGCGCATCTTCGACGACCTCTACACCAGAACGAAAACGTTGAAACCATCGTTGTGCGGTGGAAATTGAAACTGTATCGGGTCCATAAACTGCACAAATTTTATTGGCAGCTTGAGATGCATTTTTGCCTTTGTCATAGTAGTACTGTAAAATATGTCGGATTTTCTTTTTATTTTGCTCCATATTTGCAACATTATAACTCACGAACGACTTAACCAAACAAAACACTGTCAAGGACTATATTATAGCGCGCAAAAATACCTTTCCAACAAGCTATAGTATGACTCGATACAATGAATACAACTAGAACTACGCGCTTACAACGACACCTCGCGGAAATACCGCAGGACTTTTCTGACAGCCTAATATATTTATATTTGCAATTGGGGACTAGAGGGTGCTATATTTTTTAATATTTTTTCTTTGTTACGAAACATATCTCGATATCCAAGACGCTGTTCATTTCTTTTTAAAGATATGATTCTCCAAAGTTAACCGATGGTTCGAAAAAACATTTTTTTCACCTTTTTTCCATTACAAAAAAATCATAACTTCTGATTTGCTAGACCGATTCAAATTATCAACATATCAAACTGAAGCTTATGAGTTAGTTTTCTTACTTTTGGGAAAAATTTTGATTTTCGTTTTTTAATGATTGATTAAGTCAGTTTTCCATAGTTTTCTCGATTAAAGATAGAGAGCGCTATATTTTTTATTTTTTTATTTTTTATTTGATAGCTGAGGACTTTTTGCATAACATATCTTGATATAATAGATGCCATTTTTTTCGTTTTTTGAGATATGATTTTTCAGATTTAACATGTTTTAAGTCTTCGTTCAATATTCCTATGTGATTAGACTAGACCTATGCGACTAGAATCCAGTCTTCCCATACGTGTGATATTTTTCCAAAGAAGGCTAGCTTATTGGCTTCAATTTAATATGCTGATCATCTAAATCGGTTTAGTAGTCCAAATGTTAAGAATTTTTGCAAAAAGTAATTTTTGAACAAAAGGGGAAAAATTATTTTTTGGACTACCGGTTAACTTTGGAGAATCATATCTGAAAAACGAAAAAAATTGCATCGATGATATCGAGATATGTTATGTGAAAAATCCTCAGCTTTCCAGAAAAAGTATAAAAAATATAGTGCCCTCTAGTCCAAAGCCATGAAAACAATAAAAAACTATTACAACCAATAATTACGAAAACAAAATCCATTGTTCTTGTAGGTTCAATATTTTTAGTAAAAGGCTAGCTTATTGGCTTCAATTTGATATGTCTATCATCTGAATCGGTTCAGTGGTTCAAAAGTTATTAATTTCAAAATGAAATTTTTGGGAAAAAGTGGAAAAAATTTATTTTCGGACCACCCTAAAATGGAAATGGGCACCCTAATAAAAAAATTAAAAAATACGGATCTAATGTTTTGCGATAAAGAACAAAATTACCACATTTGACGAAAATCTGAGAATCACTATATCGGTTTCACATGGAATGGCTGAAATGATAGTATGCAATCTAGATTCAGAAAACCTATGTATAAGAGCAGTTCGATAAGTACTTAGCCTACGAAAAAACAAAAATTTTGGAAAAGCGGCGACGGAAGATCGATAGTAGCTGTCCGGCGAAGATCATGACGGAGAGGAAGAAGGAGTCCCTGAAAAAGCTGTTCGACAACGAGAACGGTACGAGTTTGCGTGACGCCGGCCGAAAATTCCGCTACTCTCATTCCTACATTCACAGAACCCTGAAGCAGGAGGACTTCATCTGTCGGAAGAAGACTACATCCAAAAAAATCATCTGTCCCCCAACGCTTTAAAATGTTTGTACGTATGGAAGCAGACATCTCTTTCTTTTTTATTTTTTCATCTTTTTTGGGATTGCATCCAAAAAAAAAGTCCAAACGACGTCAACGGAGATCGAACCAAGGCCGGCTGGAAAGCATGGCTGTTTTACACGACCACATAGCTAATAATGTTGTTGCGTAAATGCGTGATAATATTACACCTCATTACCAAATGAAGTTGGAAAGTGTTTTCTAAGAGTAAAAAGGAGGAGACGAAGGAGATCTGTATCCATCTCGGTCGGGCCGTGAACATATGTGGCAAAGTAATGCGTGCTTATTTGAAACGTGTTTCTCGTTTCGCTCGCTTGTATTAATCTTATATTGCCGTACCATAGCTATACAGGGTTTTCCATTTCGGGCTTCCGAAAGTATACAGCCCTGCGCTGACAACCGTTTGACATAGCTGTCAACCAAAGCGTCATATCGTTAGTTGAATGTCTGCCATTTTACAATATGAATCGTTTTGGCATCGCACAACGTGTTAATTTTGTTAAATTATACTATAAAAATGAAGAAAAACCGGCAAATGTTTTTCAAGCATAACGGACGGATTTTGGTCGTCATGGACGGCCTACAGAGCACACAATCGCTAATGTAGTGCGTAAATTCGAACAAACTGGATCCGTAGCGGATATTGTGAAACCTGTGCATCATCGTAATGTGCGTTCGGCCGAAAATATTGCTGCTGTTGCTGCCAGTGTGGAGGATGACCCGAATGTTTCGATTCCACGGCGTGCTCAGCAATTGGGCTTGTCAAACACATCATTGTGGCGAATTTTGCATTTGGACTTGCACCTACATCCATATAAAGTCCAACTGGTACAAAAATTAGAGCGTGGTGACCATGGAATGCGTCCGGCATAGGTCGATTGGGTGAACGAACAACAGCAGCAAAATGCTGAATTTTCGCATCAAATTTTCTTCAGCGATGAGGCACAATTCGAGCTCGGTGGCTATGTGAACACCCAAAATTTCCGTATATGGGGCTCAGAAAATCCACACGTGATTGTTGAGAGGCCATTTCATCCGCCAAAAGTCACTGTTTGGTGCGCATTATGGTCTGGTGGGGTCATCGGGCCGTATTTCTTTGAAAATGAGGACGGCGAGACGGTAACTGTGAATGGTGAGCGCTATGGCCGCATGTTAACCGATTTTTTTTTGCCACAAATTGAAGATATGGATACGGATGACATGTGGTTTCAGCAGGACGGCGCCACGTGCCACACAACACGACCGAACATGGCCATATTGCGAACGAAATTTGAGGAACGCATAATTTCGCGATTTGGTGATGCCAATTGGCCGTCCAGATCATGCGATTTGAACTCGCTAGACTTTATTTGTGGGGTTATACGAAAGACCGTGTCTATGCCAACTCTCCGCAAACTCTTGAACATTTGAAAGACAACATTCGTGAAGTTATGACCGAGATACCGCCCCATATGTGCTGAAAAGTCATCGAAAATTACCTATTCCGGATCAAGGTGTGCGAGGAAGCCCTAGGTGGACATTTGAATGATGTTGTATTACACATAATGGCATAAACCAAACTTTAATTTGAAATAAAAGTTTCATCGAAATTCGAATTCTAAGTGTGTTTTATTTCAATTTACTTTCGGAATTTAAAGTTGGAAAGCCCTGTATAAATAAAAATGTAAGGCCAAATGTGTTGCTAAGTGCGAAACCCCAAGAAGGAATCGTTCGATTTGAGCCATCTTTATTTTGATGTATTCGTCTCTGCCCGTAGTTCAATATTATGGAGAGAAAAATCGGAAAACTTTGAAGGAAGGAATTATTGAAAGGTTAGGTTATTGAAATTTATCGTTGTTTGAAAGTGGAAATGGATTTTCAGGTGAAATAACGCACTCCTATATCTTCTATCTTCTATATCCATATTAATAAAAAAGGAAGGCCAAATGTGTTGCTAAGCGCAAACCCCGAAGAATGGTCCTATTTGAGTCGTCTTAATTTTGTTGTATTTGTCTTGGCCCATAGATCAATATAGCGGATAAAAAAATCGGTAAATTTTCGGAATACTCTGAAGGAAGCTCGGGAAATTCGTTAAATAGAGTACCCATATGTTCGAAAATTACATCATGATAAGCGTTGTTAGTCCATTCGATGTTTGCGCTAACGAATTGGATCTTTGTTTGAAGGTGGAAATGGATTTTCAAGCGGAATAACACATTCTTATCTATATAAATAAAAAAGAAAGGCCAAATGTGTTTCTAATCACAAAATCCGAAGAAGGAAATGCCCCTTTTGAGCCGTCTTAATTTTGTTGTATAGCACATACTGTATTCTGCCCATAGAACAATGTTATGAGAGAAAAAGTTTAGAAATCTGTTCTGAAAAATTCATATCAAAACAATAATTTTGGACGGGACGAAGCTTGCCCGGTCAGCTAGTAATATACTGTTTACCAGTATTTGAGAGTCATGACATTTTCTATTATTTTATTGTAATAAATCGGGATGACCAAACATGAGCTAAAAATCAATTTAGGTTGTAGTCGTGTAGAACAGCCTTACATTCCAGCCGGCCCGACCTTGGATCGCTCACTGTTTTTGGCATCGTTTAGACTTTTATTTTGGGAAAAATTCCAAGTTGACATTCAGTTTTAGAGAATACAAACATTTCAGAACTCTTGAAAAAGGTGCTTTTATTTGTACTTTTCACCCTTCAGTACACGAAAAAGCATTTTATCCGCCGAAGATGAGCTGAAATCTATGAAAAAGGACTTTTCGAAATTCCCATTATTTACCGAGTTATAGCCATTTTAGAGATGCGATATCTATAACATATTAACTACAAAAGCGTTTTTCTCGAAACTAATTTTTTTCATACTGGCGTACAGCGATTGATGTAAATTTAAGTTTAGAAAACCATCGTATATATTTCTTCAATGTACGTATTATTTTCTATACTAACAATTTGCGAGCCCTGCAACGAAATTTTCTATCATAATATTTTCACGACCGATGTTCGTGAAAATATACTCCAATTAATAAACCTAACATTTTTAACCTTGACTCGTAATTAAAACATAACATTCGACAAAAGATGCGCAAATTGACATCCTCCAAATTCACCGGAAATCCAACACTCTCGCCATTTTCATGATTCACAAGAAACCCGAATAATCGTATTACTCACCTTCTCCTCCACATGTCTCTGCTCAGGATTGCTGTAGGCAGTCGAAACATGAACAACCGCCCTCAGCTGGGGCAATTTCGTGCAAATTTCGAAAATCTCCCTCGTCGACAGTACATTGATTAATATCGCCTCTTTGAGCGGATCATTGAATCTCACGCTTGCCGCCAAATGGAAAACCACCGACACACTTTGCAGCCTTTGAATATCTTCCTCGGTCATTCCAAGCCGCAGCTGCATGCAGTCGCCATTCAGTGGCACTATCTTCTCCAGAAACGCTGGATTCCGT
Source organism: Toxorhynchites rutilus septentrionalis (assembly GCF_029784135.1). NCBI lineage: Eukaryota > Metazoa > Arthropoda > Insecta > Diptera > Culicidae > Toxorhynchites > Toxorhynchites rutilus. The sequence continues at coordinate 101,406,917 of NC_073745.1, forward strand.
TTGGTCAGCGATTCGAAGAGCTGTAATATTTCAGAATCAGTTATCACAACTCAACACTTAATTCCAAAGCTAGATTCACACACTGGATTGTTGGTCAGCTCGTGCACCCGTTCTTCGGTCGTTTTGCCTCTCTTGCAACGTAGCAGCACAAAAATTCGGCCCACTTCCGGGCATGATCTGAGAATTTTCTCGATCAGCACCTTGCCCATGAACCCGGTGCCACCGGTAATGAACACATCGGCTCCGGTGTAGAACTTCGGCACTGACACATATCCATCCTCACTAACGTCCCCACTGTCGGACATCACGGTTTTCTGAAAACACTTCCACTTTCAACCACCGTATCTTCCAAACTAGTCCCGGAAGTATTCCGATCCTGTCGTATTTATAGATTTCCTTTCACTGCCCAGTCCCAACTGGATTAAGGTCTTCCATTCCGAAGCAGCTCCATCACATCTCCACTGTTGTTGTTGTTTGCACCATTCGGAAGGTATTCCACGTACATATCTTGGAAGGTCACGAATGCACTTTTTGGTCCTACTCACAATTGCAGTGCAATGCGACCGAGACCTTGCAGTCCAAACTGGTACCGTACCCAGAGGTACACCTCTCAGCACTTTGGACTTTCACTTTTTTGCCTGCCGAAGTTGCCGACTTGTTCTGTTGAGTAATGTAATAAAGGGTGTGTCACATCAAATTGCATCACGGAAAAAACGCTGTAGAAATTCGCCCAGTAGACCGATCCCTTTGAAAATTTTAGACAGTAAAATAAAAACTATTAAACAACTTTTGGCATTTTCTTTTTAATCATACTTCGAGCCCAAGCCCGTATGCTCGCACCTTCCTCCTTACCCCGTCCATAAGGTTCTGTACAACGTCAGGTTGTAGTTTTTTATGAACAGAAATCCATTTTCTCTTGAAGTCCGCCTCCGATTTGACAACTTTTGGGTTCTTCCGGAGGGCCTGCTTCATAATCGCCCAATATTTCTCTATTGTGCGAAGCTCCGGCGCGTTGGGCGGGTTCATTTCCTTTGGCACGAAGGTGACCCCGTTGGCTTCGTACCACTCCAACACGTCCTTTGAATAGTGGCACGAAGCGAGATCCGGCCAGAAGATGGTCGGGCCCTCGTGCTGCTTCAATAGTGGTAGTAAGCGCTTCTGTAGGCACTCCTTAAGGTAAACCTGCCCGTTTACCGTGCCGGTCATCACGAAGGGAGCGCTCCGCTTTCCGCAAGAGCAGATGGCTTGCCACACCATGTACTTTTTGGCAAACTTGGATAGTTTCTGCTTGCGAATCTCCTCCGGAACGCTGAATTTGTCCTCTGCGGAGAAGAACAACAGGCCCGGCAGCTGACGAAAGTCCGCTTTGACGTAGGTTTCGTCGTCCATTACCAGGCAATGCGGCTTCGTCAGCATTTCGGTGTACAGCTTCCGGGCTCGCGTCTTCCCCACCATGTTTTGCCTTTCGTCGCGGTTAGGAGCCTTCTGAACCTTGTATGTACGCAGGCCCTCCCGCTGCTTGGTCCGCTGGACGAATGAACTTGACAAATTCAGCTTATTGGCGACATCCCGGACCGAACAACTCGGATCACGTCTAAACTGCTTAACTACGCGCTTGTGATCTTTTTCACTGACTGAGCATCCATTTTTGCCGTTCTTCACCTTCCGGTCGATGGTTAGGTTCCCGAAGTATCGTTTTAGTACTCTGCTGACCGTGGATTGGACGATTCCCAGCATCTTACCGATGTCCCGATGTGACAACTCCGGATTCTCGAAATGAGTGCGCAGGATTAATTCACGACGCTCTTTTTCGTTCGACGACATTTTTCCAAATTTACGAAAAAATGACAGTGAAGCATGGCCAACGTGATCTATGCACTCTTATTTGATTATAAAACCAAAGCTGAAGATATAATTCCTAAAAATTAAATTTCTACAGCGTTTTTTCCGTGATGCAATTTGATGTGACACACCCTTTATGTACAGACGCGTGATAATAATCGTCACATACTCCGACTTGATGTGGCCATCGACAAAAGAACTGCAATTGCAGTCATATTAGTCATGCCCGAGGCGAAACCCATAATGGAACGGCAGTGAAAATGCTGTTTTAAGTGGCTCCGGCGACAATAATCGGATGTGTGAAGTGTGCAACTTTGGCACGAGGCGGGGGACATTTCGTTTGCGTCAGCCTAAAAGTTGTTCTGTTCCCAATGATTCGCACAATATATCGAGACATATTACATATTTTTTTCGTGTTGCATAGTAGAAGCTCATTCATAAATCATATATCACACCCTTCCCAAATATGATTGATGCTTATCTCTATCCCATAAAGAATCGTATCGCTCCTCGATGTTTCTGTTGTGTTCTGAGTCTAGTCACAACTGGGTTAAAGAAATAGGGATTAACAATGAGAGAAAATTCGAGAAATCAGTATTTTTGAAAAATTTTGAACGAAGCTATCAGAATGTACTGGATATTCCAGAAAATTAGTAGCTCCGTTGATGATGACTCAATCGAGACGCTAGTCAGGAATAATTTTTGATACAGAACACATGAAATAGCAGATTCTCCACTTGGTGGGCACAATTTGACCGAAAAATAGTTTTGAAGCGGATTATGACGAGTGATGAAAATGGGATTAAGGCAGTATTCTAGTCTAGAAATTTTAGAAAATCTAAAGTTTTTTCCTTCGTATTTCCGTAGTTTAGGCATTCAAGAATATACCCTAGAAAGGACTTATCAAAAATCCTATTACTTACCGAGTTAGAGCCATTTTAGTGATGTGGTACCTAACCTGGTACGGCCATAACAATGAACTTCAAACGCGTTTTTCTCGAAACTAGTTTTTTCAAACTGGCGTACACGATATCTCAAATTCTACTGAACCGATTCATGTCGAATATATATGAATACAATCTGTATGCATCTCTCTATCACATGAACCTCTAAAAAATGAAATATTTTAAATTTTACTATTTTGAAAAAATCAGGAAACGTAAGAGAAAAAATTTAATGGGTTGTATCTAGGACACGACCGCAGTTTTCGACGTAGAACTACGGAATTATATTATTCAATCCACTTGTTACTTTGGATATTATTACTTTACTTTATTACTTTGTATATTATTTAAGAATGAATCGAAATTTTTGTAATATCTTTTTAGCTATTTAATTTTTTATTACTTCAGTAGACTCGAAAGAGTCGAAAGCTATCAGCACTTCTCGTTCATTTGGTTCAACTCGCATCAGACTTTCTCCTTCCCTCTCAGATATCGATCACAAACTATGCTCACATATTCCGCTTGAGGTGTGATCGAACCCCACAACATGCAACAGTAAGGTTACCCTGCTGGAATTTGAAAGCATATTTTCATGAAATATACGTTTATCATAATAAATGCAGTGTATATCTATATTCCAAAATTCTGGATACTCTTCCATATCCGCACTAGCACGAAAATTCTCGTATGCTGCTCTTCTTTGTTGTAGCACACCTCGGTACAGAGGGTTTCCTCTCCTTGTATTGAGCTGTATGTGTATGTGTGTGAAATCAGCATTAGGCATGAATGATATCCGCTCATTGTGTTATGCTAGCTCACTCGCATCTGTGTTTTCATTCTATTCTATTTTTGGTTTCCGCCTCTAGCCCTGTGGAAAGAAACTCTATTCCATACTCCTCCTTCACTCGACAAGAAAACAATCCTCTCCCGCTCGACGCTCTCCGGCAACCATGTCGCTTGGATGACCACCAATCGAGAAGTGGTGTGGCTTCAGGTTCGGTTCCGTTTTTGATTATACAGACTTTTTCAGTTGATTCGTCTCTAGCCTTGAGAAAGACCCTTGAAAAACTCTACTCTACTACTGCACTACACCTCCACCCTCATTGCCTTGAGAAAGGCACTCGATCTCTCGCCGTTCAGCTCGTCCAGCAACGATGTTGTCAAATCGATGGCTTCAAATCGCGGATGGCATATTTAAACCAAATATGTTGAAAACGGGCAGAAACGAATGTATCAGTTGCTCGTTATTGACAGCTCTGTTCGGGAATGCACACAAATCGGCAGAACAAATGTATGGGAAAATGGGAATGCCTCCTGTTTTCATTAATTTAAACTATTTAGGCATTAGTGGATTGTACCGTATAGTACAGGGTTTTCCATTTCGGGCTTCCGAAAGTATACAGCCCTGCGCTGACAACCGTTTGACATAGCTGTCAACCAAAGCGTCATATCGTTAGTTGAATGTTTGCCATTTTACAATATGGATCGTTTTAGCATCGCACAACGTGTTAATTTTGTTAAATTATACTATAAAAATGATGAAAAACCGACAAATGTTTTTCGAGCATTACGGACGGATTTTGGTCGTCATGGACGGCCTACAGAGCACACAATCGCTAATGTAGTGCGTAAATTCGAACAAACTGGATCCGTAGCGGATATTGTGAAACCTGTGCATCATCGTAATGTGCGTTCGGCCGAAAATATTGCTGCTGTTGCTGCCAGTGTGGAGGATGACCCGAATGTTTCGATTCCACGGCGTGCTCAACAATTGGGCTTGTCAAACACATCATTGTGGCGAATTTTGCATTTGGACTTGCACCTACATCCATATAAAGTCCAACTGGTACAAAAATTAGAGCGTGGTGACCATGGAATACGTCCGGCATAGGTCGATTGGGTGAACGAACAACAGCAGAAAAATGCTGAATTTTTGCATCAAATTTTCATCAGCGATGAGACACATTTCGAGCTCGGTGGCTATGTGAACACCCAAAATTTCCGTATATGGGGCTCAGAAAATCCACACGTGATTGTTGAGAGGTCATTGCATCCGCCAAAAGTCACTGTTTGGTGCGCATTATGGTCTGGTGGAGTCATCGGGCCGTATTTCTTTGAAAATGAGGACGGCGAGACGGTAACTGTGAATGGTGAGCGCTATGGCCGCATGTTAACCGATTTTTTTTGCCACAAATTGAAGATATGGATACGGATGACATGTGGTTTCAGCAGGACGGCGCCACGTGCCACACAACACGACCGAACATGGCCATATTGCGAACGAAATATGAGGGACGCATAATTTCGCGTTTTGGTGATGCCAATTGGCCGTCCAGATCATGCGATTTGAATCCACTAGACTTTTTTTTGTGGGGTTATGCGAAAGACCGTGTCAACTCTTGAACATTTGAAAGACAACATTCGTGAAGTCATGACCGAGATACCGCCCCATATGTGCCGAAAAGTCATCGAAAATTACCTGTTCCGGATCAAGGTGTGCGAGGAAGCCCTAGGTGGACATTTTAATGATGTTGTATTTCACACATAATGGCATAAATCAAACTTTAATTTGAAATAAAAGTTTCATCGAAATTCGAATTCTAAGTGTGTTTTATTTTAATTTACTTTCGGAATTTAAAGTTGGAAAACCCTGTAAATCAAACAAATCTTAGAGAATTTCCGATTCCATTGGTGTGCAAAGTATCAGAATTTGTTCGCTGTGAAAATAGTTATTAACGTTAACTTTATTGCATAAAAACGTGACCTGTTTTCTGATTTGGCACCCTTCCTGAAAAACGTAGTTCTACGTCAAATCTTTTTAAGCCGCATTTTGTTTTTAAAACGGTCGCCATTTTGTCGAAAAAGATGTTGTTGACTTGTCCGGGGTTCATGCGATAGCGGCATCTTTACTGATTCAGAATCTGTTCGATTTTTTGGTTTCAGATAACCTGAAAGATAATCGTGTACGCAATGGCACAACTTTTTTTTGAACTCCCTTACTTCATCAGCTCTTAGCTAATCTAGTTATGAATATTTTTCTCCTTTCAATTTTTGTTTTATTGTTAAAGGTAGATGAACAAATAATAATATAATGGATAGTAAAAATATTCTTTGTTTTATTTTTACGAAGTTCAAAAAATCGTCCGAAATTCATGTCTCTACACTAGAATACCCCCTTAAGCGTTAACAACGTTAAGCTAAAAAAAATATTGGGGTAAGCGGAATGAGCCATTTAGATTTCTGAAAAGCTGGTCTTCACCCGAAGAAAGTTATAGGGGAACCACGGGTAATACGGACAGTGGGGGTAATATGGACAGGTGGTTGATTTGTTACATTTTGCATTTTAAATTTCTGTTAATGAGAATATCTTCTACATGTTATTCTACAATATTTAAGCCACCCTATGGCAATGAATACTAATCAAAAGTGGAAAAGGGAAGCAAAAATCGAAAATCATGTTTGAGGGTCTGTTCATTTATATTGCTGAAAAGCACGATATCACTTCTAGGTGGATTAACTCGATTTTTTTCATAATTCAACTGACATTCATGATGGGTTCAGACCTTGGTTGAATAAAATTATTCCTCTCGCGATCGATAAACCTCTACGATTCATATATTACAAATCTGTCTATATTACCCCATCTATATGCCCATCTTACCCTCATCGAAAAACTGTTGTATTTTACGGTCTGTTTTAATTTCAGTAAAAACATTGAAAAACACTTTTTTTGTAAAATATTTGGTCAATTAGGTAGAAAAACAGCATATTGAATTAGAAGAAACTGCATCAAAGTTTTGGGAAACATAAGTTTCCAAAGATATGATTAAAGTTCTTCCTAACATGTCCGTTTTACCTCCACCTCCCCTACTTGTTCAGGTTCTCTCTTAAAAAATAAAAAATTGAAAAAGAAATTTGGAAAAAAAATTGATTTTTTCATCATATTTCTGAAGTTTAAACATTCAAGAACATGCCCTTGGAAGGATTTTTCCGAAGGAAGGGATTTCCATTATTTTCCGAGTTATCGCCATTTTAATGACGCTCGCTATCTTCAAAAGCTTTTTCTCGAACCTACTTTTTTTCAAGCTGATCGACACGATATATCAAGTTCTACTAAACCGATTTATTTCAAATTTGACATCAATACATTTTCTACATTTCTCTATCACATTAACCATTAAAAAAGCACAAAAGCACAATTGGCCTTCATTTTGTCTGAAAACATTTCTTCTTACTTGTCCGATGCTCATACCATAGCAGCATCTTTACTAATAAAGAATCCATTAGTTTTTTTTTGTTTTGGATAATCAGAATGGATGTAATCGTGTACTCCGGGACACATTACAACGCGAGAAACATTCCACAAAATCAAACAAATGATTTCTTCATAATTTATAACACTCTATAGTACAACACAATAAATGCATAAATCCTTCATGCTTTGATAGCGTTTCGCTTCATAATGCGACATTGGATTTTCACGAGCAAACGATGAGGTAACACCAAATGCATGCAAAGTATGTTACTTGATCCACTTAAATCGATACGCAAATTGAAGGTCTTAGATATGCCGAATCACATGCCACACTGTCACTTAGACTCAACAAAGAATCGACTTCGTCGGTCTCTTAAAAGAATACCGCTCCCTCAGTTTCGTTATGATATGTATCATTTTTGCTTAAAAGTACTCCAATAAATTATCGCAACCTAAGATACACGCGGTTTCATAAACACTCATGAACTAAAATCGAAAATATGCCGTAACATCCAACTGCCTCATTTTAAATGTAAAGGACGCCCAGTTGTTTCAGCCAGGTACTAATTGAAAACAAATTAGTACCCATTATGAACGACGGTTAGGTCTATATGTGTTTCAATGCAAAGCATTGGAAATTAGGTGAATTTCTCGAAGGAGTATGAGACTCTCTAAATAGTATTATCGGGTTTTGAGTGACTGAACTAATTGTTCGATGAGTACACCTGTTACGTCCAGGACTGGTAGAAATCAAGCTAAATAAACATTCCATTTTTAGCACAACACTTTATTGAAACTAAAAATTGTACATAAACAACAACAAAAACACATACTCCTTCACAACCTAAAACCTCAAAACCACGGAATGTTTTGATGTAGGACTACAGTTAATACTTTTCGGACTTAAGTTGTAAAAAAAATATTTCGGAGTGATGCTCTTTTATTCACTATTTTAATTGTAACTTAGAACTGACTCTTCACAAAGATTATCCCTGCCTTTCATATTGGATGAAATAGTTTACAATATTTGAACTTATCCTAATTCAGCATATTTGGTGGGAACGCTCTGGGTGGCCTGATGTTTATGTTTATATTCTCGGGAACCATCCGGATGGCGTGATCGTTGATGCAACGTGTGAATGTTTATGTTTCGCAGATTGATATTCTGATGCCCCGCATTTTGTTTATTGCGAGTGGCTGACTGCTGTTGCGCTAACTCCTCCCCTCTTAAGTGACTTTGTCCTTAAAGTTGGATTGTTCGAAATGGTGTTGGTGTATCGAGAAATGCTTGAAGTTGTTTTTTCCTCTCATCCGATAATTCCTCTGAATTGTTGATGTCAGGTTTATTTTCCGTTGTTCTTGGTGGTTCATCTATTATGATGGTCTCCGCATTTTTGTCGAAGTGGACGGTTATGTTGGCCTTTTGTTTACGTCTGGAAAGGAATCGAAGAACTGCTAATGAACTAGCTATTAAGATTATTTTTGATAGTCCAAATGATCCGAAGATATCCAGTTTCCAATTCAAGGAATGATTTTGCAAATTCAATAGTTCTAATTTTTCACGATGATCGGGGGTTAAATTCTGAAGGTATTCCACAGGTGGTGCGTCTATGATATGGATTTCGTTGACTCGGAGTCCAGTGGTTGGGTCATATGTTTTCGCAGGAATAGTTGTTTCGAAATTGTAGTATTGTTCGCCGTTGATATGAATATTGCATTGGCTGAATTGTATTAAAAATGATCCATACAAGGGTTGAGTAGAATTGGTACAATTTGATGAGACTTCTGCGACAGCGTCATTGATCAAAATTGTTGCTTCGTTGATTCGCTTCACGAGTCCTTTTGAGTATACTTTCTCGAAAGTGCAATTTGAATGTTTTCCCGTAATAAGTTTATGTATGCATTAATTTGCATGTTCCAGTTGGGAATTGTCACAAGAGAAATAATCATCTTGCTCTTCGCAAGGTTGGTTTAATTCATAAACTTTTGTTTGATTTCTAATGATGTAGTTTTTGTTCAGTGAAATGCGTTTCATTGACTTGATTATTGAGTCAATGTAGTCATATTCGAATGTTTCAATTGATACTTGTGGAATTTTCAACATATATATTAGGTGGGTATTATTCAGCATTACCTGGGCGTTAGCTTGTGTTAATAATTCTTCAAAAGAAGTGATGTGAACATCGTGATTTTGTAGAAAGGTTTGTTACTGGGGATTTCATGTTTGGCCATAAGAATTGCTTCTTCTAAAGTTTCTACCTGATTCTGTAATGAGCCTATGTTGGAGAGAATTATCAATTAATTGATTTCGAGGGAATGGTTTTTGGTTCTTTCATTCTCGATGTGTAGGACTTGATTGGTTATGTCCGTTATTTCTTGTATTCATCTGTCGATGGCTTCGTTGATGAGTAACTGTTTGTTGTTCATGGTTATTAGTGCTTTCGTGGAATGATTGGGCCAAATGGATAGCCGGGCTACCGGCTATCCATTTCCAAACTGTTCCGATTGTATCCCATCTTTTTCTTCTGCTTACAAATGGTTTTATTTTCATAAAAGTTTCATATAATTTATAATTCTTGGTCTGGATTAATTTGATGGAATTTGAAGGATTATTTTGGATGTCATTATAAATATTAGATTTGAATTAAGTCAGTAGGATGTATAATGCGTATGTGTCCTATTTTTATTTTAGCTTTTCCCAAAGGAATGATGGCTAATGGGTTGTTAGTTAGATCGTGTATGTGTATTTTGGAGTGTACAATGTACGCACTAATGATAAGTCTGTAAAGATAGAGAATAGTTTGAATCTGTAATGTTTTTCCTCAAATTGTTTCTTTTTGTTGTCGTTTAATAGTAGCAAATGTTCCCTGGTTTGTAGTTAGATTTCGTCTAGTCTTCTAGGGAATATTTGGATCCCTCAAAGCGGAATGAGTAGTGGGGGATCTTCATGATTATACTCTACATCACCAAACTGTGTGCTTTGTGTAATTTGTAATCTTGTGTGCAAAATGAAAAATTATTCAAGATTACCTTAGCATGGGTTCCCTCTCATTGCTCGATTCCGGGGAATGAGGAAGCGGACTCGCTAGCTAAGGTGGGCGCTTTAGAAGGCACACTTTTTGAAAGGCAAATTGCTTATAATGAATTTTTCCACATTCCTCGTCAGTATACGCTCGTAAGTTGGCAGCGCATGTGGAGTGGTGATGAGTTCGGTCGTTGGTTACACACGATTATCCCTAAGGTCTCGACGAGTGCATGGTTCAAGGGGTTGAATGTAGGTCGTGATTTCATTCGCGTGATATCTCGGCTAATGTCCAATCACTATAACCTAAACGCGCATCTCTATCGCATTGGGCTCGCAGCAAACAATCTTTGTGATTGTGGCGATGGCTACCACGACATCGAGCATGTTGTCTGGTCGTGTATCCGATTCCATGCTGCTCGCTCTCAGCTCTCTAGAGCACTGAGAGCGCAAGGCAGACAATCGTCCGGGATATCTTAGGTAGCCGGGATCCTGATCTTCTGCTTCATCTATACCTGTTCCTCAGAAACGCCGATGTCAACGTTTAATGACCGGCGACTGTGTGTGGTAGTGTGCGACACACATTCAATTGTGCCGAGCGCGATCAACCGATTGGGAAGCAAGCATCGGTTGCCAGTTTATCTGCACTGGTGTACAATTGGGTGAATAAAAATTAATATATTTAATTCTTTTTTTCTATTTTATTTTTTTTATTATTATTTTTAAATACATTAGATTATAAGTACAAATTGTAGAATGTCAGAAGGGGGGTCTCCAAATATGGAGATCTCTGACGATGACTCCCCAATGTTAGTAAAAAATAACAAAAAAGGAACAGCGAAAACACTTAAACGCGTTACTTTAACAGGAGATGCTTCGTCCGGGGACGAGTCAGCTAAGCGTGGAAACACACTAGACGGCTCTCCCGCGCGATTCTCGCAATGACAAGTCGCAGCAGGAGCTCGATGAAAAACACATTCAGCGGCTTTCGACGGCTTCACTAGCGGCCATTATCATATTTTTATAGACGGATGCAAGACGAGTCTATGGTACAAGGTACAACTGTTTGGACAGTAAGCGGATTAGAGGGGAGGTATATAAAGACAGAATGGTGGAAAACGGAAGAGGGATGTTTACCTGAGCGAGAGGGAGAAAGAAGTTGATCGCACACGTCTGAAATATTGCATTTCGCGATAATTTGGGTAGTATTCGAGAATCCGCAGCTACATGACCGCAGAGTGATTTTCACGTATTGGCTCACCGATAGTACATTAACTATTACCTTGCTTCATGTGCACCGCATAAACACTAATACTATCACAAAACCGTTGCGGCGCATCATCTCCATCGAGCCACCGCAGAGAATGAGGAACCTTACAACAGTGACTTTAGAACCGGCCGTACCCGCTCCGCCTTGTGTGTTTTATCTCATTCACATTCCATTATCGAGGCCCCGCGGCGGTCTGTCATTGCAAAATCCGCGCGGGGAAGCCGTCCAGTGTGTTCTTACGCTAACTCCACCAAGCCCCCCTCTAAAAAGTCTGCCACTCACTCCTCTCCATCCCCTAGCACTTCCGCCCTTCCTTCGATCCCACCTCCCCTCCCTGTTGTCACCGATCCCACCCAATCCACGTCATCTCCTTCTCATGTTATCACCTCTCCACGTGTCAAGGCCTATCCGGAAGATGCACTTGGAACTGGTCCATGGGTTGTTTTCCTCAGGCCTAAGCCAAACGGAAAAGCGCTTAATGTTATTCAGATCATGAAAGATCCGACAAGATACTCCTCCGTGAAAGAAATTTCAAAAGTTAGACCGACCAAACTGCGTGTTGTCGTGGATAATCGGAAAGAAGCAAACGATATTGTCGTCGACCAGAGATTTACCCTAGAGTATCGTGTCTACGTGCCTTCCCATGACGTAGAAATCTCGGGAGTGATAACCGAAACGGGTCTGACGAGCGAATCAATTATAGAAGGAGATGGTAGATTTAAAAAACTACCTTTGATGAAAATCAAAATCTTAGAATGCCGACAACTCGGCAAAGTCTCACAGGAAGGGGAAAACTCTAAATTTACGCCGTCCGACTCGTTTCGAGTAACTTTTGCTGGTTCCGCTCTCCCTGACTACGTTATGGTGGACAAATTGAGGCTGCCAGTGCGACTCTTCGTGCCAAAGCCCATGACTTGTCAAAAATGCAAGTCAGTTGGTCACACTTCAGCTTATTGTGCCAACAAGGAGCGCTGTGCCACTTGCGAAGAGCAACATGTGGGTAAATCTTGCAGTGCGACTGAGCAAAAGTGTCCATATTGCAGAGGAATTCCACATGTGCTCACGGCTTGTGAAACTTACAAGAGTCACTGGGAGAAACAGAAACGCTCTTTAAAGGAACGCTCGAAGCGTACTTTTGCGGAAATTTTAAAGGGCGCTTCTCCACCGGCCGAACAACAACAAGAACAACCAATCCCCACACACAATGTCTTCTCCACGTTGCCAGTTGACGAAGTAGAAGCGGACACAGCTGAAGAGGGCACACCGTTCATTTTCCAAGGGAATCCCCGGCGCAAAAATGTGTCTACCCCCAAACTTCAACGACAAGTTCCATCGGTGATACCCACTGTTAGCATGCCTAAAATATCGAGTGCAGCGGACAAGCAAAATCAGGTTCCTCCTGGCTTCCGTGGGAATAGTTCACCTTCGAACGACCCAGCACTCGAGGGGACATCAAAAACCCCAACTGTCCCTGTTTCGCCGTCAAGCTCAACTTCCCAATCGGGATTTATAAAGTTGGATCAAATCTTCACGTGTTTTTATGTTTCCGACTCCATCAGAACCCTTGTCATCTCAATGCTTCCAGTATTAAAGACAATTTTACAGCAATTGATGCAAACATGGCCCCTCCTTGCAATGATTATCTCTCTTGATGTCTAATTCAAATAGAGAGGTCGGAGATATCACTGTTTTACAGTGGAATTGTCGTAGTCTTATCCCTAAATTGGATGCATTCAAATTTTTAATTCATAAGTTCAATTGTGATGTTTTTGCTCCGTCCGAAACTTGGCTTTCTTTGCGAGATGATCTCTCTTTCCACGATTTTAATATTATACGCTTGGACCGTGATGACAGATACGGAGGGGTGCTATTGGGGATCAGTAAGTGCCACTCATTTTTTCGAATTGACCTTCCACCTATAGGAGGGATCGAAGCTGTTGCTTGTCACGTAAACATTAAAGGCAAAGACCTCTGTATTGTCAGCTTGTATTGGCCTCCGAGAGCTGCGGTTAGCCGCAAACAACTTGATGACATGTGCTCACTCCTTCCTGAGCCACGCTTGATCTTGGGAGACTTCAACTCTCACGGAACTGCCTGGGGGGAACAGTACGACGACAATCGTTCATCGTTGATCTATGACCTTTGTAACAGCTTCAATATGACCGTTTTGAATACTGGGGAAACAACACGTGTACCTAAACCTCCTGCTAACCCAAGTGCTCTTGACCTCTCGCTTTGCTCGAATTCACTATCGTTAGATTGCAAGTGGAATGTAATCCAGGACCCCAACGGTAGTGATCATTTGCCAATCAAAATTTCCATCACCACTGGGTCGAGTTCTTCTGAATCTATAAACATGGCATATGACCTCACAAGACACATTGACTGGAAAAAATATGCGGACGCGATTACTCTAGCCATCAATTCCAGAGATGGTTTACCTCCATTGGAGGAGTATAACTTCCTTTCTCGTTTGATATATGACAGCGCGGTTCGCGCTCAAACGAAACCCATCCCAGGTTCCACTATTCGTCGAAGGCCTCCCAATCCATGGTGGGATAGCAAATGTTCCAAGCTTTATCAGGATAAATCAAATGCATTTAAAGGTTTTCGAAAACGTGGAACCCCTGAAAATTTTCAAACGTATTTAGTCCTTGAGAATCAGTTCAAAAATTTGATCAAAGGGAAAAAACGTGCTAATTGGCGAAATTTCGTGGGAGGTTTGTCACGAGAAACGTCAATGAAAAAATTATGGAAAGTGGCTCGAAACATGAGTAATCGCTCTTCAACGAATGAAAGCGAGGAATATTCACATCGATGGATTTTGAATTTTGCACGGAAGGTTTGTCCCGATTCCGTTCCCGTACAAAAAATTGTTCGAGATATTTCACAAGATAGGTGCGATCTTGATTCCGAGTTTTCGATGGTAGAATTCTCTCTTGCTCTCCTTTCATGTAACAATTCTGCTCCGGGATCGGATAGAATTAAGTTCAACTTGCTGAAAAACCTCCCTGATGTGGCGAAACATCGCTTGTTGAATTTATTCAATCGGTTCCTGGAGCATAATATTGTTCCAGATGATTGGAGACAAGTACGAGTTATAGCTATTCAAAAACCCGGAAAACCCGCGTCCGACTTCAATTCGTACCGCCCAATAGCAATGCTGTCTTGTATACGGAAATTGTTGGAGAAAATGATCTTGTTTCGCCTTGATCGATGGGTTGAAACGAATGGCCTACTCTCAGATACACAATATGGGTTCCGCAGGGGCAAGGGGACGAATGATTGTCTTGCGTTGCTTTCTTCAGAAATTCAAATGGCTTACGCCGAAAAAAAACAGAGTCACTGGGAGAAACAGAAACGCTCTTTAAAGGAACGCTCGAAGCGTACTTTTGCGGAAATTTTAAAGGGCGCTTCTCCACCGGCCGAACAACAACAAGAACAACCAATCCCCACACACAATGTCTTCTCCACGTTGCCAGTTGACGAAGTAGAAGCGGACACTGAGTAGAAGCTGAAGAGGGCACACCGTTCATTTTCCGCAGGGGCAAGGGGACGAATGATTGTCTTGCGTTGCTTTCTTCAGAAATTCAACTGGCTTACGCCGAAAAAAAACAAATGGCTTCAGTATTCTTGGACATAAAGGGGGCCTTTGATTCTGTTTCAATAGAGGTTTTGTCAGACAAATTACACTCTCGGGGTCTGCCGCCTCTATTGAATAATATGTTATATAACTTGCTTTGTGAGAAACATTTGAACTTTTCTCACGGAGATTCGGCAGTAAGTCGGTTCTCTTACATGGGCCTCCCCCAGGGCTCATGTTTAAGCCCCCTTTTGTACAACTTCTATGTAAGCGACATCGACAATTGCCTTACACAAAATTGCAGCCTAAGACAACTTGCAGATGATGGAGTGGTGTCTGTCGTAGGATCTAACGAATCCGACCTGCAAGGACCCTTACAAGATACTTTGAACAATTTTTCAAACTGGGCCATTGGGCTAGGGATCGAATTCTCCACGGAGAAAACAGAGATGGTGGTTTTTTCTAGGAAGCATAGACCAGCAAAACCAAAGCTTCAACTTTTGGGTAAACCGATCACTCATGCTATGTCATTCAAGTATCTTGGGGTCTGGTTCGACTCCAAATGTACTTGGGGGCCCATATTAGGTATCTGAGTAAAAAATGCCAACAAATAATAAACTTTTTCCGTAAAATTACCGGCACCTGGTGGGGAGCCCATCCCGAAGATCTTATAATGTTGTATCGAACAACTATTCTCTCAGTGATGGAGTATGGCAGTTTCTGTTTTCAATCAGCTGCCAAAACACACCTCATTAAACTCGAACGAATTCAGTATCTTTGTCTACGTATCGCGTTGGGATGTATGCCCTCAACGCATACCATGAGTCTCGAGGTTTTGGCAGGCCTACTCCCACTAAAAGATTGCTTCAATTTATTATCTCTTCGGTTCTTCATCCGGTGTAAGGTTATGAACCCATTGGTGATCGGAAATTTTGAGCAGCTGATCGAGCTAAATTTTCACTCCGGATTCATGAGTTCATATCATGAATTCATCTCCATGCAGGTTGATCCTTCTTCGTATATTCCCAACCGTGTTTGTTTCCCTGACTACATCAATTCCTCTGTGCATTTTTATCTGTCCATGAAGCAAGATATCCATGGATATTCAGATTACCAACGATCGAGGATCGCTCCAACGATCTTCGATGAAAAGTATGGGGGTATCAATTTTGATAATATGTACTTTACTGATGGGTCCACTATAAACGAGTCCACAGGATTTGGAGTGTTCAACGAATTTTTTAGCACCTCACACAGTCTTCAGAATCCTTGCTCAGTGTATATTGCTGAATTGGCAGCAATTCATTGGGCGCTGGACAGCGTCGCCTCACGACCTGTTGAACACTATTACATTGTAACGGATAGTCTTAGCTCTGTCGAAGCTATCCGTTCAGTGAGGCCGGAAAAGCACTCGCCGTACTTCCTTGAGAGAATACGAGAAATTTTGAGTGCTTTATCCAGACGCTAGTATGTCATTACTTTTATCTGGGTCCCTTCACATTGCTCCATTCCGGGTAATGAGAGGGCTGACTCATTAGCAAAGGTAGGTGCAATTGAAGGCGATATTTATCAGCGTCAAATCGCCTTCAATGAATTTTATTCTTTAGTCCGCAAAAATACCATCGCCAACTGGCAACGCAAATGGAATGAAGATGAATTGGGCCGGTGGTTTCACTCAATTTCCCCTAAGGTTAGCCTCAAACCGTGGTTCAAAAGTCTGGACTTGAGTCGGGACTTTATTCGCACCTTCTCCCGACTCATGTCCAATCACTGTTCGTTAGATGCGCTACTCTTTCGTTTCAATCTTGCCAGTAGCAATCTCTGTGTTTGTGGCCAAGGTTACCACGACATCGAGCACGTTGTTTGGTCGTGCGAGGTGTATCTTGTTGCCAGATCGAATTTAGAAAACTCCCTTCAGACCCGAGGTAGACTGCCCAATGTACCGGTGAGAGATGTGTTGGCTCGGTTAGACCTCGATTACATGTCCCTAATATATGTTTTCCTTAAAACTATCGATCTTCATGTGTGATTGTCCGTACACCCTTATCCTCTCCTTTTTTTTCCTTCGCGAGCGACTGTTTCCCTTCTGACTAACTATAGAATAAGCTGAAATGTATATACATAATAGATATAATAATAGATTTAAGAATTGAGTATGATGAGCGTGAGTGTGAATGCGAGTGTGAACATTGTACAATATCCTTATATCCCCTCCTTTTCCAAGAGAAACTATGTCACCCTTCTAATCTCGAGTCGACCGCGAGTAATCGGTTTCCTACTTTATTAACCCTAGATTTAAGGAAGCATGTTTATATATACTATTAAAAGTATAGCTAAGAGTTCGGCTCCTTTAAACCTATGTAACTGAGCCTGTAAAAATAAATGACTTAAATAAAACGTTTAATGATATTTCCTTCGGTGTGTCCCCGTTTCATATCCCTCCTATCCGATCGATAAACTTTTACTTAGTCGCGGCAATACATACACACACTCTTTACAGATGCACGGGCCGAAGGTTGTGCAGTCCACTGATCATTCATCAAGAGCCAAAGGTTGTACCGCTCATGACAACTCTACACGAGCTGATGATTGCGCCGGATAGTGACCATTCTATCCTGGATTCCTCGAGTCGAGAAAGACGCACCACGCTAGATATGGGGTACAGACTAGGTGGCGTTGCAACATACCAATTATGAGAACACTTGTAATTCTAACCTCGAGCCAACCGCGAGTAATCGGTTACATATTACTAACATAGTTGTAAGACAAAAATTGTCAAAATATTGGACTCCCCGTCATCGTCAGGCTAACGCCACATATTGTGCCTTAATGCCACATATTGTGCCTTAATAAAATATATATTTTGGAAAAAAAAAACTGTGTGCTGTTCGTAGTGACTGTACAGTTGTGAAAATAGATGATAATTGTTCCGGAAATATATCTGGAAGGTATTTCCTGTCTGTTTGCTTTAGTGTGGCATTTTTTCTGAGTAGTAGACTGTTGCTGATTTTCTTCTATCTACTGTATAATTAATTACACCTGCCACGGACTTCTCTGAGGATGTTTGAGAAACAGTTGTCCTGGGAAACATCTTATAGTTGGTTTTTGCTGCATATGGTTTCTTCTCAAATTTCTTAGCAATCGTTTAATTCTGAGGTATGTTTCTAATTCCTTTGAGAGTGCTCTGCTGACTCGTAGTATCCGAATTGTTCTTCCTTTGGGGTCGTTTCCTTGAGGATATGTGTTGATGATTTGAAATTCGGGGTTGAAATCGCAAATGTTATTTTCATGTCTTATTTTATTACTAATACATCAAGGTACACGGTCGAATGAGTTGATAATATTGCTGTTTTCCTAAATTCTGGTAGCTTCTATTAGGTTTACGGATGTCAGTACATTTTAATGGATAACTTTAGTTTTCGCAAATTGGATGCTTTATGAAATATTTTGTACTTGTCCTATTAATAAATCTAAACCTAATGTTTAGGTTCATGATTTCTTGTTAGCCTAAGCTTCACTTTTATATTATCCTATTCGTTTTGATTTCGATTTGATTATTAATTTTGGTTTGTTGGTTGTTTTTTTCTAAAAATTGTTTCTTCGTTTTTAATAATGTTTCTAACTAGTTATTGATCTCGACTAAATCATTGATCTAGATAATTAAGATTTTCTCTTAATTTCTCTTTTCTTCTTATTATTATTCATACTTCCTAGGAATAAACTTTGTTAAATTGGACATTTTTTAACTTTTTAGAATGCTTTTATAATATGCGTTTTGAATTGTATTTTTAGACTGATAAAATCTAAGCCTCTTCTAAATCAAATATGGAGTTTGTAATAAGTGAATCTAATTTGATTGCATGGAAGATTTAGTTTGACTTTATCGTTATTCTTATTTTTTTTCAAGCTCAATGTTACAAAGTTTTTATTGTTACTCTGATCGCAAATTTGTAAAGATATTTGATAAGAAATTGTTTTATGCGTTTCTGAATTAAGATAGGAAAACGAAAGTTTGGATTGGTATTCACGTAATACTGGAAAGATTGAGAGAGGGATTTCGGACGAATTTATTTTTGTGGATCTTCGGAAAGGATGCTGGATAACATAGAATCTGGTTCTGTACTCTAGATTTTTTTCATATCGAGTTTCCTTTGCTCTCCATCTCCAATTTGTAGAATATTTCGCGAGGAGAGTGCACTTTATTATTAAACATGGTGCATGCGATTCTTCCACCTAGAGCTGTGCAGTTCTGTATCGTTAGTTATGGTGTCGAATGGGTCCCGACTTTGAAAATTTCCAAGAGAGTTCTGTTATAAGTGGTCCTAAATGCAGGTGCAAAAGCATTTAGTTAAACTCTTTCTCACGTTGTTGATGGAATCAATTGGGATAATCGTTGCATATCGCGAAAATATATCTAGAAAGATAAAAATATGTTAGGGTTGTGGATAAACTAATCTAAGTGTCTAGAGGCTTTGTAGCATCTGATGTAGAATCTGGATGTCTATTGTCTGTAGTGCAAATGCGACAAAGCCTCATGAATTGTTGTATCTTACGCTTCATTTTTGGAAAGTAATAGCGATTTGAAATTTGTGTGTAAGTTTCCCATGCGTCTCGGTGTTCACTATCGTGCGTTTGTTCTATTATTGCATTCTGAACATCAGCTGTTCTCAAATCTATCAAACATTTTCGAATTATGAAGATTCTAAATGGTTTGCCTCTACTAAAGTAGTTCTTATATAACGTTCGGATTGTTTGGATCAGGTTCTCTGGGCAAAATATACAGGTTGATCGTTTTAGATCTAAGAATTTATTGAAGAGTTTGATGAGATAGTGGTCGTCGAAATTTGATTTTGTTATGGTTCGTCTGAACACACGTGGGAATATTTCCTCGTGCGTTTCCTTCTCTTCTGTTCCTATTTTCAGAATTATTTGGTTACTGAAATTATTCAGCGCTGATTCCGTGAGAGGAATACATGCCGAATCGTTAGTGTTAACGGAGCGCATTGTAGCATCGTCAGAAGAGAGGATTTTATAGCTTGATTCAGGAGGAGTACTTCCTTCAGCGTCGTTATGATTTATTTGCTGATGTACAGTGGGGAGGCCGTAAGCTGAGACTGGAACTTAATTTCCTAAATAGAAGTCTTCTTTGCTTTCCTCGATAGTGTGATGAACAAATTTTGTATTGTTCGAACTCATATGTGTGGTTATGTCTTCAGGATATTTTCTGTAAATCTTTATTATACTTCATTATACTTGTTTAATTGAATTTCTTTCGTTTGGAAATAAATTAAATTTAGCAAATCTATTCTCGGAATGAGAACCATGAATATTTTTAATATTTATTGTTTGAGTGACGCGGCATTTGTCTAGGTTTACATATTTTGGGCAAATGTAGTTTTTGTTAGCACCTGTATCTATTAAAAACTTCAAAGATCCTTTACTCGTTGAAATATATGGAAGGAAATTGTCTAATCCTTCATTATCGTTTTCCTCTATTAGATGAAAATTTATTTCGTCATTTTCATCTTTGTCATTTTTTATTATTACTTGTGTTGGTTCTCGAGATATGCTAGGTATAGATTCGTGGTAATTTATGAGTCCTTGTGGATAATTAAATTGATGTTTTGGCCTATTCATGGAATTAACTTGGCTTGATCTTATAGAAGGATCAACTTCCATGGGAATGGGATTCGTCATTTGAATCGGTTTAGGTGCAAAGACATTTTGCGGAGGGATATTATTGTTATTTTGAGAGAAATAACTGGGGGGAAATTGTTGAAATTGTTGTGGGTAATATTGTTGCTGTGGAAAATGTTGAATTGATTGCGATTGGTGGCAACGTGTGGTGAATAATCGTGGATTCCTTACATGATTATTTGCGTATCTTGTTTTCGGGGGAAGTTGCGATGCCAGAGGAAAGCGGGTCGAAAATATTCAGTTTTGTTTAATCCAGGCCTGTTTTGAAAATTTCATTCTTCCACGCAGGCGTCAAATGCTTCTCTCAATTTTGACGGTTGACGGACTCTAACATTGCCCCCTATTGGTTCGTTAAGCCCTGCTAGAAATACTTGCAACGCATTTTCCTTATGTGTTTTTATACGGTCTTCTCACAAGCTCGTGTCTGCTGTTGAGATTTGGACTGACCCGTAGGCTCGAGGCGTTTGCATTGCCTTCAGCACTTTTACTGCATTACAGAACATTTCGTTCGTTTGGGCAATGCAGTCACTACAAGATTTGTGAAATTTGTACCTGCCATTCCAGGGTTCATTTTCACACTCTTATTAGGCACTTATAAACGTTAAAAAATTATGTATCAGCACTCAGCACTTATTAATTAGGTAATTAAGTAATTAAGTTAGAGTTTTAGTTCGATGTTTATCGTTTTTTTTTTATGTTAGTTTTACACTTTTATAATATTCAAGGAGTCGCTTACGGTTGGTCCGGGCTTGTCCCTCTTAATTAGTAAGGTTTATGGTTTGGTGGAGGGATGAAGTTACAAAAAACTTGCATCCGTCCGTTAAAAATAATGTTATAATAATAATTTTAAGGTTACATACGTTAATCTGGAACGATGGCTTCGGCTGTGTCCGGTCTCGATAAGGATAACTAATTCACGATATTGACTCGCGAACGCGCTGTTGCACTATCACTTTTCGATTCGCGAACACTTTAAGCTAAAATCGATCCTACCGCCTGCGCCAGTTAAATACCGAAAGGATTTCGGGTTAGAAAAAAATTACGACAAGAGCTAGTGAGCTATGTTGCTCCTGTTAAGGTTACGACAAGACTGATTTTATTTTATCTTTCACGTACAAAGCTAGCTTACAGTCTAACCTATTTGCCTATCTCTGTTTCCTTTCGTTCCTTCTTTCGTGTAGCCGTTTTATTATCTCAACCCGAGTCCTTATCTATGGCTGCATAATTTTCGTCGGTCGCATTTACCACATGGCTCTCATATTGCTCTTATTTTGTTATGGCATATATTAGGCTGTCAAAAAAGTCCTGCGGTATTTCCGCGAGGTGTCGTTGTAAGCGCGTAGTTCTAGTTGTATTCATTGTATCGTGTCATACTATAGCTTGTTGGAAAGGTATTTTTGCACGCTATAATATAGTCCTTGACAGTGTTTTGTTTGGTTAAGTCGTTCGTGAGTTATAGTGTCGCAAATATGGAGCAAAATAAAGAGAAAATCCGACATATTTTACAGTACTACTATGACAAAGGCAAAAATGCATCTCAAGCTGCCAATAAAATTTGTGCTGTTTATGGACCCGATACAGTTTCCATTTCCACCGCACAACGATGGTTTCAACGTTTTCGTTCTGGTGTAGAGGTCGTCGAAGATGCGCCACGCTCCGGAAGGCCTGTCGTCGAAAATTGCGACAAAATCGCTGAATTAGCCGAGAATGACCGGCATAGTAGCAGCCGTAGCATCGGCCAAGAGCTGGGGATAAGTCATCAAACCGTTATTAACCATTTGAAGAAGCTTGGATTCACAAAGAAGCTCGATGTATGGGTGCCACACACGTTGACGCAAAAAAACATCTTTGACCGTATCGACGCATGTGAATCGCTGCTGAATCGCAACAAAATCGACCCGTTTCTGAAGCGGATGGTGACTGGCGATGAAAAGTGGGTCACTTACGACAACGTCCGAATTGAGCGTTTGGCCATAGGGAAGCAGCTCACAATAGATTATTCCTTGACAATCCCACCAAACACACAGCAGAACCTTCCTGGCCGTTAATGAGGGCTTGGCCACCGTCTGAGCCGCTTCAGTGGGCTTCGACCACGACCGTTTGCGCTTCACGTTGTCGTAAGTGACCCACTTTTCATCGCCAGTCACCATCCGCTTCAGAAACGGGTCGATTTTGTTGCGATTCAGCAGCGATTCACATGCGTCGATACGGTCAAAGATGTTTTTTTGCGTCAACGTGTGTGGCACCCATACATCGAGCTTTTTTGTGAAACCAAGCTTCCTCAAATGGTTAATAACGGTTTGATGACTTATCCCCAGCTCTTGGCCGATGGTACGGCTGCTACTATGCCGGTCTTTCTCGGATAATTCAGCAGTTTTGTCGCAATTTTCGACGAGGCCTTCCGGAGCCTGGCGCATCTTCGATGACCTCTACACCAGAACGAAAACGTTGAAACCATCGTTGTGCGGTGGAAATGGAAACTGTATCGGGTCCATAAACAGCACAAATTTTATTGGCAGCTTGAGATGCATTTTTGCCTTTTATTTGCATTTCACCCTTCAGCACACGAAAAATAATTTTTTTCTGCCGAAGATGATATTTTTTCTACCAACCCTAGTTTGGGTGTAGAGAATAATCGTTTACGTTCCACCCTAAAATCAAACAAACAAGCGGAGGAATCAACTAAAACGAACCCGTCGTATTGGGGAAACTCAAAAAATAGCGGTCTCCGGGAGTCGAATAGCCCCGCCTGCACCTCATTCTGTTGGATTATTCTGTTATGATGCTTTGTTACCTATTGCATCGCCAAAAAATATATGGACCACGATCCAAAAAAGTTGTTCGCGGTATGTATTGCATATAAAGAAGATATCGAAACCGCAAACAGAGGATGGGACGGAAACCCTCACCTAATCCACTTTAGAGCTGTGTGACAATACTACTTCAGCTTCTGAAAGGTAGCAACATGTCACGCAGTTAAACATTAACTGTTTATACAGAATGGCCGAAATTGCCGGCATAAGTGAGAGACATGAGTACCAAAACAACGCCACAAGAAATTAAAAATCGAATACATTTACCCCGTGGAAATTCAGAATTTTTTGAAACTTTTTGAACAGACCGCGTATATTAACGCACTCCAAATAAGAGCTCCAATGGTTGAGCTGTGTCCCATGAAACACAATCAATTGACCTAAAAAATGGCAACGGATTGTTAGTAAATAATTGCTGACCCCTTGTGAGAAAATATAACCTTCTCAATCTGATTTGTGCGAAAACTTTCGCCTGAAGAATACTTTCAACATTAAGATTAAAAGTTCTTCATTCCATACAGTATGTGATGTCAGTGAATGCACCATTAAATCCACCA
Organism: Toxorhynchites rutilus septentrionalis; assembly: GCF_029784135.1. NCBI lineage: Eukaryota > Metazoa > Arthropoda > Insecta > Diptera > Culicidae > Toxorhynchites > Toxorhynchites rutilus. Next base: position 101,430,900 of record NC_073745.1, read on the forward strand.
TTAAAACACTACCAAGCTTTTCCGAGACTCTGTCATCGGTACGGAAATCGCATTAAAAATTTCTCACTGGGTCAATGCCTCGAGCGTTTGCCAAAGTACGAGAAGCCGTCGTGACACGTGAAATGGTCACGTTCCATCTTACATTTTGCGTCTCAATTCAAAGCATCGCACGGAATCTTGGCAGCCATTCAAGGAGTTTTCGAACTGCACTTTTTCTTGTTCTAGCTGATGATGCTAAAATCGAGAGTTGAATTTCTTATTTCGGCACAATCTCATTTTTTGCTCGAATTGCTATCCCTTCCAGGCATTGGGCAAACTTTTTCGGATGAAAGCAGCAGTAAGGCAATAATTCGACACTGGTCATGATAATTCCCAGATGATACCGAATGGTATGTGTGGTACTTGGAAAATGGAATGGTTATGTTTGCCGGTATTATTAGATTACCAGGAATTGCTGTCTGTGCCGAGGAGCTGATGGCAATTTCGTGGGAATATCTATATTTGAGTGCACCCTTCAGCACTTTGGCAAATCTGAGTTCTCCCGGTAAACATCGTTATAGTTACCTACGATAACAATTCAATTCGTTATGCGTGGTGGAGTAGTTATATGGAAAAATTCGAAGAAAATAATATTCCCTATTTCTTCAATTAATTTTCAAATCTTCAATCTTCCAGCAGTTTGAGATACCGATGACTATCTCATTTTTCTCTCGTTCACAAATTCATTATTTCAAACATCCCATTCCCATTGTATGTTATAATTAGTTTTTTTGTAAATTGTATGAACTCTGTACAAACTTCAATGGCAATAAAGAAATTATTCAATTTTTTCCATCACATTGCAAAAATTACTAGGAATATGCTGGGGTTTTTAGTAATTCTAGTTTTACTTCGCACATATTGTCATATTTGCTCATATTTTTTTTCTAATTTTTAACTGTAGAATGGTGTACGAGTGTAAAATACCACAAAAACACACTCACGATTATGTATTTCAGAACCATAAATTTCGGTATTTTTAACCAACCAACGTTAAAAAAAAAGTTAAAGAAGGTGCTCATAATCGCTTTGACGAGGTCGCTTCATAGAACTTCCTAAAGGAAATAAGGCAGCTAGTATCCCGATCATGACTAGCAACTTCACACAGGCAGCGGTACCGAGCAGTCCTCATGAATGTTTAATGAAATGAGCGAGTACGATTGACGACAAATTGAATTACAAATTGACGCAATGCAAGAAAGAGTGCACTCATTCACTCGTAAGGTTATAAATGAGCCTATTTGCGATTCCCGTTTCACAGTGATTCCTACGATTTAGTGCGGAGTGAGTTTGATCTGTGTTTTGCTTCTGTCTGGGTCGATATTCTAATTCAAGTTTAAACCCCTACGCGATGAGTTCCGCTCCGCTGAAAACCATACCCGAAACATTTGCCGGTGCGGATGTGTTCATCACCGGTGGTTCTGGTTTCATGGGTAAAGTGTTGATCGAGAAACTGCTCAGATCATGCCCAGGAATCAACCAAGTGTTTGTGCTGATACGCCCCAAAAAGGGGAAGACTCCCGAGGAGCGAATTGATGAGTTGGTTCAAATTCCGGTAAGAGCTTATCATCGAACAATCAGAAAGTGTATTTTACGGTACTATGCGTCTTCGAATTTTCCAGCTATTCGATGTGCTGCGAAAGACGCGTCCAGAGGATTTACGGAAAATCATCCCAATCAGTGGAGACTGTTCCGTACTGAAGCTGGATCTTGACGAAACGAGTCTCAAACGGTTGGAGAATGTACAATTTGTTTTCCACGCTGCCGCCAGCGTGAGATTTGATGACCCCCTGGCGAAGGCCATCCTGCTGAATACGCGTGGAACACGAGAGGTTTGTCGGTGGGCTGAGACGTTGAAAAACCTGAAGGCCATCGTACATATTTCTACGACTTTCTGTAATCCGGAAATATTCGATGTCGAGGAACGGATATACCCGGCCAAAATGGATTGGCGAAAAGCGATTGAGATTGCTGAAAATGTAGACCCAGAAACGTTGGAGATATTGTCGCAAAAGTGAGTGTGACGGTTAGTTATTAGATGTGAAACCATCTTTGATATTTATAGTCTAGTAGAATTTCGTTAAACTTGATTTTTTATCTGAATATTTTTTCTACAAATGGTTTATTCACTGATTGCTGTTCTTGATGGTTTTTTTTTTTTAATTCGTTTATTTTTACAGGCTCAGTTACTTAAGTTTAAAGGAGCCGAATTCTTAAATATAATTTTAAAACTATATATATATAAACAATTTTCTTACATCTATGGTTAGTAAGGTGGAAAACCGATTACTCGCGGTGTACTCGAGTTTAGGAGGGTGACATATTTTTAGGAGAAGGATGGGATATAAGGAAATTGTAACAATGTTGATGAGCACTCAATTCTTAAATCTATTCGTATATCTATAGTTTATTTACATTTCAACTTATTCTACTATTTATAGCAAGGGGACGAATTACCCGCAAAGGAAGGAAAGGAGGGTATTAGGATGTAGGGACAATCACACACGAAGATCTATAGCTTTAAGGAAAACATATATATGGGACATGTAATCAAGGTCTAACCGAGCCAACACATCTCTCACCGGCACATTGGGCTGTCTTCCTCGGGCCCGAAGGGAGTTTTTTAAATTCGATCTGGCGACCAGATACACCTCGCACGACCAAACAATGTGCTCGATGTCGTGATAACCTTGGCCACAAACGCAGAGATTGCTGCTGGCAAGATTGAAACGGAAGAGTAGTGCATCTAACGAACAGTGATTGGACATGAGTCGGGAGAAGGTGCGAATAAAGTCCCGACTCAAGTCTAGACTTTTGAACCACGGTTTGAGGCTAACCTTAGGGATAATCGAGTGAAACCACCGGCCCAATTCATCTTCATTCCACTTGCGTTGCCAGTTAGCGATGGTATTTTTGCGGACTAAAGAATAAAATTCATTGGAGGCGATTTGACGCTGATAAATATCGCCTTCAATTGCACCTACCTTTGCTAATGAGTCAGCCCTCTCATTACCCGGAATGGAGCAATGTGAAGGGACCCAGATAAAGGTAATGACATAACAGCGTCTGGATAAAGCACTCAAAATTTCTCGTATTCTCTCAAGGAAGTACGGTGAGTGCTTTTCCGGCCTCACTGAACGGATAGCTTCGACAGAGCTAAGACTATCCGTTACAATGTAATAGTGTTCAACAGGTCGTGAGGCGACGCTGTCCAGCGCCCAATGAATTGCTGCCAATTCAGCAATATACACTGAGCAAGGATTCTGAAGACTGTGTGAGGTGCTAAAAAATTCGTTGAACACTCCAAATCCTGTGGACTCGTTTATAGTGGACCCATCAGTAAAGTACATATTATCGCAATTGATACCCCCATACTTTTCATCGAAGATCGTTGGAGCGATCCTCGATCGTTGGTAATCTGAATATCCATGGATATCTTGCTTCATGGACAGATCAAAATGCACAGAGGAATTGATGTAGTCAGGGAAACAAACACGGTTGGGAATATACGAAGAAGGATCAACCTGCATGGAGATGAATTCATGATATGAACTCATGAACCCGGAGTGAAAATTTAGCTCGATCAGCTGCTCAAAATTTCCGATCACCAATGGGTTCATGACCTTACACCGGATGAAGAACCGAAGAGATAATAAATTGAAGCGATCTTTTAGTGGGAGTAGGCCTGCCAAAACCTCGAGACTCATGGTATGCGTTGAGGGCATACATCCCAACGCGATACGGAGACAAAGATACTGAATTCGCTCGAGTTTAATGAGGTGTGTTTTGGCAGCTGATTGAAAACAGAAACTGCCATACTCCATCACTGAGAGAATAGTTGTTCGATACAACATTATAAGATCTTCTGGGTGGGCTCCCCACCAGGTGCCGGTAATTGTACGGAGAAAGTTTATTCTTTGTTAGCATTTTTTACTCAGATACCTAATATGGGCCCCCCAAGTACATTTGGAGTCGAACCAGACCCCAAGATACTTGAATGACATAGCATGAGTGATCGGTTTACCCAAAAGTTGAAGCTTTGGTTTTGCTGGTCTATGCTTCCTAGAAAAAACCACCATCTCTGTTTTCTCCGTGGAGAATTCGATCCCTAGCCCAATGGCCCAGGTTGAAAAATTGTTCAAAGTATCTTGTAAGGGTCCTTGCAGGTCGGATTCGTTTGGTCCTACGACAGACACCACTCCATCATCTGCAAGTTGTCTTAGGCTGCAATTTTGTGTAAGGCAATTGTCGATGTCGCTTACGTAGAAGTTGTACAAAAGGGGGCTTAAACATGAGCCCTGGGGGAGGCCCATGTAAGAGACCCGACTTACTGCCGAATCTCCGTGAGAAAAGTTCAAATGTTTCTCACAAAGCAAGTTATATAACATATTATTCAATAGAGGCGGCAGACCCCGAGAGTGTAATTTGTCCGACAAAACCTCTATTGAAACAGAATCGAAGGCCCCCTTTATGTCCAAGAATACTGAAGCCATTTGTTTTTTTTCGGCGCAAGCCATTTGAATTTCTGAAGAAAGCAACGCAAGACAATCATTCGTCCCCTTGCCCCTGCGGAACCCATATTGTGTATCTGAGAGTAGGCCATTCGTTTCAACCCATCGATCAAGGCGAAACAAGATCATTTTCTCCAACAATTTCCGTATACAAGACAGCATTGCTATTGGGCGGTACGAATTGAAGTCGGACGCGGGTTTTCCGGGTTTTTGAATAGCTATAACTCGTACTTGTCTCCAATCATCTGGAACAATATTATTCTCCAGAAACCGATTGAATAAATTCAACAAGCGATGTTTCGCCACATCAGGGAGGTTTTTCAGCAAGTTGAACTTAATTCTATCCGATCCCGGAGCAGAATTGTTACATGAGAGCAGAGCAAGAGAGAATTCTACCATCGAAAACTCGGAATCAAGATCGCACCTACCTTGTGGTATATCTCGAACAATGTTTTGCACAGGAGCGGAATCAGGACAAACCTTCCGTGCAAAATTAAAAATCCATCGATGTGAATATTCTTCGCTTTCATTCGTTCAAGAGCGATTTCTCATGTTTCGAGCCACTTTCCATAATTTTTTCATTGACGTTTCTCGTGACAAACCTCCCACGAAATTTCGCCAATAAGCACGTTTTTTCCCTTTGATCAAGTTTTTAAATTGATTTTCAAGGTCCAAATACGTCTGAAAATTTTCAGGGGTTCCACGTTTCCGAAAAGCTTTAAATGCATTCGATTTTTCTACATAAAGCTTGGAACATTGGCTATCCCACCATAGATTGGGAGGCCTTCGGGAAATGATGGAACCTGGGATGGGTTTCGTTTGAGCGCGAACCGCGCTGTCATAGATCAAACGAGAAAGGAAGTTATACTCCTCCAATGGAGGTAAACCATCTCTGGAATTGATGGCTAGAGCAATCGCGTCCGCATATTTTTTCCAGTCAATGTGTCTTGTGAGGTCATATGCCATGTTTATAGATTCAGAAGAATTCAACCCAATGGTGATGGAAATTTTGATTGGCAAGTGATCACTACCGTTGGGGTTCTGGATTACATTCCACTTGCAATCTAACGATAGTGAATTCGAGCAAAGCGAGAGGTCAAGAGCACTTGGATTAGCAGGAGGTTTAGGTACACGTGTTTCCCCAGTGTTCAAAACGGTCATATTGAAGCTGTTACAAAGGTCATATATCAACAATGAACGATTGTCGTCGTACTGTTCCCCCCAGGCAGTTCCGTGAGAGTTGAAGTCTCCCAAGATCAATCGTGGCTCAGGAAGGAGTGAGCACATGTCATCAAGTTGTTTGCGGCTAACCGCAGCTCTCGGAGGCCAATACATGCTGACAATACAGAGGTCTTTGCCTCTGATGTTTGCATGACAAGCAACAGCTTCGATCCCTCCAATAGGTGGAAGGTCAATTCTAAAAAATGAGTGGCACTTATTGATCCCCAAAAGCACCCCTCCGTATCTATCATCACGGTCCAAGCGTATAATATTAAAATCGTAGAAAGAGATATCATCTCGCGAAGAAAGCCAAGTTTCGGACAGAGCAAAAACATCACAATTGTAGTTATGAATTAAAATTTTGAATGTATCCAATTTAGGGGTAAGACTACGACAATTCCACTGTAAAACAGTGATATCTCCGACCTCTCTATTTGAATTAGACATCAAGAGAGATAATCATTGCAAGGAGGGGCCATGTATGCATCAATTGTTGCAAAATTGTCTTTAATACTGGAAGCATTGAGATGACAAGGGTTCTGATGGAGTCAGAAACATTAAAACACTTGAAGATTTGGTCCAAAAGGTCAGACAACTTTATAAATCCCGATTGGGAAGTTGAACTGGACGGAATAACAGGGACAGTTGGGGTTTTTGATGTCCCCTCGAGTGCTGGGCCATTCGAAGGTGAATTATTCCCACGGAAACCAGGAGGAACCTGATTTTGCTTGTCCGCTGCACTCGATTTTTTAGGCATGCTAACAGGGGGTATCACCGGAGGGGCTTGTCCTTGAACTTTGGGAGTGGTCACATTTTTGCGCCGGGGATTCCCTTGGAAAATGAACGGTGTGCCCCCGTTAGCTGTGTCCGCTTCTATTTCGTCAACGGGCAACGTGGCGAAGACATTTTGTGTGTTGATTGGTTGTTGTTGTTGGGCCAGTGGAGAAGCGCCCTTTAAAATATCCGCAAAAGTGCGTTTCGAGCGTTCCTTCAAAGAGCGCTTCTGTTACTCCCAGCGACTCTTGTAATTTTCACAAACTGAGAGCTCGTGTGGGGATCCCCCGCAATATGGACATTTATGCTCAGTCGCACTGCAGGATTTCCCCTCATGTTGCTCTCCGCAAGTGGCACAGCGCTCCTTGTTGGCACAATAATCCGAAGTGTGACCAACTGACTTGCATTTGTTGCAAGTCATGGGCTTTGGCACGAAGAGTCGCACAGGTAGTCTCAATTTGTCCACCATAACGTAGTCAGGGAGGGCGGCACCAGCAAAGGTGACTCGAAACGAGTCGGACGGTGTAAATTTAGTTTGGTCCCCATCATGGGAAAGTTTCCCGAGTTGGCGACAGTCCAAGATTTTCACTTCCATTGAGGGGAGCTTCTTGAACTTGCCTTTTCCTTCTGCTTTTATTTGTTCGCTCGTCAGACCCGTTTCAGTTATCACCCCCTCAATTTCTACGTTATGGGAGGGTATAAATGTTCGATATTCGAGAGTGAAATGTTGATCAGCAACAATCTCGTTTGCGTGTTTCCGTTCATTCACGACAACTCGCAATTTGTTCGGTCTAACCCTGCGAATTTCAGATACAGAAGTGTATCTGGCCAGATCTTTCATGATCTGAATCACGTTAAGGTTTTTTCCTTTCGGTTTTGGCCGGAGGAAAACAACCCAAGGGCCAGTTCCAGGTGCATCTTCTGGATAAACTCTGACACGTGGAGCGGAGACAACAGATGGGGAAGACGAGGACGAGGACGAGGACGAGGATGAGGATGAGGACGAGGACGAGGATTGGGTTGGATCGGAAGCATCAGAAGGGGGAAGCGAAATCGATGATGGGAGAGGGGGAGTGGAAGTAACAGTGGGTTGAGAAGGGAGGCTTGCAATTTTCTTAGAGGGGGGCTTGGTAGGATGAGCGGATTCGTCCCCAGAAGAATTATCTTCCTTATGAGGGACTCGTTTATGTTTTTTCCCAGATCTTATATGAGATTCATTATCGGAGATCTCCATCTCTGGAGATCCTCCACTATTCTCCATTTTACAAAAATTTCTGTCTTATTTCTAAATTATTATTGATTTTAACAATAATCTTAAAAAAAAATAGCAAAAAAAAAATTATGATAATAATATCAAACAATGAACAAATGAATTGAATAATAATATTAATAATAAATATGTGTACCTTAATATATAAGTTGTTCCAATAATGCGCTCTACTGCCCTAATCAGGGAGAGACAGAGGCTACGCGCTACGGAGACAACACAATAGCGCAAGAATAGCTTACGCAGCCACGTGATGATGAATCCCGTTTGCGACAGTCACGCGATGGCGATCCCGTTATGCCGAATCAGTTCAACAGCCGCAATCCGGCTCGCTGCAAGAGCGCTGCTTCCTTTGTTCCTTTCGTCCACTTCACAAAAGGTCAGGTCGAAAGCGGACAGCAATGACCTTCACTCGTACCAATAGCACAATAGCAAAAGTGGCAACGCACAATACCGACACTGAACTTTACTCGTCAAGAGTTGGATAGCGAATGAGCCGTTATGTTCTTGATGGTCTTTTCTCACGAATTACACTACTTGTCTCTCAGCCCTTACTTGATTTCTGACAATTTCAGTTGGGAGTTTGAATATTGAAATGCACATTTTATCTAAGAACTTCTTGAATGTTTCCTTAAATTCCTAAAAATTTGTTCCCGCTGTTCGGGCAATGGTTGGTTATCTGAAACAAAACAAAATCGAACAGATTCTGAACCAGTAAAGATGTCGCTATCGCATGGACCTCGAACAAGTCAAAAACATGTTTTTTGACAAAATGGCGGCCGTTCGAAAAATACAATGCGGGTTTTTTTAATAATTCGTTAATTTTTGCAGGCTCATTTACATAAGTTTAAGGGAGCCGAATTCTTAAATATAATTTTAAACCAGATATCTATAAACAATTTTCTTACATCTGTGGTTAGTAAGGAGGAAAACCGGTTACTCGCGGTGTACTCGAGTTTAGAAGGGTGACATATTTTTTAGGAGAAGGATGGGATATAAGGAAATTGTAACAATGTTGACGAACACTCAATTCTCAAATCTATTCGTATATCTATTGTGTATTTACATTTCAACTTATTCTACTGTTTATAGCAACGGAACGAATTACTCGCAAGGGAAGAAAAGAGGGGTATAATATATAAGCACAATTACACACGAAGATCGATAGCTTTAAGGAAAACATGTGTATATGGGACATGTAATCAAGATCTAACCGAGCCATTATATCTCTCACCGGCACATTGGACTGTCTTCCTCGGGCCCGAAGGAAGTTTTCTAAAGTCGTTCTGGCAACAAGATACACCTCGCACAACCAAACAACATGCTCGATGTCATGATAACCCTGACCACAAACGATTGTTGCTGGCCATATTGAAACGAAAGAGTAGCGCATCTAATGAACAGTGATTGGACATGAGTCGGGAGAAGGTGCGAATAAAGTCCCGACTCAAGTCCAGATTTTTGAACCACGGTTTGAGGCTAACCTTAGGGATATTTGAGTGAAACCACCGGCACAATTCATCTTCGTTCCATTTGCGTTGCCAGTAAGCGATGGTATTTTTACGGACTAAAGAATAAAATTCATTGAAGGCGATTTGACGATGATAAATGTCGCCTTCAATCGCAATCACCTTTGCTAATGAGTCAGCCCTCTCATTACCCGGAATTGAGCAATGAGAAGGGACCCAGACAAAGGTGATGACATAACAGCGTCTGGTTAAAGCGCTCAAAATTTCTCGTATTCTCTCAAGGAAAGTACGGCGAGTGCTTTTCCGGCCTCACTGAACGGATAGCTTCGACAGAGCTAAGACTATCCGTTACGATGTAATAGTGTTCAACGGGTCGTCCAGCGCCCAGTGTATTGCTGCCAATTCAGCAATATACACTGAGCAAGGATACTGAAGACTGTGGGAGGTGCTAAAAAATTCGTTGAACACTCCAAATCCTGTGGATTCGTTTATAGAGGATCATCAGTAAAGTACATATTATCACAATTGATACGCCCATACTTTGCATCGAAGATCGTTGGAGCGATCCTCGATCGTTGATAATCTGAAAATCCATGGATATCTTGCTTCATGGACAGATCAAAATGCCCAGAGGAATTGATGTAGTCAGGAAAACAAACACGGCTGGGAATATACGAAGAAGGAGTAACCTGCATGGAGATGAATTCATGATATGAGCTCATGAAGCCGGAATGAAAATTTAGCTGGATCAACTGCTCAAAATTTCCGATCACCTCACACCGGATGAGGAACCGAAGAGATAGTAAATTGAAGCGATCTTTTAGTGGCAGGCATACGCCAAAACCTCGAGACTCAGAACGCGAAAGAACGAGAAAAACGCGTTTAGAGTTCATTGTATTAACCGTACCAGGTTAGATTTCGCATCACTAAAACGGCTCTAACTCGGTAAATAATAGGATTTTCGATAAGCCCTTTCTAGGGTATATTCAAGAATGCCTAAACTACAGAAATATGAAGGAAAAAAATTGATTTTTTTTCAAATTTCTATACTAGAACACTGCTCTAATATCGATTAGAGTGGCCCTATGCACGGAGAAAAAATCTGAATATTTTTTTTCCTCAAATTTGACTTTAAATAATTCATATAACCACAAATTTAAACCCCCATACTCTATCGTGATTTAAATGTTTTTGTATAAACAATATTCAAATAAGTTAACCGTCGTTCGTTTTTCCAACAGAGCGAATTTATTTATGTTGTTAAATGACAGCTGGTGTTATACCCCCTACATCGAACTTTCATCCACACATTCACAGGTAATCTCATTTCGTCTGAAGCCAGGTATATCGCCGGCGAGCTGGAAGTATTCTTTGGATGAACACAACCAATTATTAAAAAAACTTCAAATCACACTTGCTCTGTTAAAAAATGGCAATAACACTATTGTCATTAATCCTGATAAAACACCTGCCGGAGAGCACGTGTATAAATTCAATGCGCAAGCGTTGCTAGAACCATTGTGATTCGAAGAAAAAACGTTGCTAGAATCATTGTGATTCGAAGAAAAAACAATAATCTGGAATTCATCGTTGATACACATCGTTCATACGACTCTCTCCATGTTCTTCTTCAAGAGCACTAACGTTCCCAACGTTCGCCTTATCATCGTATTGTATCATTTTTAGTAGTACTTGGTTGCGATTTCTATGCCAAGCAATACATTTTGAATGTATTCTATGGGACCAGCTCAGGAACATGTGTGACTACAATGCAAGTCTCCGTAATCCGTTCGATTCAAGTCCAATCGAGTTGTGCAAATGTTGCAACCTTGCCATACAATTCGACATAGCCGTCATTGAATTCCGTGTTTCATTTATGTGAACCAAAAATCGTTATAGATTTCGGGTGACTTTTACAACTAAAAAATTTAAATGATAAATCAGGTCTACATATCAAATGTATTCTATGTAAAAAAGTAAGACATTCTCTGGAAGTGGGGAAAAATCTTGAACGAAAATTATGTCTGGTGATGATTTTATATTATAGATAAAGTTTTGGTGGAAATGCAAGGAGATTAATAGAGAAAAAGGGGTCAGGACAGTATTTTCTATGTATTCAAACGACATCGAGTAATCATTTTCATTTAATAATTGTTAAAATCAAATTGAATTTGTTTCAGGGTCTGCCAATCTGGTAGAGATTAAATTGCTCCACAAATACGGATGAATCACTTTGACGTTTATTTTGCGACAAGGCAAGGTTACCACATTTACATAGAACGATTGAATTTGAGACGAACGGATTTAAGAATGCAAAAGATGATTTTAATCGGATCGTGAAATCGAGTTTCAAACCAATCTGATCATGGGATATGAGTGACTGTTCGATTCTGTTACCACAAACATGGTCCATGCATGGATCTGAAACTTTTATCGTCTTGCATGGCGATAAATTTTTAACCTGAATTTCCATTTCCACTTTCGAACAAGGATCAATTTCGTTAGCGCAAACATCAAATGAGTTAACAACGCTTGTCACGATGTAATTGTAGAACATATGGGAATTCAATTTTCCGAATTTTCCCATTGCATTCAGAGTTTTTCCAAAGTTTCCTTAAAGGGAGGGGAGGAGTGTCGAACCACGATTTCATGCCCCCTAAAACCTTCACATGCCAAATTTGGTTACGTTTGCTCGATTAGTTCCCTTAGAGAGGGGGATGAGTGTCGAGCCACCATAGAAACATTTAGTGCCCTCTAAAACCTACACATGCCAAATTTGGCCGAATTTTCTTGATTAGTTCTCGAGTTATGCAGAAATTTGTGTTTCATTTGTATGGCAGCCTTCCTTAGAGCGGGGGTATGGGTCTCGAGTCACCATAGAGATATTTATTTCCCCCCGAAACCTTCACATGGCAAAGTTGGTTCTATTCCAAATTAGTGTTTCATTTGCATGAAATTTAGAAATGCAGAAGTCGATCTAGTTCGTATTGCAGAATGTAAGTCGATCTCGTTAGGATTACAGAATGCAACATCGTGCTCTTTCAAATCCGTTCGGGTCGGGTCGGAAAATTTACTGGACGTCAATCCAAACTTGGTCATCGTTGGCACAGGTTCACTGTATTTCCATTACGCTAAAATTGCTCTGGATTGTTTGTTACAATATTATAGGCGCCTGACTTACGTTTTGTAATACATATGTAGAAATGAGACCTGAGACCAACAATAACCAGAGCTATGCTGTGCTGATTAGGAAATTTCATTTATCTACATATAAAGGGTGTGTCACATCAAATTGCATCACGGAAAAACGCTGTAGAAATTTAATTTTTAGGAATTATATCTTCAGCTTTCGCTTATAATCAGATAAGAGTGTATAGATCACGTTGGCCATGCTTTACTGTCAATTTTTCGTAAATTTGGAAAAATGTCGTCGAACGAAAAAGAGCGTCGTGAATTAATTCTGTGCACTCATTTCGATAATCCGGAGTTGTCACATCGGGACATCGGTAAGATGCTGGGAATCGTCCAATCCACGGTCAGCAGAGTACTAAAACGATACTTCGAGAACCTAACCATCGACCGGAATGTGAAGAACGGCAAAAATGGATGCTCCGTCAGTGAAAAAGATCACAAGCGCGTAGTTAAGCACTTTAGACGTGATCCGAGAAGTTCGGTCCGGGATGTCGCCAATAAGCTGAATTTGTCAAGTTCATTCGTTCAGCGGACCAAGCAACGGGAGGGCCTGCGTACATATAAGGTTCAGAAGGCTCCTAACCGCGACGAAAGGCAAAACATGGTGGGGAAGACGCGAGCCCGGAAGCTGTACACCGAAATGCTGACGAAGCCGCATTGCCTGGTAATGGACGACGAAACCTACGTCAAAGCGGACTTTCGTCAGCTGCCGGGCCTGTTGTTCTTCTCCGCAGAGGACAAATTCAGCGTTCTGGAGGAGATTCGCAAGCAGAAACTATCCAAGTTTTCCAAAAAGTACATGGTGTAGCAAGCGATCTGCTCTTGCGAAAAGCGGAGCGCCCCCTTCTTGATGACCGGCACGGTAAACGGGCAGGTTTACCTTAAGGAGTGCCTACAGAAGCGCTTACTACCACTATTGAAGCAGCACGAGGGCCCGACCATCTTCTGGCCGGATCTCGCTTCGTGCCATTATTCAAAGGACGTGTTGGAGTGGTACGAAGCCAACGGGGTCACCTTCGTGCCAAAGGAAATGAACCCGCCCAACACGCCGGAGCTTCGCCCAATAGAGAAATATTGGGCGATTATGAAGCAGGCCCTCCGGAAGAACCCAAAAGTTGTCAAATCGGAGGCGGACTTTAAGAGAAAATGGATTTCTGTTAAAAAAAACTACAACCTGACGTTGTACAGAACCTTATGGACGGGATAAAGAGGAAGGTGCGAGCATACGGGCTTGGGCTCGAAGTATGAATAAAAAGAAAATGCCAAAAGTTGTTTAATAGTTTTTATTTTACTGTCTAAAATTTTTAAAAGGATCGGTCTACTGGGCGAATTTCTACAGCGTTTTTTCCGTGATGCAATTTGATGTGATACACCCTTTAGCTACTTTGCATCTATCTACATGAAACTACTTTCTATTATCGTCTTCTAAATAGGCCTCTTCTGAAACAATACACTTCTCCGACGATGAATCCAGTCATCGAAATACAAAATTTCATGCAATACCTTTGACCAATAGAATTCTTCTTATCAAAGATCGCTGAACAAAAAAATAAACTTGATCTTAATGACGTTGTATACCAACTAAATGACAGATCACGCTCAAAAATGACGTCTAGACCTCTGACAGTGGTACCAACCTGAAACAAAATGAAAAATGTTCAACTTATATATTTACTTATAATTGCTGCGCTCCACGATGGGAGAATAGTGCATTCGTTAGAAGCTTCCATCCTGGACGTAGCTCTCACCTTGGCCCGTGTTCAGGCCAAATTTGGGTCGATACCTTTCAACTCGTGTGTGAGGCTCCGTCGCCAGGAACCTCTGGGTCTGCCTCTGCTGCGATGTCCTCTTCTTGTCTGCAGATTTCAGTACCTCTCTTCCGTAATGTGTGGCCAACCTACGGCCACTTTCACTCCTGGATCTCTGTTAATACTGGCGTCTGATGACTACGACGATGGCACTCGGTGTTCTCCGAAGCTCGGCCAACGGACTTCACTCAGCCCCAGGAACTCGAGTTTCGTGCGCCCCGCATTGCTAGCCAGTTTGGCCAGCTTACCCAGTTGAACCAGTGAAATACCAGTTGATTTCGGGTACAGCTGATTATTAGCCCAAAGACCCTATCGCGACAGGTTAGCCATCTTAGCTCTAGCTTCAAGGGAAAAGCATTTCGTATTCAGCCGCTGAATGTCAGACAGGCTGTTTGAGTCGTACCCTAATGGTGAACAGACACTCGGAGTTCATCTAGCGCCACCCAGCCTGTACCGTTGGGAGGCGAACTACCCTAAAAGCCAAAAAGTGTTCTACGGGAATGTAGCTACAAAATATACAATATTTCTTTAATGTCAGGATCCTAGCAAAGTAAAACTGTTGGTCCCACACAACCAGTAGTTCTTGGATTATACTTGATAGCTGCTTTAAATATTTTCTCGGATCATCAACTCTTAAATAATCTTCATTGGCTGTTGTTTGCTGGAAATTAAATAAGGCAATTCTTATGGCGACATCATCAACAATGGGGATCGATCGTGAGTTCAAAACTCAGGGCCCTCATTGACCATCTTTGTGTTGTTACAGAATAGCTACGTCCACGCAACAATCATCAGCGATGGAGATCGATCCACGGTCGATATAAGATCGATTCATCCATACAACTGCTCTGCTCTGCAAGACACATCGGGCTACTGTTCTATAAATAACTCAACAATGATCAATCAACTGTCTCCGCTGTCCGGTGGTCCAACTGGATAATGAAAGAACAGAAAGAATACCCTTACGCCTAAATGGCAACTGTGTGAATGTACCATATGTAATGGTATAGAAGGAATACTGGCGAATGGCAACTGTGTAATGTGCTAATTATAGATATGATAACCATGTGACATGTACACGATTAAAATTCGGCTCGGTTACAGCTAAAATGCTAATGAGCCTTAAATAAAAAAATGGGATAAAAAAAATAAAAAAAAATCATCAACAATCTTTCTAACGATAATTCTAAGACTGCCATTATAATTCTCTTTACTTCTTCTACGATATTGGCGTTCAGCTCTTCGAAAATATGAACCCAAAATCAAATTCTATCAATTTTAAGCAAAAGCTGTATCTATATATATATATATATATATATATATATATATAATGTCTGTCTATATATATATATATATATAATGAATGTCTGTCTGTTTGTCTGTCTGTCTGATTCTTATGGACTCGGAAACTACTGAACCGATCAACATGAAAATTGGTATGTAGGGGTTTTTCGGGCCGGGGAAGGTTCTCGTGATAGTTTGAGAACCCACCCCCTTTCTAAGGGGGGGCTGCCATACAAATGAAACACAAATTTTTGCATTACTCGAGAATTATTCAAGCAAATGAAACCAAATTAGGCATCTGAAGGTTTGAGGGTGCAATAAATGTTTCTATGGTGGTTAGACTCTCCGCCCCCCCTCTCTAAGGTGGGGCTGCCATACAAATGAAACACAAATTTCTGCATTACTCGAGAATTATTCAAGCAAATGAAACCAAATTAGGCATCTGAAGGTTTAAGGGTGCAATAAATGTTTCTATGGTAGTTAAACACTCCTCCCTTCTCTTTGTGAGGGGGGAGTACTGCTATACAAATGAAGCATACATTTCTGCATAATTCTAGAACTAATCAAGCAAACTGAACCACATTTGGCATGTGGAAGTTATAGGGAGCAAGAAACATTTCTAAGGAGGTTCAACACTCCTCCTACCTTTCTGAAGAGGGGAGGGGGGAGGTCTGCCATAGAAACGAAACAGTTTTGTTAGAAATACTAGCAATGTTATAGTAAAAGGTAAATTCAACGGGGTCAATCAGAAGATCAATCAATGAACAGTTCTGCGATTGGACCCATGAACTTGCTCATAGTAAGAAAACGTGGATGTTTGAAGGTATTGATAACAAAACACAAATTTTGGGCGGGACGAAGTTTGCCGGGTCAGCTAGTGTAAAATATATGAACTTTAATCATTGGATATACCATTCGATGCATGGTGTATATGCATAGTCCACGAATATTGAAAACCCTCGATACTCTCTATTGAACATCGCACATGTTGTTGAAACGATCATTACAGTAGGTTTTTTTCCATTCAATCGCAGGTTAACCGATTCCGCGCCAAATACCTACACCTTCACGAAAGGCCTAGCGGAACAAATCTGCCACGATTATCGCAGCACGCTGCCTCTAATTATTTTCCGGCCTTCGGTCGTAACCAACACTGAGGCGGAACCGATTCCCGGTTGGATCGACAATTTTAACGGCCCAATGGGCATGATGTTAGGTTGCGCGACCGGTGTACTCCGTACCGGTAATGTCAAATTGGAAAACCATATCAACTGCATTCCGGCCGATGTAGCCATCAAGGCCATTCTGGTTGCCGCCTGGAAGCGGGCCAACCACCCTGAGGATGGACTAGCGATTTATAATTGCGCCGCAGAACCTCACAAAACCGTAACGTATAAGTTCTTGATTACGGATGGGGAATTCGTTTGCTATCGCGCACCCACGCTGAAAATATTATGGGCTCCCGGAGGCTCTAGTACCGATTTTGTGTACCTGTACTATTTGATGTTCTTCCTGGCACAGTTGGTGCCAGCAGTTTTGATTGATCTGTTATTGAAGGCGCGCAACCGAAAACCATTGTAAGTTCATCCCGTGAAAAGCCAAAAACGGATCTGTACTTTGTGGACTATTCTTTTCAGTTTGACGAAGCTGCAAAGAAGAATTTTCCATGCGCAAACTTCTCTCAAGTACTTCAGTGACAACGAGTGGTTAATTCGAACAGACAATTTTCGCGCTCTTGCCCGTGAACTACACGATTCAGATCGGTGAGCCGTTGATCGTATTGACCACGAAGGGTTCCGTCTAGTATACATGTTGTTCGTACATTTCAGACAATGGTTCAATATCAATTATATGTGCGACGGGTTGGTATGGTACTATTTCACCTGCACTCTTGGTGGACGGCGCTATTTGTTCAAGGAATCGGATGACACGATCCCTGCCGCTATCAAGAAGTTAAGGCGATATATGATGATCGATCGAGTGATCAAACTCTCTGCTGTATTCGCTTTTTTGAAAATAATCTACAGTAAATATTTTGTCGACGATTCCTGATCTTATTTTATCAAGTTTTAATTTATTATTAAAGTACATTATGTATACAAAACAAATCATATTTTATTGTCAGGCATGAATCATTTTTTTCTGAAGCCCCAGCCCTATTAACGCGTCAGTTTCGTTCGCAATTCTACCCCCAGATTAACCGGTTTCGCTCCAAACACGTACACTTACACGAAAGCCCTGGCGGAACAGATTTGTAGCGACTACCATAAGACACTCCCAATTGTCGTCTATCGGCCATCGGTTGTGTCGTCTGCCGAGAAGGAACCACTTGTCGGATGGATCGATAATCTGAACGGACCGTTTGGTTTGTTACTAGGTTGCGCCACCGGAATCGTACGCACCACTAACCTTGACCTGAACCTATCAATGAACTGGATGCCAGTGGACGTCAGCATCAAGGGCGCCATTATAACAGCCTGGAAGCAGTCCCTAGTACCAAGCAGTGAGCTAATGGTTTACAATAACGCAGTTGAGCAGCACAAAACCATCACCCATAGATTTCTGATGGAAGCGGGCAGCTCCATTTGCCTTCGTGTGCCAATGTCTAAAACGTTGTGGTTCCCGGGAGTCAACGCTACGAAATGCAAGTACTGGTTCTACACACTTTTCTTTTGGTTGCAAATTGTACCATCTGTTCTCGTCGATCTGTTACTGAAATTAACGGGTAAACAACCAATGTAAGATGTGCCTTTTTTTTAACACTTTCCAAAAATGTTCTAGAATATAACATCTTTTCTCAGCCTGATGAAGCTTCAAAGGAAAATTTTCTATGCGCAAATCTCAATGGCATACTTTGGCAAAAATGATTGGGTTTTCAAAAACAACAATTACAGAAGTCTGGGACAGGATCTAGAGAAAGCGGATAAGTAAGTAACTCGAGAAGCTTCATTTATTTCAAATTTCTCGTCATGCACCATTCTAGGGATAACTTCGACATCAATTGCATGTGTGATGGTTTGTACCAATATGTATACAGAAGCACATTGGGCGGACGCCAATACATAATGAACGAACCGGACGACACACTTCCCTATGCGACGACGAGGGCCAGAAGACTTCAGGTGGCCAACACAATCCTTAAATACTTGTTCTATTTCTCGCTTTTGTATCTTATATATAAGCGTTTCTTGATTGTTGGCTGAAAAATTATCAATAATGGTTATATTTGTTGGACGTAGCAGACCATGGGTAATCCCATGCTGGCTCAAATGTGTAACTTCCCGGCTGTTCGCGAATCTATTTAATGTTCATCCCTATCCTAACCCCAATCCAAATCACTGCCTCCCGTTCTACATGCAATGTGTGGTGCACGACACATCTGCAACCAGTACAGTAACCCGAGCATAAGCATAAGCGCATACGAACTAAAGTGTAGATATAATGCAAATGAATCCCACCCATACTAAAGGGTGTGTCACATCAAATTGCATCACGGAAAAAACGCTGTAGAAATTCGCCCAGTAGACCGATCCTTTTGAAAATTTTAGACAGTAAAATAAAAACTATTAAACAACTTTTGGCATTTTCTTTTTATTCATACTTCGAGCCCAAGCCCGTATGCTCGCACCTTCCTCTTTACCCCGTCCATAAGGTTCTGTACAACGTCAGGTTGTAGTTTTTTTTAACGTAAATCCATTTTCTCTTGAAGTCTCCTCCGATTTGACAACTTTTGGGTTCTTCCGGAGTGCCTGCTTCATAATCGCCCAATATTTCTCTATTGGGCGAAGCTCCGGCGAGTTGGGCGGGTTCATTTCCTTTGGCACGAAGGTGACCCCGTTGGCTTCGTACCACTCCAACACGTCCTTTGAATAATGGCACGAAGCGAGATCCGGCCAGAAGATGGTCGGGCCCTCGTGCTGCTTCAATAGAGGTATTAAGCGCTTCTGTAGGCACTCCTTAAGGTAAACCTGCCCGTTTACCGTGCCGGTCATCACGAAGGGGGCGCTCCGCTTTCTGCAAGAGCAGATCGCTTGCCACACCATGTACTTTTTGGAAAACTTGGATAGTTTCTGCTTGCGAATCTCCTCCGGAACGCTTAATTTGTCCTCTGCGGAGAAGAACAACAGGCCCGGCAGCTGACGAAAGTCCGCTTTGACGTAGGTTTCGTCGTCCATTACCAGACAATGCGGCTTCGTCAGCATTTCGGTGTACAGCTTCCGGGCTCGCGTCTTCCCTACCATGTTTTGCCTTTCGTCGCGGTTAGGAGCCTTCTGAACCTTATATGTACGCAGGCCCTCCCGCTGCTTGGTCCGCTGGACGAATGAACTTGACAAATTCAGCTTATTGGCGACATCCCGGACCGAACTTCTCGGATCACGTCTAAAGTGCTTAACTACGCGCTTGTGATCTTTTTCACTGACGGAGCATCAATTGGTTAGGTTCTCGAAGTATCGATTTAGTACTCTGCTGACCGTGGATTGGATGATTCCCAGCATCTTACCGATGTCCCGATGTGACAACTCCGGATTCTCGAAATGAGTGCACAGGATTAATTCACGACGCTCTTTTTCGTTCGATGACATTTTTCCAAATTTACGAAAAATTGACAGTGAAACATGGCCAACGTGATCTATACACTCTTATCTGATTATAAGCGAAAGCTGAAGATATAATTCCTAAAAATTAAATTTCTACAGCGTTTTTTCCGTGATGCAATTTGATGTGACACACCCTTTATATCCATTTCAATTTTTCAATGTTTTACATCGCGTAAATAAATCCCGTAGTGTTTACAAGTTTTCAAAGTGTTTTTAATTTTCCGAATAAGCATCACATTCAATGGTCTTGCTCAAGACTAAAGAGCCAGATTATCCTGATTCCTGATTCATCGAGGCTTCCCCCAGTCGGAGGATCGGCTTATCCTGTCAATAATCAAAGCCACCATCTACTACAGCGGAATGGACAGCCCAGTTAACGAATCCTGCTCTCCAAACCGGGCTGACTTTTCAAACGTCAAAAAACACCGAGGGGAACGTCAATGATGCACTCAAAAATATTAATTGAAAAATATGGAAGGGCAAAATACTACTGTACATTGAAAGAAATAATTAGTGAATATAACGAGATTTTTGAATGCAGAAGAATGAAGAATGCATCATGTATATCCGATATCGTATAAAATGCCAAAACACGGTTTCCTATATGATTGATGGACTCGTATATCGGCATAACGATCATCCTAGTACTGCGATATGCAGTATCATATACGCACATTCTATTCAGTTTATATAGCATTGTCGAGTCAAATCGCATATCAGGGTAAAAAGCATCGTATATACTTATATACGGCTTTGTCTGCGTATAAATTATGGCATATGCGTATATCACCTTCACTTTTACGTGTATATCCCAGTTATATGCATCATATATCATATAGTGTCTTCGATGTATGTGTATCGCCTCTAATTATGGCTACTCATATGTTTGCTGGGACATGTTGTGGGAAATCGTTCTACAGTAAATCATATTAGATCGTAATTGAGGTTATATTACATCGTATTAGGGATTTGACATATCAAGATTTGTGATGTCGTATATACAGTGTCGACTTCTGGTGGTGATATGGTGATTTAGGGAAGCAAATTAATCTCTACCGGATCTGCTAATTTAAAGATGCCTGGAGGCATCTTTAAATTAGTAAAACTTGAATGAAAATTTTTACTTCGTGTTGATTACTAAAAACACGTAGCACTGAACTTTAATTGTCCATATTTCTATATATATTTCGGTACATTTCAACTAAAATACAATAGGCGACCAGAAAATGACGTATTCAATTGCATCCCTTTCGTTTCATATGTACGTGTTTTAACTGCTCTGAAATTATACTTCGGAACGCCGTGCGAGATAGCCACTGCTAAACAATCCAAGCAATCGGAGCTCGAATCCTATCAGAGCAATTTTCCTAATCATCGCCACCACTCGTTTTAATCATTTATATCCCACTCCCACTATATATATCGGGTTGTTTCAAAAGTTTTTACCGCCAAAGACCAATCGCTTCCTAAGTGTCTGGCACATACCATACATTATCATACGCAGACCACTCGGTGACCTATCGTATGCATGAGACCGTCCTGCAGGCTTACGAGACTGTGCACCGCCTTGCGTTCCGGCATTCGGTGAGCGCATCGCATGCAGCCTTTATGCGTGCTATCGTACGTCTCTCACGCAGGCCACTTGGAACTGTATCATGCGCGTTATCGCATGCCTCTCTTACGCAGGCTGCAAGACTGTACTCCACCTTGCTTCCAACGTCCGTGACCACATTGGATGCACCCATCATGATCTCGTTCGTACGGAACCACCAAAGCACAGATGAGTAAAAACTTTGACAACGTCCTGATACATCATTTATATCCCATAAATATTCTCATACATACAAATGAATATTCATGAGGTTATAATCACAGTTGACGCAAATATTTTTCGCCATTTCTTTTTTTTTCTATGTCTGTTTTTGTATGTTGAAATTATTTTTGATGGAAATAGATGAACAAAACATAACCTTGTTTGTCATTATTGCAAGAACTGAACATACAATAACAAAACAAAAGCAACCCGATATTAATAAAATGTTGATATTTGTTTTTAACATTTACTCACGTAAAATGTACGAATAGTTAGTACGGTAGAAAATGATTATCGAACTGGTACTTGTCAGAATAAAACTTGTAATATAAATATGTACTAATTATTCCTCTCAGTGTATTGATGATTATAGATCTGTGATGCATTGGAGTACCCCTCACCAATGTTGTTGTTTATGTTATATTCGACGTTTAACTGATTTTGAACTGGGCTATACCAAGGCGCGTAGAAGTATATCCTAAGGTGGGCCAACTTGCTAAAACCACTCTTCAGCCATCTTGGAAGTCTACTGTGTTTTGTTTGTAAACAAAACACAATACGCTTGTGCCCAAGCTCGCTCGTGATCAGTCTGTCTCTTTCACGCTTCAAGGAAAAAAAATCCCCTTCTGCTTTCTTCCGTACTTTTTTATATACCGCTCCCCTAACCAACTTAGTGACGAAACGGCCTCACCTAGTACCATAGACCCGTCTTGGGCTATACTGCCGTTCTACGCGTAGTTGTCCCCAAGGCGCTTATATCAATGTATAACAGGTAAAGCAACATCATCATTTCAATAAGAAGGGGATTACGGTTTGTGGAGCGGGGGTTGTTTGTTTTGTTATTGCTAGGATACGCCATTATTGCATATTCACATGCGAGAGTAATGGAAATGAGAATGAAATTCTACAAAATCATCCCTTCTTTTTCACATAAATTCGCGAAAGTCGAACATAGTAGGCATCGTTCGAAAGAGCGTCGTAGCAGTTTGTAGAGAGCCGCCGGCAGCGTTCTGATGCTGTTTGTAAACAATACCGACAGCAATTCCAATATGGCTGAAAGTGCATTTCATATGATTGTTTCACCTGGTATATATGGAGGCGCCTTGGTTGTCCCATGTTACTTTTCGATGATTTTCACTTTTCTTCATAAAACTTTGTTTTTATGCAAAATCTTACGGAAAAACATAAAAAATCATACAGTTTATTCCCAACTTTTAAAAAACAATATCAAGCTCAGTTGTCCCATGGTGATTTTCTATTCATAACTGTCCCACCATGTATTTTTTGTAGATCCATATCGAATAAGTCGGTTCAGGTACAATAATTTCATGTCACACTTTCAGAAGGCCTAATGCACTCTTTTCTGTTTTGGAAGAACGAACTAATTCTCAAACAAATAAAAAGAAGGTTGAATAGAACACGTGTACTCCTTGTTAGCGAATGCCTAATAACAAAATGTATTTATATTCTGCGAAGATGTTGCAGATCACTCATTTCTTCATAAAACGATGTTTCTATGCATAATCTTTCGGAAAAAAACACCAAAAAATTATTGTTTGTTCCCAGTATATCAAAAACAACATCAAGTTCAATTGTCCCATGTTGATATTCTAGGCATAACAGTCCCACCATGAATTTTTAAACCCGCAATCAAGCTTGAGGGGATCTTATTACATTTCATTAAACAATAGTATAGTGCTTATAAAAAACCCGGTGTATTGCTAAATTGAATACTTAAAGCTTTTGGTAGACAAACATGCGAGAAATTTTTGATTGCGTTTTTCTCAGTTGCTGATTTTGGAACATGGGACAACTATGCGTAGAACGGTAGTATAGCCCATTTAGCATGCGCCCAGTTAGAAAGCGACCAAGTTAAAGAACCAGTTAGAGATCCCGCATACTACAGACAGTTTGGTCGGGTCGGCCTTCTGGTGCAAAAACCGACCCAACTGAATCGGCGTAATGTGCACACATGCATATCTCTCCGTACTGATTAAGAAGCCGACCAAACTATCGGCCCACAAATCAGTCTGCAGCAGTCTTCCGAAAAACACTTACACATGTCCACGCGATGTGAAAATTCCATGTTTTTGTTTGAACTTAAACATGATTTTCGCTAGTGTTGGATGTCTATCCGAAACACGAACAATGATACACAAACATAAACATATGTAAACAAACACGATGTTTATAATCCAAGAACATCATGTACAAACATATCACCCGATGTCGCAGTATTCATTGTTTTCGTTTCGTTTCTTTTCATGCACGGAAAGAAATTATTCATCCTAAAACGTTTCTTCGTAGAATACTTTTCCACAGAAACGAACATGAAATTTAGTTCACATTACAAAAATTGCATGAACTAAGAGGCTATGAGTTCATGCACATTTTGCAAGTCTGATTAAATAATCTTTGGTTTCGTGCAAAGAAAACATTCTCTGAATAGAAAGAAGCTTTCTATAAGATTTTTTTTGCGTGCATGTTGCCAATTGAAGTCTGGAAAATCGACTGCACAGCGGACGACGTCGTACAAATGCTGGCCAAATAAATGAATAAATACCCAAAAATTTGTTTTGGATGCATGTTTTCAGGGATGTTTATAGATATTCTTGATATTTTTTATATTTTTATGAAAGTTTGATTAAGGCGGTCCAGGTTAGGGCGTTCAAAAAACCAATTCCGAAAAATTCATTTTGCAGTGTAATGTTTCTGAAAAATTTCTGCATCAAACGCATAAAATCAGTTGAGTTGAAACCAATTGTCACCTGCAAAATTATCATGGAAAAATATGTACCATATTCATGATTAGCTTTCGCGATGATGATTTGTGGAAGAATTACAATCAACCCTCCTTTAATCTATGTTATGGTTCTCGATACTCTATATATTTATACCATTATAAATGGGTGTTGGAGGAAAGGTTAGCTTCAATGACAGGTATACTGCGCATAGAGACATATCAGTCGCCGTAGCAAGCCATTTATTTCTCGATGTTATCACAAACTGAATGAAGGAAAAAACTAAAAGCTATACTTACACTACACTACATATGCTATTTGTGTATGCGATTGCATCATCCTTTCTTCTCTTCTTCTTCGCTCGTTTTAAAGCTCGGGTCGCGTTCGTCGCGAACAAGCAGTATTAGCCATTTGTAAACATACAAAGATCCAGTCAAAATTGTTGCTCCCGTATTCGAGAGATTAGCGTCACGCCTAACATGTCACTGCTGAATAATTCTGGTACTTTATATTCGATTAAAATTATAGAAATATTGTAATCAAAATTTGTTGTGGGTAACTAAACATCTCCGCCACGCTCTATTCAATTTTAGTACTTGTTCAAATAACTAATAATAGCGAATGAATTCAATATATAAATTGATACGTGCAGTAAATATTGATATCAATTGTGAAAAACGCTGATATCAATCGACGTTTATTTTGTTCAGAACAGATAAAAAGGATTATTTTATTTGTCCAAAATTTTAGACGAAGCACCCATTGTCATAGGAAAGCATTTTTTCCATGTCTACATACCAACACACCACGTATTGAGTTGTGGTGGTGTGCTGTCCGATTCGCTCCTTCTACTCTACGCACTGCCGGTGCTTGGGGTGAAAATACAAGAGAAACTGAACACCATGTTCGAACATCATGTGAAACATTAGGATTAAACATCGTATGTCCGAACTTACTACGAATACAAACATATCACATTTTCAAACATAGGTACGCAAAAATCATGTTTGTATTCAAACACAAAACTACGAACAGCAGCGTGGACATGTTTATCCCGGACGCAGTGTTTTTTGTGAAACATGGAAGACTGGTCTGCAATCTGCGGAGGCTCTTAGTGAACAAGTGTATAAACAGAAGAAAACCATTTAGGTCTAAAACTTGAGTCATTTAATGTAAGGACGCAAAAAAAACGGATCTATCGCTGTTGAGAATCAAACCTCCTTTTATAGGAGTTCGGTTTGAATCTGCTCAAACTGGAAAAATATGAATTTATTTTTAGTTTGAAAAAGTAAGGGTAAGTATTTTTTGTACTAAACACAGATTTTGTTTTTTACTCCTACTCCAATAAATGCGTCTGGATTCAAAGTTATCAAATAAGGGGGCAAATTGGTCATGTGGAGCAAAGTGGTCACCAGCTTGTTTGGTATTATAACTATTGACTACAGATACCGTATTGATAGTTACCTTATATTTGAGGATTTTCATGACATTTGAGTCATGAGTCATGAATTCGAGCTGTCGCATGAAAAACTATAAATAAAAACAAAATTTACTTACTCGGTAACCGGTTATCATTCGGCCGTAGTTTTGTGCGCATCGTATTTAACGAATTTCTCGTGAAATATAGTTTATTCGAACTGATATCTTCGAAAAATCATCAGTTTGGAAGAGTGTTTAATATATGTTATGTGAAGTGAACAGATATTTTGTTCAATCTCAGTGATTAATTCGCATAAGAATTACTATGATGTTTGGGGGCAAAGTGGTCAGTGGTGGATAACGACTTACGATGTTATATTTACAGAAGGTGATATACCTCATCACATTCTGCTCTTGGAGAGGTCCCTTTTGTGGTTTTGATCCTGGAAAAACATGCCACACCAACTAAACCAAGCCTTATTATGTGAAACGTTATATGTTTCTTACTACGTTTTGTATGTATGAGAAAAAATTAATAACGGCTCTAGGAGAATAGCTCTAGCAAATTTCATTCATGAACCTACTATTTCAATAATGATTTAAACTAATTCGGACAAAAAACGCATAAATCTATTCCATTTGGCATGATATGTGTGGGTGACCACTTTACCTCCACGCCAAACAAATGTTCGATTTTTCAAAAATGTACTTTTGAAATTTTTCATAGTAAAAACCGTATCTTAAATAACAATAAGTTGAAGTACAACATTCTTCCAAAAACGGCGATTGAAGCGGGAAGTGGACGCAGGGAATGAGCATATTCCTTAAGGTGACCACTACGCCCCCACCTCCCCTAAGGATGGTAAGTATCCGAAGGTATAACAAAAATAATGATAGAGAGGAATGAACTGAGAAGTTTAAAGCCTCTTAAAGCCGAAAAAGAAGAAGAAAATAACCGAACTCAACTCACATACAGTTTCAGAAATCACACATCAACTACAATCGTGTTCTAGAAATTCACAAGCAGTCTTTATTTTACTTGCTTCTTCAATGTTCGAAAAAGAATGGCATCCCTTGACGTTTCTTGCTCTACTGAGACCTCTGGTGAGTGCTTCGAAGCGCTCCATCTTGACGTGTTGGTGCGATGCAAGGTTCCTTCAACTCTGTAACGTCAGCACGCAAAAAATAATTGGGTGTGAGCGCCTTGGCGTCCGTTGACTCTTGCGGCGTGTAGAACAATGGTCTACAGTTAACGATCTCTTCGGCTTCGGTGGTAGCGGTCAAAAGGGTTCTATCGTTCATTCTGTGGTTCGTATTCAATGTTGCCATAGTCGTCTAGACCGTTCGTACCATACGCTTCCATAGGCTCCCCATATGAGGGGTCGACGGTGGGTTAAAGCACCAACGAGTACTGGCATTGGTGAAGACATTGGCACAGTCTGTCCAGATTCAAACCGAACTGCTACAAAAGGAGTCTCAATTCTCAACAATCTCTATCTCTCAATAATATTTAAACAAAAATGTTGAGTACTCAAAATGAAGGTCATTCATTACACTTTAAATGAAAAATAGCAAAAAAATATTCCGTTTTGGTTTTGAAGAAATCTGGAACTTTTCCTCGTAAACCACTCATCATATTTTAGACACTCTGCTGGGTAACTTGAGCAACCATTTTGTTCTACCATGTCGCATTCCGTGACACCTTTCCCTCGCCTTCAACTTCTGATTGACAACACCTCAATATTTATCATTTGGGTGAAATCTAGGACAGTTGGGTGGATTGATGTAGCAACTGTAGTATTAGATCGTCTCGAAAGTTCTTAACCTCACTGACCAATTGCCTCCTAAGTGTCTGGCACCATACTGAATAGCATATTCATTACCACCTTCATGCTATCCACACAGAATAGATACTCTATCTTGCGCGAGTTCCTATATCTGGCATCCACTGTGTTCGATAACGGGTGGATGCTGGAGTGGAATGGCGGAGAATCGACGCCACTGTATGCAGGGGTTCTTCAATGTCTTGATTGGCTTGTAGGTTTTCGGTTTTTGAACTCGCTTCTATTCTAACTGAACACGATTTTATTTTTACGTCTAGTCTATTCAAACTCTGATACTATAGCTATGGCTAACAATAATTTTCACATATCGCCTCCTGTGATGCTTTTCCTGGATTCGCTCTTTATAGGGTAACGAACGGGTTTCTCGTAATTGATGTCGCCCTCATGTATCATAGAGTATGTGATACGAACACACTGTGTCGTTCAAATACTCACACGGAGCAATCGTATGACCATTAGACCATTAGATTAGACCATATTTCGCATGCAGGCTGACAAAATGTTATTCTGCCACGGACTCCGTCATGCGCTCTATCGTGCAACTCATACGCTGGCTGACGGGACGATGTTCCGCCCAGCTTCCACCGCATGATCAACCATCTTCAGAGAGGTTGTTCCGCCACAAGCGGAGAGCGACCAACGACCATTTCTTCACATAAAGCTTACAACCCTCGGCACACTACAGTGCCTCTCACACGATGATGTAAAGTGGCCATCAGGGTTACCATATTAACAGAATAATCTGTATTTCTACAGATTTTCAACCAAGAATCTGCAGATACAGATTACAGATTTTTTAGGTTTAATACAAAATTTATAGATTTTAAAATCCATTCCATTGGCTTGATACAAACTTCTTGCAATATATTTTATTCCATCTCACCCATTTTATTCATATGGCTTTTGAATCTATTTAAATGAGAATCATGGGGGTCTTCGTAGCCACATTGGTTGCGCGTTCGCTTAGTAAGCGATCGTTCGTGAGTTCAAAACTCAGGGCCCTCATTGACCATATTTGCGTTGTTACAGAATATCTACATCCACGAAACAATCATCAGCGATGGAAATCGATCGATTCACGGTCGAAATAAGATCGATTCATCCATACGACTATTCTGCTCTGCAAGAAACATCGGGCTGCTGTTCTATTAATAACTCAACAATGATCATATCAACTGTCCCGGTGGTCTAACTGGATAATGGAAGAACAGAAGGAATACTCTTACGCCTAAATGGCTACTGTGTTCTATTTATAGATATGATAAACATGTACACGATTGAAATTCAGCTCTGTTACAGCTAATTCTTATGAGCCTAAAATAAACAAATGAGATAAAAAAAATGGGAATCATCTCTTTTCGACATTCATATGTAGCGTGATGTCCTTCATTCTGATGCAAACGACTGCGTTATCGGTTAGCGTTACAATAAATAATTAACACTTTTTTATCTTTTTCTTACTAAAACACAGAAATTGTAAATTTCAAAAGCGCGTCAATATTGCCGTGAAAATTCATTTATTCAAATACCTTAAAGAACCATCGAGACGTTTTGACGCAGGATTATGTTTTCAAAAACATACGAGAAGAAGGGGAAGTGGGGGTAAGACGGACATGTTAAGTAGAACTTCAATTTTATCTTTGGGAACTCATGTTTCCCAAAAAAATAAATGCAGTTTATTAAGGTTTACTATACTGGTTTTTCGAAATAACCGGCCAAATGTTTTACGAAAAAGCGCTATTCAAAGTTTTTACTGAAATTAAAACAGACCAAAAACTACTTTTTCTTAATAATACTTTTTTGGGTAATATGGACATATAGTGGGGGAAATTGGACACGTTTGTATTATACGAAGCGTAGAGGTTTATTGCTCATGAGAGGAATAGTTTTATTCAACCAAGTTCTGAACCCATCACGAATGTCCGATACGCGATAAAAAAAAGTCGAATTTATCCACCTATAAGTAATATTGTGCATTTCAGCAGTATAAACGGACAAACCCTCAACTATTTTCTTCTTCTTCTTCTTCTACTTCTTCTTTTTCATCTTCTTCTTCTTCTTCTTCTTCGTCTTCTTCTTCTTCTTATATGGCACTAACGTTCCTAGAAGAACTTCGCCATCTCAACGTAGTATTGCTTGCGTCTTTTTTTTAGTATTCGAGTTTATTATCGAGTTTTTAAACTGAATAATTTCATCATATTCACAAACAGGGTTGCCACATATACAGAATATTCTGTATTTCACAGACTTTTCGTCCAGAAATCACTCGACTCCCACAATGATAGATTCTATTGTGAAAGCTCAGTACTATGTATCGTCTCAAGGATGAAATTGGCGAAAAATTTTAAGGCAAAGTTCAACAAAACTATGTATTTCGTTTCATTTCATTCCGCTAGTTTTTTGATACAGATTTTTTTTCTGAAAATACAGATATACAGATTTTTCCCGAAAACTTTACAGAATTAAATGTGGCAACCCTGTTCACAAATTTCTGAAAAACATGATATCATAAACCTAAAACAACTATTACTGAACTTAACTGCTAGTGAATTACAGTAACTTGAAATGCAACGAATCGACTTCAACCGCAAACCACACTTTATCCCAGCTTATGCCAACTTGATTCATTTGCTTGATCTCACCATACAGTGTTGAATGCCTGCAGCAGAAGAACTTCGAAAGCAGCAGAGATGCTGGGTAGGTTCATTAATGATTCCGAACCCAAATTGTTTACATTTTCTATAAGCGAAGACGAAAAATAGACCACAGTGTAAAACTATTTTCTCAAATCGCGAAAGCACCGTTATAAAAATACGCAAAGCTCATTTTCACTGAGACCGAGATGTCACAGAAATACTTCTTCAGAGCAAGAAGAAAAGTTTAAAAAAAAGGATAGAAGTTATCCTGTTTTCTTCTGCTAGCTTCACACGCTTTCGCCTCGCTCGCAAAAGTCACCCATGAAGCTGAAATAATCTCCGATTACGACGAGCAACCTTTTATGTTAATGAGCCATGATTTCAGGATTTGAGACATTTGTGATGAAATAACGAGTGGATTGCATACACTTATGTACTTATTTGCGCTTTTTGTGTCACACAGAAACGCTTAAATGCAAACCGCAATGGTTCTGGGCCAACGCAGTCGTTTAAATATGCAGTGTATGAGGAACTTGAGATAACAATAATTTTTGCAATATTAACAATAATAAATGCTCGATTCCGGGGAATGAGAAAGCGGATTCGCTAGCTAAGGTGGGCGCTTCAGAAGGCACACTTTTTGAAAGGCAAATTGCCTATAATGAATATTTTCACATTCCTCGTCAGGACACACTCGTTAGTTGGCAGCGCATGTGGAGTGGTGATGAGTTCGGTCGTTGGTTACACACGATTATCCCTAAGGTCTCGACGAGTGCATGGTTCAAGGGATTGAATGTAGGTCGTGATTTCATTCGCGTGATATCTCGGCTCATGTCCAATCACTACAACCTAAACGCGCATCTCTATCACATTGGGCTCGCAGCAAACAATCTTTGTGATTGTGGCGATGGCTACCACGACATCGAGCATGTTGTCTGGTCGTGTATCCGGTTCCATGCTGCTCGCTCTCAGCTCTCTAGAGCACTGAGAGCAAAAGGCAGACAATCGGATATCCCCGTCCGGGATATCTTAGGTAGCCGTGATCCTGATCTTCTGCTTCATCTATACCTGTTCCTCAGAAACGCCGATGTCAACGTTTAATAATGTTTCCTTCGTTGTGTCCCTGTTTCATATCCCTCCTATCCGATCTATAAACTTTTACTTAGTCGCGGCAATACATACACACACTCTTTACAGATACACGGGCCAAAGGTTGTGCAGTCCACTGATGATTCAACAAGAGCCAAAGGTTGTACCGCTCATGACAACTCTACACGAGCTGATGATTGCGCCGGCTAGTGACCATTCTATCCTGGATTCCTCGAATCGAGACGCACCACGCTAGATATGGGGTACATACTAGGGGGGCGTTGCTGATTAATGGTCAGCTGCATCCCAATAGGAAGTATCCCGTGTCGGGCACACGTACAGAGCATTGGAGACAGCAACATCCCAATTACGAGAACACTTGTAATACTAACCTCGAGCCGACCGCGAGTAATCGGTTACATATTACTAACATAGATAATAAGAAAAACTGTTAAATATTGAACTCCGGCCCCGTCAGGCTAACGCCATAGGAGCCTTGATAAAAATATATATTTTGGAACAAAAAACAATAATTTTTAATAAAATGAAAGAATTCTCTGTACTTCTGAAGAGCTTAACTCCACAGTTCATAGTTACCATCCGTTCCAGAGAAATTGCACAGACCAAATAGCGCCCAAGATTGTGTAGCAAAAGCCACCTTAATGAAGTAAACAAAAATTTTTGAATGAATGAATGACCAGTCATAAGAAGCGCAAAACAATATAAAAATTAAGAAAACCCATCCTTTTCGTAGCTCTCGTTCACATCGTATCTTCGATTTATTGTACCGGAGAAACTCTGTGCTTCAAAATGGATACCTCATCATCATATACGATTAAAGTATAAACAGAAAACGGTTCGACACCATCTCGAAAGCCTCCCATCTCCCAAGGTTAAGGCCAGCGTTGAGGTAGGTATCATTTCTCTGAGGTGGAGAAGCATAGCGACGGAATGCTTTAAACTGGCCCAAGCTATTCTGGCTTGATTCTGACCCGAGCCAAAGTTCATTGTGAGATGAAATACGAACATATATTTGGAAGATGTGATGAGGAGAAAATTGGTGAGCATGCGCTCTGTTCGTTGTGCACAAATACAAATATGTATGCGATGTGGAGCTTTTTGTGTGATCAGCTGGTCTGATGATGACGTTCAGTAGAACATGGACAGTCGATGTCGACATATCGCAAAGAAAAACAACAGAAAATCATTATCCTTTGTGGTAGCATGGTAAATACGTTTTGTATCCATCGTCTTCCTTCATTATCAACAGAAGAGTTATCGCCAGAATACTTATCTATTGGTAGGAACTAGGAACAATGTGGAGAATTCAGCTTCTTTGGAGTGAACTGGACTACATTGTAGTTATGCCATTGAAGCAGGTCCTTGCTGTTATAGCAGTTGACTAGATCTAGCCAAATCGGAACTCTTAATTCATGCGGACCAACATGGGACTTAATGAAGGGTGAAAATCGTTTGTAGAGGCACTCACTTTTGCAATCTTCCGAATTCCTAACTCATCCGCCACAAATACCGGTTTCTTGCCACGAAAACAGATCCCTTGCTTAATCATTGAGACCTTGTCTCCTAATTGGAACACTGTGACTTTTCCCTTTTTCCAAGAATAAAAAGACGGGTGGGTAATGTCGGTGACATAACCGGAGTGACGTAGGACTATACAAAGGGGACAGCTTTTGCTAAATATATATTTTAAATATATTGTTTTATTTTCTTCTCCTACGTGAATACCTACCTATCTACCTGAAAAATGGATTAGTTTACTGTTTACTCTTTATGAACATGTTGGGGGTTCTGAAAAGAACCTTTGGTGTTGTGTTTTTGCGTTTTTTTTTTACAAAGTTGATTCTTGATTTTTTTCTGAAGGCTTTGTACTTATTAAATGTTCAACGTCGGGCATCTTTCGGCGTATACACATATCGTACAATCAAAATGATGGCTGTGATAGGGAATGCATAGGTGGTCATCAGCTCGTTCACTATCATATATTTCACTATTGAGCACATTACCGTACCTTAAGCTGTGGTTTCGGAGACGAATGAATTGTAAGATTTGTAGTCTCCGCAAACAAAGTAAATAAAAATGAAAAAGAACTGAGGTTTTGGAGACGAACTCTACGATCTGTCGAGAAATAAACGAGCTATAAGCGTTCTGAAAAACCAACAGTAAATACAGGGACGGATGACCTTCGGATTAAAGCCCTTTAAAATAAGAACAGAGCAGCAGGAAATACATAGCTCATCGTGTTGCTCCTTAGTTATTTCTCTATGCAATGCATATGTAACGTCAGTCAATTTTCAACATCAGTTATCAACCAAAGAAAGCAGTTCTTGCTGCCGAGAAAATTCGTTAATGCCATCCTGCATACAATGTGTTGTAATTTGAAGCCACTTTTAATTCGGAAACCATACATGGGTTTGTGAAAAATGAATGATCAATTTAAAAGAACCCAACCACCAATAAGTTCAAGAACAAGCATAAACAAAAAAAATCAGTTTATATCATATGTCATATTATGTCACTTATAGTGTATTGGTATTGTGAAAAACTTTTAATAACTCTTATTTGAAAGATTTAATGGCCCTGAAAAGCACCGTGTTTTACGGTGGCTGGTTTTGCCACCAAAGCAGTCTGTATAAACAAACTTTTTCTTTCTTCTACCTGCTGCCGTTTTGCGATTGCGTTTGCCTCTCGCTGAAACTAGTTGTTGCCTTGATGAGCGCCGAACCGAAGCTGCTCTGTTCTTGATGCGTGTTTTCTGATTGTCGTGAGCAGCTTTGCAAGCCAACTCGAGCACTCCGACGGCCGAAACTCTATAATCGCTGTTAGTTATACTGGTGCTCCGGCACCAATCCGTTCGGCCTAGTTACCCTTGCGGAGCAATCAGTGAATGCGACCAACTGGGAACTGGAGACCTGCACGGTTCGAGTGAGACTTTGCCTTTCCCTTAACTTGTCCTCCTTTGTTACGTCCACACGTCCACGTTGCTGCTTGTTTTCTTTTTATGATGTGATGCGATGCGATGTTAAACGATGCCGTACAACCACACTGGCTTTTCCTTTGTGAGAGATCGGATCCCTTCTTAAGAATAAGATGAAATGTAAATACATATTAGATATAAGATAGGTTTAAGAATTGAGTGTGATGAGTGTGATTGAGAGTGTGATTGAGAGTGTGAGTGTGATCAATGTCAACATATCCTCATATCCCCTCCTTTTCCTGAAGAAAATATGTCACCCTTCTAAACTCGAGTTGACCGCGAGTAATCGGTTTCCTATATTATTAACATTAGAATTAAGGAAAAATGTATATATACTAGTAACAATACAGTAAGGAGTTCGGCTCCTTTAAACCTATGTAACTGAGCCTGTAAAAATAAACGATTTAAATAAAAAAAAAAAAAACCACACTGGTTTACGGTTTGAAAGAAAATGAGATATTTTTTGAGGTCCGCGCGTTTTATACTCTAGCGGTACACGCTCACAGGATAGCAGTGTTTGGATTTCGATCAAAATCAAATGATACACAATGTGTCATGCAAGTAAACTCTCACGAACATATAACCAAATATGAGAGGATCATTCAGATACTTGTATGAATGTCAGCAATCACTTTTGTAACATTTAGTGATTAAACTAAGAGAGGAACGAAGACTGTTGTTTGCATATTCGAGTTGTATCAAACATGGCACACTATTTTCGAAGCCTGCATACAAGTTTGAACCGCATATATCGTCTCATTTTACTATAGCGAAACCCACTGCACAGACAAGTGTAAAGCAATAAATGATACAAGAAAAATTACGTCATCATTACGTCACCATTTGCGGAGAGCAGCGAATGGGAAAAGAGATAAAACGCGAGAGTTTTTGCTTCTCACTGGAGCGGTGTTGCTAGTAAAACTATGCGGTCTATATGAATATACACATTTCAAGGGATAGCGGCGTTAAAAATGGAAAATATAATCTGACTACCCTTCCCTTAGCCTCTATCGAGCTAAATAATCATATAGTTTGCACTCTCTGAGACTTAAAAATCAGGATCTGCTACATTAGCTGAATATGAATCTTTCGCTTTGCGTTGTCCGTATGATCCTGCTGTTTCATGATGCATGGAGAGGTCGGTATGCATATGTTAGAGGCAAAGAAGAAAATAAGCTTTCTGCACTGAAAGCGTATATGATAGCTTTGCTTGCATGCTGGTGTGCAATGAAGTGCGAGCCGATGCAGAGTTGTCTCGTTCTCTTTTGTGTTGTGATTTGCAGCACATAACAATAATAGAATACCGCTGGGGGAAATGTTTCCTGAAAGATCATATTTGAACGAACGAAAGCGATTTTTTCAATGAGTGGATCATTTGGCAAACACTGCAGGATAGAGACAAATCGGCAGACTCAGCCAAAGGGGCGAGTCCAACGAGACGAACGAATGAGCGTTAAAAGGCAGCGATGGCAAAAAAATACATTCATTACGATTTGTTCGTTCGTTGGATTCACATGCAGGCTAAAAAGGGTCCTTTTCAGGATCACAAAATTATCTTCAATCTAAAGAGTTTATTGTTTTGTTATCACTCGATATCCCCATCTTGTTCGGCTAAACCTTTCTGTTTAGCGATTGCGTATGCCACTCGCCACAGCTTTCACAGTTGGAAAATTTCTTCCCATCCAGCTTGTGACATATTGTACAGTAAATTACATTCAATGGCACATCGCATTACCACCACTCAGTGCCGGATTGGAGGTAATTTTAACCTGTAATTGAACATTTGCGATGACAGTGGTACAGTGTCGACTTTCAATGTGGGGTCATAATTTGGTCCCCGAACTCTATGTTTACAAAAATGTCCAACTAAATATGTCGCATTACAGGTCCGTCCAATTAGCTAAATGTCGAGATAAGTGTAAATTACTGTACTTTCAATCTAGAAGCAACTTAAGAATTGGGAGAAAATCAATAAGTTCAGAACAACTGCCAAATTCACATACTCAATATATCCTGGCAAACAAATTATGAAAAAATCAATTTGTGTTTTATTATTATTTTGAATATTGTTTTAGAAAGCATTGAACTGTATTTCCTAAACTCTTTTTTGGAAGGTTTAATGGCCCTGAAAAGCGCCTTGTTTTATGGAATGGTTCCTATTTAGAAAACTTAGTACTCGTAGTTTTGAAAAAAAAAACCATTTCGAACGCCCTCGATGCCACCTTGTTCTGGATTTGCCACCAAAGCAGATTGTAAAAAGAACAAACTTTTTTCTTCTGCTACCTGCTGCCGTTTTGCGATTGCGTTTTCCGCTCGCCACTCGCTGCAACTGCCTGTTGTCTTGATGTCCACTGAACCGAATGTGTTCTGTTCCGAATGCGGGTTTTCTTATCGTCGCGAGCAGCTTTGCCAGCTAACTCAATCACTTCGGCGGCCGAACTATATAACGCCGGCTAGGTGGACTGGTGCACTGGTACTAACGCGCTCGGCCTAGCTACCCTTGCGGGGAACTCCAGATCAACACGAGTGGGAACTCCAGATCAACACGGTTCGAGCGGGGTTTTGCCTTTCCCTTCACTTTTCCTCCTTTACCATGTCCAGACATGGCTGCTTGGGTTGGTTTGTTGATGTGTTGTGATGCGAACCGATGTGGTGTACGGTTTGGATGAGAATGATCGTTACGGCAGCGGAGCGGGGATTTTTAAGCTGACTGGCTGGCTCGAGAATTACTCATGTGTGAGACTGCGACCAATGTTTCTTTCATTTTTTTTTCTTTTTCCTTTCCAATCGTGTTTCATTCTACTTCGCTGCTGCTCTGGTTGCCCGTTTTGGACGGTACGATTTGAGGAGCACAAAATGGACCAATCAAAAATGGGCACATAGTGCATTTGGACAATGCTTGATATTTCACAATTATTCAATTATTTATCTCAAGAAAAATGAAATGTTATTCGTTATGATAGATGCGTAGATATATATCCTATCAATTGGTGCAAAAACCTTTGCGATCTATTGAGAAATGCTCGAGTTATAAGCGTTCCAAATCTTGCATTTGTTCCTACTTGTTCAGTGCCTAGATTTCCATTTCACCCCCTATATCTTCCGGTTAGACGTAGTCCTACGTCAAAATTATAACGGCATTTTTACGATGTTAAGGCCATTCGGAGCTTCCGTTGAACGCGATTTCTCAAAATAAGCTAGGGCACACATTTGAATCAGTATTCAATCAATGTCGAAAGCGCTTAACTTTTCAATTGGACCTGTTTTGATCGATTCTCTTCACCGACAACCTCTACCGTTAATAATCTAGCGGTAAAAGCATTTCCTGATATAAGTGCGATTCACATACAACATCCACGTCACGTTCACGTCCCGTCACGTCACGTTACGTCAGTTATTCTACCATGCAATTCTCATGAAACCATTCACATACACCGGCGGCATAACAACCCGTCAGCGACCGTTCATCGAATACGACCGGCAGGATTTGTAGAAAACAATATTTGACGGAGACGGACGGTTCGTTGGGGTTTTGTCTGGGCTTTGTGTCTCGGCTTTTGTTTTGATTTTGGTTGTATTCTTTATGCCAACATATCCCTTAGTTCCAAATTTCGGAGTCAAAATCATTCGCGACTAGCTGAGAAAAATATATTAGAAAAATATATATAGCCTATATATTATTATTGTTGAATAAGGCTCGGGACTACGGGGTTGAACCATTTAAATAATAGAATTCAATGATTTTCGTAGATTATTTATAAATTTAGTACTGGTTCTAGGTATGTTGATTCGAAAGAGGGCATTGCAATTCAAAACTGTTGTAGGTGGCGACACCATGAATAACATTAAATAAATCATTCGTTTGACACTTGACGTGACGGTTCTGCTGCAAACATAGACTGCATGTGTGAATTGGTCGAGACGTTGACGGAACGTGGACGTTCTTTTCCGTAACGTTCTATGTGAATCGCACAATAATATTCGACAATCAGGAGTGTACAGGGAAACCTCGTTTATCAAACAATATGAAAAACCTGATGCAAAATCTGTTTGCAAGGCCATTGTTATCGAAAGAGAAAGTCAATGAAGAGAATCGATCAAAACAGATAGGTCCTATTGAAAAGTTGAGCGTGAAATATTGTTCGAAAGTTTTTTTGACTGCCAGAGCAGTTAATTGAAAAACTGTTTATATGAGCGGTTCTACGCATTGTTGCCACACGTACAGATTCATCTGGAAAGCTACAGATTTTTTCGTTATTTTTGGTGCAGATTCTGTACGATGCAGATTACAGATTTTCGTCAAAAAGTACAGATTAGTACAGATTTTTTCGAATTTCTTACTTTTTTTGGTCAATATTGAGGCTGATCACGAACATCACTGCCACGTACGCTTTCACGTCGCTTACACTTCACTTAATCTTTTTGTGTCTATCATCATTGCCACGGACAGCTGCGTGTAAAAATGAACTCCATGAAGTGAAAGTGTTCATTTCCGTTTATAAGAGACATGTTGGTTGCATAATGTCGGGTGTTTCAACGTTGTGTCAGTTGCATAATTTCGGACGTTTGAACGTTATGTAGGTAAAATTAATACAGCGTATGAGATAACATTCCATTTAATTAATCGTATATTTTAGAACGACAAGTTTGCGATTATACCTCAATGATTAGTTTGCTGAATCAAATGCTGCCTCAAAGATGAGGAGGAATACTTAGTTGCTCGGGAATTGAACATATGGGAATGTAATTCTATGCTAGAGATAAAACATGACTATTATGTTTAATAATCGAAATCTCGCATACTCTTGTACTTAGCTTTGTCTTACTCGTTTGAATAGTGAGGAATATTTAGAATCATTTTTTTATGAACAGTTTCTACAATTTTGATGAATAATAATACTTTCTATATCTTAGAACAAACCCGAATTTATCCACCTCACGATCAGTATAATCTGAGCTACTCCCATATGGGATTCTGAAGTTTAATCCTCTTATCCTTCCCATTCTCGTGTAATTTGATATACGGGACACGAGGTTTGATTTAATTATTAAAACAGAAACTGGTCAGCAGCGTCGGTCAGAAGCATAATCCTCATAGAAAACATCTGATGGGTTTCATGGAATTTGACAAAAGCGGAAAGTGATTCAGATTTTCTTTTGGCGGATATCAAAATTATGGAAAAAGAACTAGAGAAGAATTTAAAAACAGTATCTTGTGAATGCTTTGCAATGATAGACTCCTGAATGCCAATTCTGAATGTTTGAATTACAAAAAAAAACTAGCTCTGCAATGTTGGGAAAGCTTTACAGTTATTATTCTATATTCAAAATATCAACAAATCAATATTATACATAATCAATCGTGATCGTATTTGGGCCAGTGGCCTCCATTACCATTTTATGGTGTTGCAACTCTCTCTTAGTCTAATCCTAAACATAGAAATTTCTGTTCATTCAGGACAATCGGAAGTAGACCTCCGCCATGTTTCAATGGGCCTACGGGAACTACATTTTTGATCCTTAATTACATCCCATACCGCATTTACCGAATCCAAATAAACAAATTTACGTCCTCTGGATACGTCAGAATTTCGATCTAAAAATGCCACCAGGCGGGTAAATTGCTGTTTGTTTATCTTTCGTTTCTTAAACAAGACTAGACAAAACTCAAAATGTTAGCAAAAAAGCTAAATAAATACGAAATTGAACTTACTCCATTCCGCGTGACTAGCTTTCACCATCTAAAACACAAGTGACAAATATACCTGTTTTTCTCCGTGACATGACAGTATCGTGATATTCATAATAACACCGAGTTCATCACAGTTGTCTCAGTTGTCTCGATGGATGAACTCTTGGATTCTACACACACGGTGACAGCCGTAATAAGGTTGTATACAATTCACTTCGTTTTCACCGTGAAGTGAAGTTCGTGATCAGGCCCATTATCACTTGAAATTACTAGAGATGCATCTCTAGGTATAAATGAAAACAAAACAAAAAGTAGCGGTGAAGCATGATGTGAAGAACAGATTTGTGATTCATGCGAGCTTCCAATGTTGTCCTGTACCCTAAAAGTAAAATTGCTCCGGAAGGAAAGTTTCAGAAAACGAACATGTGTAAGATTGGTGGACAAAAATTGAATGCCTAAAAAGAATTGACGGTTCGCATTTTCTGCGCTTTGGTGCCTTGTTTCTAACGTTCTCACTATGCCTCACTCATCGACAACCGTCGAGCGTTTTTCATCGGAATATAATCAAAACAGGAATAATCTTCGAAATCGGCTCAGCAATGACAAGATGAACGCAACGTTAGGATCAAAAGAATCAGTCAGTAGATATAGTATTTTGTAGTAGATGTTTTTGGGTTTTTTTTTTTCTGTATAATAGTGACTTTCAACACTTTTGGTTGGTTAGTCACTTTCTCTCCATTTTTGGAAAAATGTCCGGAGTCATAATTGAACTCGTACCTTGAGCGTGAGAGGTACGGATGTTACCACTACGCCGGATCACCTCCAAAAATGAGTATTTTTCATGCTTCATGACTTTTTTCTACAATAAATATAAATAAAATATAATTTGTACAATTTTTTGAAAGAGAAAGTACAGATGGGAATTTTCGTTCCCCTTCTGGTACAGATGAGAATGTTGCAACACTGGTTCTACATGTTTTTGTGCCATTCAAGAGATAATTGCTGCGTTATTATTTAACCCACATAATCTATTGAAAAGCAAAACTTAGCATGTGAAAAGTCTAGAATAGTGTTTGGGTAAAACAAAATAATCCCAACTTCTAGCTGCCAGAAACAGCGCTCAAGACAAACTCAATCTGTTCTCGGGAGCCACTCAAACATTCACATCGGTTCACCCCCTAACTCCTCCAAGATTGACGCGACCTATTGTTGCCGACAGTGACACCGAACCCAAACCCCTAGGACCGAAATCCGAAAATTGGTTTTGCTAATTAAATAGTCATGCGAAGTTTATCTTGCCGTCTTTGCCAAATTCCTCGACTCAAAACAGAAGGATAACGACGGACGGATGATTTGCGGGGACCACCAAGCCGGGGAGGAATGTGGTTTGTTCTGGTGCACAATTCAATGGCGGAATAGTGTCATAGAAAGCAGCATTTCCCAGGGGCTGAGTGCATCATCGCTCGCATTGTTGGTGCGATAACGAGAGAATCATGATGAGAAGTTGGGGAATGTGATGCATGGCGATTGCTCCCGAGTGGGCGCATTCCAAGATGCTGGGAAATTCACCAACAGGAATGATAAAGTTTGAGGTTTGCACCGCATGCGTTGGCGTACGAATGATGCTATTTAGATTGATTTTGATATAGGAGTATATCTCAGATTATTTCTATTGAAAGGAATGCTTCTGCTGCTTGGTTTCATTCTATTTCAATCTTAGAAATCGCCATTTCTCCTGTCGCTGTCGCTGAGTGTTCACAAATGTCTGTGGAATAACTATTCCCCCTCATTTTTTATGGCCTCTACATTAGTGATGTATTTAGGTGAAGAAACATCATGAGATTTATAAAAATCGCATCAATCGTTTTCACTGGCGCGAGATTTAT
This sequence comes from Toxorhynchites rutilus septentrionalis, assembly GCF_029784135.1. Lineage (NCBI taxonomy): Eukaryota > Metazoa > Arthropoda > Insecta > Diptera > Culicidae > Toxorhynchites > Toxorhynchites rutilus. Next base: position 101,473,178 of record NC_073745.1, read on the forward strand.
ATCTATCTATCTATCTATCTATCTATCTATATATATAAAAATGGAGTGATGTCTGTCTGTCTGTCTGATTCTTATAGACTCGGAAACTACTGAACCGATCGACATGAATATTGGTATGTAGGGGTTTTTGGGGCCGGGGAAGGTTTTCGTGATATTTTGAGACCCCTCCCCCCTCTCTAAGGGGGGGCTGCCATACAAATGAAACACAAATTTCTGCATTACTCGGAAATTAACCAAGCAAACGAAACCAAAGTTGGAATGTGAAAGTTTTAGGGTGCAATAAATGTTTCTATGATGGTTAGACAGTCCTTCCCCCACTCAAAGGGGGGGCTGCCATACAAATGAAACACAAATTTCTGCATTACTCGAGAATTAATCAAGCAAATGAAACCAAATTTGGCATGTGGAGGTTTTAGGATGCAATAAATGTTTCTATGGTGTTAAGATACTCCTTCCCCCTCTCTTAGAGGGGGCTGCCGTACAAATGAAACACAAATTTTTGCATTACCCGAGAATTAATCAAGCAAATTAAACCAAATTAGGCATATGGAAACTTTAGGGTGCAATGAATGTATCTATGGTGGTTAGATACCCCTCCCCCCTCTCTTAGGGGTGGCTGCCATACAAATAAAACACAAATTTCTGCATTACTCGAGAATTAATCAAGTAAATGGGCGGGACGAAGTTTGCCGGGTTAGCTAGTAATGAATATATTGATCAACTTTTTCATGTAATTTGAAGTTATGATAAACGTACGACTCGTTTACATATAAAGCCATTCCATGCCAAATCGATACAGTGGTTTTCAAATTTTCATGTAAATTGGTAGTTTTGTTCCTTATCGGAGAATATTTGGCCCGTATTTTTAATCTTTCCATTAGGGTGCCATCAGGACTTGGCAACGTGATTTTCAACTGAGGATCGTCAACATAAATCAAGAGTCATTCGGGTGCTTTCATTGCTATATGCTTTGCGATGGTCCGTGTTCAATTCATTGTTCATTGTCAAACAAACTTCACGGCTTTTTGAAATAACCCCGCCAGACTGAATTCGTTTCTCTCTCACTCATCTGCAAATTGTGTATGAGCTCACTATGAGTAAACAATGGAACCATCCATTAATTGTTTAACTACTTTTTTGAATCAAAATCCAAGTTTTCTATTCACTTTACATAGACGTTAAAATATGAATGCGTACGCGGGCAACAAGATACGGGGTGGAGTAGTAGTTTATGAAGAATCTCAGTACCAGATTTTATGTAATATTTGATATGTCGATCATCTGAATCGGTTAGGTATTTCAAAAGTTGTGATTTTTGACGTAGGACTACGTCTAACCGGAAGATATAGGGGGTGAAATGAAAATCTAGGCACTGAACAAGTAGGAAAAAATGCAAGATTTGGAACGCTTATAACTCGAGCATTTCTCAATAGATCGCAAAGGTTTTTGCATCAATTGATAGGAAATATATCTACGCATCTATCATAACGAATAACATTTCATTTTTCTTGAGATAAATAATTAAATAATTGTGAAATATCAAGCATTGTCCAAATGCACTATGTGCCCATTTTTGATTGGTCCATTTTGTGCTCCTCAAATCGTACCGTCCAAAACGGGCAACCAGAGCAGCAGCAAAATACAATGAAGCACGATTGGAAAGGAAAAAGAAAAAAAATGAACGAAACATTGGTCGCAGTCTCACACATGCATAATTCTCGAGCCAGCCAGTCAGCTTAAAAATCCCCGCTCCGCTGCCGTAACGATCATTCTCATCGAAACCGTACACCACATCGTTTCGCATCACATCACATCAACAAACCAACACAAGCAGCCATGTCTGGACATGACAAAGGAGGAAAAGTGAAGAGAAAGGCAAAATCCCGCTCGAACCGTGTTGGTTTGCATTTCCCCGTAGGTGTATTCACCAATTGCTCCACAAGGGTAGCTAGGCCGAGCGCGTTAGTACCAGTCCACCTAGCCGCCGTTATATAGTTCCGGCCGCCGAAGTGATCGAGTTGGCTGGCAAAGCTGCTCGCGACGATAAGAAAACTCACATTCAGAACAGAACACATTCGGTTCGGTGGACATCAAGACAACAGGCAGTTGCAGCGAGTGGCGAGTGGCAAACGCAATCGCAAAACGGCAGCAGGTAGCAGAAGAAAAAAGTTTGTTCTTTATACAAACTGCTTTGGTGGCAAATCCAGAACAAGGCGGCATCGAGGGCGTTCGAAATGGTTTTTTTCAAAACCACGAGTACTAAGTTTTCTAAATTGGAACCATTCCATAAAACATGGCGCTTTTCAGGGCCATTAAACCTTCCAAAAAAGTGTTTACGAAATACAGTTCAATGCTTTCTAAAACAATATCCCAAATAATAATAAAACACAAATTTATTTTTTCATAATTTGTTTGCCAGGAGATAATTTGTTTGAGTATGAGAATTTGGCAGTTGTTCTGAGCTTATTGATGGTTGGGGACTTTCCCGATTATTCAATTTTCACCAATTCTTAAATTGATTTTAGATTGAAAGTACAGTCATTTACATTTAGCTCGACATTTAGCTAATTGGACGGACCTGTAATGCGACGTATTTATTTGGACATTTTTGTAAATATAGAGTTCGGGGTCCAAATTTTGACCCCACATTAAAAGTGGACACTGTACCACTGTCATAGCAAATGTTCAATTACAGTTTAAAATCGCCTCCAATGCGACACTGAGTGGTGTTTCGGCACGTCGCATTAAATATAATTTATGTTGTACAGTAACTCACAGTCACAGTCACAAGCTGGATGGGAAGAATTTTTCTAACTGTGAAAGCTGTGGCGAGTGGCAAACGCAATCGCTAAACAGGAAGGTTTAGCCGAACAAGATGGGGATATCGAGTGATAACAAAACAATAAACTCTTTAGATTAAAGATAATTTTGTGATCCTGAAAAGGACCTTTTTTAGCCTGCATCTGAATCCAACGAGCGAATAAATCGTAATGAATGTATTTTCTTCTTCTTCTTTTTGGCTTTAAGAGGGTTTAAACTCTTGTGCTCCCGTGGCCGAGTGGTTAGCGTCATAACTAACATGCCGGGTGTTCGGGTTCGATTCCCGTTCTGGTTGGGGGAATTTTTCGTCAAAGAAATTTCCTCCGACTTGCACTGTGATCACGCGTATTCTAGAGCTTGCCACTCAGAATGCATTGCAAGGCGTGTCATTTGGCATAGAAATCTCAACTAAGTACTAATAAAAATGACGCTTCGTCGTTGAGACGGCGAAGTTCCTCTAGGAACGTTAGTGCCATTAAAGAAGAAGAAGAAGAAGGGTTTAAACTTTTCAGTTCATTCGCTCTATGAATGTATTTTTTTTGCCATCGCTGCCTTTTAACGCTCATTCGTTCGTCTCGTTGGACTCGCCCCTTTGGCTGAGTCTGCCGATTTGTCTCTATCCTGTGAGCGTGTACCGCTAAAGTACAAAACGCGCAGATCCGCTGAAAAATATATCATTCTCTTTCAAACCGTAAATCAGTGTGGTTGTATGGCATCATTTCACATCTCACCGCATCAACGGATTGGTGCCGTAGCACCAGTATACCTAATAGCGGTTATAGAATTTCTGCCGCTGGAGTGCTCGAGTTGAGCACATTCGGTTCGGTGGCAACAACTAGTTTCAGCGAGTGGCAAACGCAATCGCAAAACGGCAGCAGGTAGAAGAAGGAAAAAGTTTGTTTATACAACCTGCTTTGGTGGCAAAACTAGCCTCCGTAAAACACGGCGCTTTTCAGGGCCATTAAACCATTCAAAGAAGAGTTATTAAAAGTTATTTACAATACCAATGCATTCTAAAGTGACATAATATAACATATAATATGAACTGAATTATTTTGTTTATGCGTGTTTTTGAACTTATTGATGGTTGGGGTCTTTTAAATTGATCATTCAGTTTTCACAAACCCATACATGGTTTCCGAATTAAAAGTGGCTTCAAATTACAATACATTGTATGCAGGATGGCATTAACGAATTTTCTCGGTAGCATGAACTGCTTTCTTTGGATGATAACTGATGTTGAAAATTGACTGACGTTACATCTGCATTGTATAGAAAAATAACTAAGGAGCAAGATGATGAGCTATGTAGTTCCTGCTGCTCTGTTCTTATTTTAAAGGACTTTAATCCGAATGTCATCCGTCCCTGTATTTACTGTTGGTTTTTCAGAACGCTTATAGCTCGTTTATTTCTCGACAGATCGTAGAGTTCGTCTCCAAAACTTCAGTTCTTTTTCTTTTTTATTTACTTTGTTTGCGGAGACTACAAATCTTACAATTCATTCGTCTCCGATACCACAGTTTAAGGTACGGTAATGTGCTCAATAGAGAAATATATGATAGTAAATGAGCTGATGACCACCTATGCATTCCCTATCACAGCCATCATTTTGATTGTACGATATGTGCCAAATACGCCAAAAGAAGTTTGTAAAAAAAAACGCAAAAACACAACACCAAAGGTTCTTTTCTGAACCCCCAACATGTTCATAAAGAGTAAACAGTAAACTAATCCATTTTTCAGGTAGATAAGTAGGTATTCACGTAGGAGAAGAAAATAAAACAATATATTTAAAATATATATTTAGCAAAAGCTGTCCCCTTTGTATGGTCCTACGTCACTCCGGTTATGTCCCCGACATTACACACCCGTCTTTTTTGTGATAGAAAAAAAGTGGAAAAATTGTTTTTTTCGGACCATTGATTAACTTTGAAAAATCATAACTCAAAACAAAACATAACATCTCTCTGATTTCTGGATATGGTATGTAAGAAACCTCAGCTTTCATGAAAAAAATATAGCGCCCTTGGTTGTAGAGACCATGTGAACTGTAAAAAACAAATACAGTCAATCATTATGAAAACAAAATTCAATTTTTTTACAAGCATAGTATTTTTTCAAGAAAGGCCAGCTAATTAGTATTAATTTGATATGTCGATCATCTGAATCGCCCTAGAAGTTTTGAAGTCTTTTTGAAGGAACTTTTCAAAAATATGATTTTTGGAGAAAGGGGGAAAAAGAATGTTTTGGACCACCATAACCATAAAAAATACGGGTCGAATATTTTGCGTTAAGAAACAAAAGCACGAAAATCTGAGAACCACTATATCGGTTTGGCATGGAATGGCTGTATTGCTACATGCCGCTGTTCTCAAAATAGGCTGCCAGACTTTTGGCCGTTAGATTTATAAGTTTTTATTTAATTCTAAGGTTTTTATTATTCTTAATAATGGACGAATGATAGTGGTCAGTCACATTGGAATAATTTGTTCTGGTGAAAGGAGAGATGTGAAAATGGTTTTATGCATTTTTGAAACTATTTAGGCATAAAACAATTACAGAAAATATCATAGTGATTTGGTAACACTGAACCTGACTAGCTCTTTTGACGTAGAACTACGTCTTTCAGGAAGGGTGCCAAATCAGAAAACAGATCACGTTTCTATGAAATAAAATTAACGTTAATAACTATTTTTACTGTGAACGTATTCTTATGATTTACATACCAATCGAATCGGAAATTCTCTAAGATTTGTTTGATATGCTATACATTACAATTCGCTATTCTCTAAAAGGTTCAAATTCATTAAAACTAGAAGAACTTTCTTTTTTGCCACACATTTGTCCTGCCGTATTTCGAATGCTTATAACTCGAACATTTCTTAACAGATCGGAAAGATGTTTGCATCAATTGACAGGAAATACAGGCGTCTATCACAGTTAATAAAAAGTTTTTTTTTTTCATGAGATGAGCAACTGAATAACTGTAAAATGTCAAGCGTTATCTAAACGCCCTAACTGTCAAGTTTTGATTGGCCCGATTTACGGTTTCCCCAACACAGACTTCAAAATCGATGTACCTGTGGAAATCCGCTTTGCAAATATACATGCAAGTTGGGAGTATTTTTGTTCCCACCGAGTTGTGTTTCCCTAACACGGACTTCAAAATGTGGGAATCCGTTTTAAAGTACATGCAAGTAGTGATGTTTAACCTTTCATTTATTCGATTATCGATTAATCGTTGGGGCATTTTTCAATATTCGATTCATTCTAATAATTGTCTTTCAATATTCGATTAATCGAGCGAATATTTTTTCCTTGTAATAATCACGTATCATGTTGTCATTCTGGTTGCGTGGTCTATCAGGTTGTCGATGTTCCATTATTTGGATAAAAAAAAAGTTTGATAAAAAAAATTATATAGCTTAATTGTTAACCTAAAATGCATTAACCTTGAGAAAAATCTCTTCTTTCATTTATCGCGATTACAGTGACAACTATTCCATGTATTCATATTTTGATTTTAAATTATTCGAACAAAATTACTCGATTATAATTTCAGATTTTCGATTATTTGAATTAATCGAACGATTAACCGACGTCTCTACATGCAAGTCGGGGGTATTTTTGCTCCCACCGTAATGTGTTTTGCTAGAATGGATTATGCAAGCTGCTAGTACTTTTGTACTCGTTTGTCTTTGTGCAGACCGGAATATGATTCCCTAATAATACTTTTAAACGGAGAAGCCTGGGAAAATCGTCATTTCAGATACTAGAGGTGAATAAACATTCGCGGTTCGAGAACTACGCCAACATGAGATGTGCAATAATTTCAGAGTGAAATGTAAAATATAATGATCGTTTGACAATTCTTCCGTTTACATATTTTGGTAGTCCTAGGCATCATATCAAACGTAAAAGGACGGTCATCAAATTTATTTGTAACGAAGAACATAATCTATTACAAAAACTTCGATGCATTCTAAAATAATATTTGAAGTGGTAAACAAGTGGATTGCATAACATAATTGCGTAGTTCTACGTCGAAATACGAAAATGTCATATAATATGTGTATACAAAGCCGTATATAACGATATACGATGCTTGTCACACTGATATGCGATTTGACCTGACAATGTCAAATAAAATGAACAGAATGTGCGTATATAATACCGCACATCGCGATATTAGGATGATTGTTATACCGATATACGACCTAATACATCAATGATATAGAAAATCGTGTTTTGGCATTTAATACGATTTCAGATACACATGATGCATCCTTTGATTGATATTTTATACGATTGTATACGATTGTATACGATTGATACGAATTAATATGCGACCTAGCATATGAAAAAGTTATACGATTTAATGTTTGCTGGAAAAAAACTTTTTGTTGTTTTCATAATGAAAAATGAAGTTATAGGCACAGAAAAACCCTGCCAAATACTGCGTTTCCCATGATTTTTCATGGTGGTGCATTTTACCGACACGGTGCGTCTTACCCTAAGTTCCAATCTATACACTCGAGAAAACATTAGGGGTACAGAGTGCGAAGTCGAAATTTTCAGGTTATTTTAGAAATGCTGAAACTTCGTGAAAAATCAACGCATGAAGATGGGATATACCTCTTGATCTTGATATACCTTTTAAGCTTCAACTTTTAAGTTTTAGAATATTTCATGAACACATTTTTATCTGAGTGTGTGTAGATGTAGGGTAAGTTGGGGTGATTTGGACCACCTCTTTATCTCGAAAAGTACGGCTCAACTTGATTTTTCATAATGTCATCTCCTTTTATTGTTGAACCGTATGTTTTCTTCTCCTTAAATGGCACTATCGTTCCCAGAGCAACTTCGCCGTCTCAACGTAGTATTACTTGCGTAGTATAGTATTGCGTCATTTTTATTAGTACTTGGTTGGGATTTGTATGCCAAATAACACGCCTAGAATGCAGTATGAGTGGCAAGCTCTAGAAAATGCGAGGCCACAGTACAAGTCGGTGGAAATTTCTTTGACGACAAATTCCCCCGACCAGAACGGGAATTGCACCCGAACACCCGGCATGTTAGGTGTGACACTATCCACTCGGCCATGGGAGCACATTTATGCTTATGTTCATAAAAAGTAATTCAGGTTAATATTACAATTAGTAACAGTGTTCTGGGATCTATACCAAGTGTCTTGACCAGAAGCCAAACCAGAAAGCATTCAACGCGTGTTATTTGGCATAGAAAACTCAACTAAGTACAAATGAAAATGACGCAAGTAATGCTATGTTGAGACAGCGAAGTTCCTCTAGGAACGTTAGAGCCATTTTAAGAAGAAACATAAGTGCATATGTTTTTTTTTTCGATGAAACACACACACATGACCAAATCACCCCACAGTCTATCCAATCACCCCACATAAAAGTGTAATGTTCAAAAATCATCTCTTTTATTGACGTAGGACTACGTCTTTAATTTTTATGTAGGGGGGTAACTCTACGAAAAATGTAACGTTTATTAGGAGTTGTTTTCAAATGCATATTACGCAGAATCGTTCTTACGATATACAGGGTCTTTCAGATTAAACTTTCACGCAAAAAAAATCGAATAGCTCTTTATTTTTCGCTCCGTCGATGGTAACACTGCATTCCCCACTTCGGGACGATAATATTTGGCTACTCGTTCAGTCTGATCGGATGGTTTTGACGTAGAACTACGTCTTCCATTAAGGGTGCCAAACCAGAAAACAGGTCACGTTTTTATGAAATAAAGTTAACGTTTATAACTATTTTTGCCGCGAACGGATTTTGGCTATTTACATACTAACGAATCGGAAATTCCCTAAAAATGCCGTTACCCAGGCAGCAATCAGCTCCCCCCGCTGGTAGTGAACGCGGTTGTTCTTGACAAACTCATCAGCGAATTTGCATCGATGGGTGTTACAGCAGAGTACAAGCTGTGTGGCATAATTCAGTCTTTTTCCAAGCAGTGAACATTGTTTGTTTTCCGTCATAAGGGCTTCGATGGTGCTTTTGACATTGCATGAATGTATTAAATTGACGTCATGGCGAAGCAGGCGTTAAGTTTGTGCGCCAAAAAATCATTTGGGGAATACCAACCTCTTGAATGTCGTACTGGAATGTTATAAGTTATTTGGGTTCGCGTGCCAGTCGCAAAACTGCCTTCAACTAGGACTGCATTTGCACTAGTCTTGATCATAATGAAGCAATGCTACTGTTTTCGAGGTTGTTGATATTAAAAAAAAGAGTTTATTTCGCTTATTTAATCACCAAGAAAGTAAATGTCGTTCAGGAATTTTGTATGTGATTAAGTTTCGCTTGCCAGTAGCAAAACTTCCTCCACTAAGGGTGACAGCTGCGCTTAGCTCGAGTATGAGAAAGTAATGCAACTTTTTTTCGAGGCCAGAAATATAAACAGAAGTGTTTCTTTTGAGAATAGCGCAAAATGATGAGAAGTGTTTATATTCCTAGTAGTTTCAAGCCACCAATGTATGGTTCTGTATGCATGCTATGGCGAACGCTTGTTTGGCGCTTGGTATACGTTGTACGAACGATGCCTGGAGGTGCAATTCCACTGAGGCAATACTAAATAACATGTAGCATGATATTTGATGCTTGCAAGTGTTGTTATTGTTGTTGTTTCCTCACGGTGCCAAATATATATTTGTATAATCAACTGTAACCGAGTAATGTCAATTGCGAAAAAGGCCACCGGAATAGCGTTCGAGGTAAATTTTCAATGCATTGTCATGAAATAAATTGCGATATACGATCAGCTAGTGTATTGTTCTGCGAAGGCAAGAATGAATCATCAATTATCAGCAACTGATTCTACAATGAAAAAAAGCATTTCAGAGATTATTCTACTAAGCAGTTGTTTCTAAAATTTCACAGCATTATAGAATAATATCCGAAGGTTTAAACAAGCGACTTTTATAATATAACAGCGTAGTTCTACGTCAACAATGCGGTCGTATCTTGGACACAACCTCCTATAATTTTTAAGTGTCAAGATGTACAATTTACAAGAACGTGTAGTTTTAGTGAAATCATATTACTCGAGCAACCGTAGCCTTAATGAAACTTTGTCCTCTTATGGTAAGAATTTCAACATTCTCGTCGTCGATTACTTCCTCTGGAGGTACGTGAAGGACCGTTGCTATGTTAATAAGCCACAAAATTTAGAGGAACTTAAAAATGAAATAACTCGGATTTTCAACAGCATCGAAGTCGTAATGTTAGAGTTGTGCACGAAGAATTTGGTTCACCGTTTAAAATGCGTTATCGAAAAAAGGGGTGGTCACATAAAAAAAGTCCTAAAATAAGCTTTATTTTCGTTTTATAAAATTAAAAATCGGTTCACTTTTGTAGAAGTTATTAAAATTTGTTGCGTGAGTGTTTAATCTGAAAGACCCTGTATGTTATAATATATACCATTCTGAATCGTATTTCGGACGCTTAAGGTATATGATACAGAAAACCGGTCTAAACTTTATGCATAGGTATTATTTGGTTGATATTTTTAATAAATTGGTTCAATATGCTTTTAAGCTTTCTACTTTGGTACCTATTTGATTGAAAACATAAAAATATCATCGAATAAAATGCTTTTCAAATGAAGCGAATAAAAATCAATCTTCGGAAAGATTGAATTCAAATTTCGGACACCTTATTTTGTCATTTTTTGAACGAAAATTACATTACACTTGATAATATTTTATAGTCAACTGCGAAACACTTACCAAGCAATCACAGTAAACTGTTAACGATGATGAGAACTGATGAAACACGGAAGAAATTTAAATATTTATGAACGGGTAAATTCTACGTGCTCACGTTAAGTAAACGTCAAACACAAACGATAATGTGTAGTGTTGATAGATTTTTGCCGATTATGTTATAATTTAAATGTAGTTCTCATATGAAATGATAGTGAAACCAAGGGATTACTCTGAAGAAGCAATTGTAATATTAATTTTATAGTTATACCATCAGTGCATTAAGCATTTCAAGATATTAGAACAAAGTGTCCGAAATATGATGTTGTCCGAAATATGATTCAGTACGGTACCATTAGAAAGCAAATTTATCCAGCAATTTTCTCGCCTGAGACATAAACAGTCGAAATAATAAAACAAGTGAGCAATTTGACAAATAAAAGAGGTATTTTTTGCGAGCGAATGCGAAGGTAAATCATGTATTATGCATTCTTTTTTTCAACTTCGTTCCCATGAATGCTGTATGCAACACAAAATGGTGTGCAATAATTCATTCTATCAAACAAATTAGCAAGATTTTTTTCGAATGTAAACATGTTGAAGTAATCAGAATCAGATTTTATTCGCTAACTGGACTGCAAAACAGCAAAAGCAATAAAGGGTGTGTCACATCAAATTGCATCACGGAAAAAACGCTGTAGAAATTTAATTTTTAGGAATTATATCTTCAGCTTTCGCTTATAATCAGATAAGAGTGTATAGATCACGTTGGCCATGCTTCACTGTCAATTTTTCGTAAATTTGGAAAAATGTAGTCGAACGAAAAAGAGCGTCGTGAATTAATCCTGCGCACTCATTTCGAGAATCCGGAGTTGTCACATCGGGACATCGGTAAGATGCTGGGAATCGTCCAATCCACGGTCAGCAGAGTACTAAAACGATACTTCGAGAACCTAACCATCGACCGGAAGGTGAAGAACGGCAAAAATGGATGCTCCGTCAGTGAAAAAGATCACAAGCGCGTAGTTAAGCAGTTTAGACGTGATCCGAGAAGTTCGGTCCGGGATGTCGCCAATAAGCTGAATTTGTCAAGTTCATTCGTCCAGCGGACCAAGCAGCGGGAGGGCCTGCGTACATACAAGGTTCAGAAGGCTCCTAACCGTGACGAAAGGCAAAACATGGTGGGGAAGACGCGAGCCCGGAAGCTGTACACCGAAATTCTGACGAAGCCGCATTGCCTGGTAATGGACGACTAAACCTACGTCAAAGCGGACTTTCGTCAGCTGCCGGGTCTGTTGTTCTTCTCCGCAGAGGACAAATTCAGCGTTCCGGAGGAGATTCGCAAGCAGAAACTATCCAAGTTTGCCAAAAAGTACATGGTGTGGCAAGCGATCTGCTCTTGCGGAAAGCGGAGCGCCCCCTTCGTGATGACCGGCACGGTAAACGGGCAGGTTTACCATAAGGAGTGCCTACAGAAGCGCTTACTACCACTATTGAAGCAGCACGAGGGCCCGACCATCTTCTGGCCGGATCTCGCTTCGTGCCACTACTCAAAGGACGTGTTGGAGTGGTACGAAGCCAACGGGGTCACCTTCGTGCCAAAGGAAATGAACCCGCCCAACGCGCCGGAGCTTCGCCCAAAGAGAAATATTGGGCGATTATGAAGCAGGCCCTCCGGAAGAACCCAAAAGTTGTCAAATCGGAGGCGGACTTCAAGAGAAAATGGATTTCTGTTAAAAAAAACTATAACCTGACGTTGTACAGAACCTTATGGACGGGGTAAAGAGGAAGGTGCGAGCATACGGGCTTGGGCTCGAAGTATGAATAAAAAGAAAATGCCAAAAGTTGTTTAATAGTTTTTATTTCACTGTCTAAAATTTTCAAAAGGATCGGTCTACTGGGCGAATTTCTACAGCGTTTTTTCCGTGATGCAATTTGATGTGACACACCCTTTAGGTATCCATTAAAAATAAAGCAACTTCATGATTTCATGTATATCGCACAAAAAAATTGCACAAAAACAGGTTTTCCTGTACATATATCGAACGGCTAACATTTGGAGTTTCAAAAGAGCTAAACTAACAGATTTCTGCTACAGTGGTTATCTGTTAAGCGAAGAATTTATTACTTGACAATGGTGTTCATCTTTAAAATTTTGAATGGTATGTTGCCTCGATACTTGTGTGATCGAATAGAATGAGGAAGTGATTTACATTGATATAATACAAGAAACTCGAATGATTTTATTTAGTAGGTCGCAAAACTCACTATTATAAAAAGGAGTGAATTCCTTTAATTCGATGCCCAGAAAGATTAAGCAAGCGGCAACAATGGCTGAGTTCAAAACGTTGTGTATCGTACATGTGAAATCTGAGTTATGATTTTTTTTGCGTGTACATAAGCTACTATGTTCGTACTGATGATGATGGATTTTTTGCATTATTTTTGCTTTTAAATTAGATTTAAAAAAGATATATACATGAGTAGTCTACAAACGTTTGAGCCACGCGCGTTCTAATAGACATAAATAACCTAGATTTTGGACATTGGCGAAAACCGACATACAATGAAAGTTTATAGGGTCTACAGTGGAAACCGGATTCGAACTTGGGATAGCCCCGACGGAATACTCGTAAGCTATCGTATTAGCAGATGGTTATAACGAGGTTTTTTCTGTGCTGTGGGAGATCTCAGAGTAAGCATCTAGTGGAAACTTCAAGACATTGGGTTCGATTCCCGATCGGTCAAGGATCTTCCCGGGTTGGAAATTTTCTTGACATGCCTTGGGATAATTTTTGACGTAGGACTACGTCTAACCGGAAGATATAGGGGGTGAAATGGAAATCTAGGCACTGAACAAGTAGGAAAAAATGCAAGATTTGGAACGCTTATAACTCGAGCATTTCTCAATAGATCGCGAAGGTTTTTGCATTAATTGATAGATAATATATCTACGCATCTATCATAACGAATAACATTTCATTTTTCTTGAGATAAATAATTGAATAATTGTGAAATATCAAGCATTGTCAAAATGCACTATGTGCCCATTTTTGATTGGTCCATTTTGTGCTCCTCAAATCGTACCGACCAAAACGGGCAACCAGCGGCAGCAGCGAAATAGAATGAAGCACGATTGGAAAGGAAAAAGAAAAAAATGAACGAAACATTGGTCGCAGTCTCACACATGCGTAATTCTCGAGCCAGCCAGTCAGCTTAAAAATCCCCGCTCCGCTGCCGTAACGATCATTCTCGTTCAAACCGTACATCACATCGGTTCGCATCACAACACATCAACAAACCAACCCAAGCAGCCATGTCTGGACATGGTAAAGGAGGAAAAGTGAAGGGAAAGGCAAAATCCCGCTCGAACCGTGTTGATCTGGAGTTCCCCGCAAGGGTAGCTAGGCCGAGCGCGTTAGTACCAGTGCACCAGTCCACCTAGCCGGCGTTATATAGTTTCGGCCGCCGAAGTGATCGAGTTAGCAAAGCTGCTCGTGACGATAAGAAAACCCGCATTCGGAACAGAACACATTCGGTTCGGTGGACATCAAGACAACAGGCAGTTGCAGCGAGTGGCGAGTGGCAAACGCAATCGCAAAACGGCATCAAGTAGCAGAAGAAAAAAGTTTGTTCTTTATACAAACTTATCGAAATGGTTTTTTTCAAAACCACGAGTACTAAGTTTTCTAAATTGGAACCATTCCATAAAACAAGGCGCTTTTCAGGGCCATTAAAACTTCCAAAAAAGAGTTTAGGAAATACAGTTCAATGTTTTCTAAAACATTATCCAAAATAATAATAAAACACAAATTGATTTGTTCATAATTTGTTTGCCAGGATCTGATGAGTATGTGAATTTGGCAGTTGTTCTGAGCTTATTGATAGTTGGGGACTTTCCTGATTATTCAATTTTCACCAATTCTTAAATTGTTTCCAGATTGAAAATACAGTAATTTACAATTAGTTCGACATTTAGCTAATTGGACGGACATGTAATGCGACTTATTTAGATGGACATTTTTGTAAACATAGAGATCCAAATTATGACCCCACATTGAAAGTCGACACTGTTCCACTGTCATCGAAAATGTTCAATTACAGGTTAAAATCGGCTCCAATGCGACACTGAGTGGCGCTTCGGCACGTCGCATTGAATGTAATTTACTGTCACAAAGCTGGATGGGAAGAAATTTTGCAACTGTGAAAGCTGTGGCGAGTGGCAACAAATCGCTAAACAGGAAGGTTTAGCCGAACAAGATGGGGATATCGAGTGATAACAAAACAATAAACTCTTTAGATTGAAGATAATTTTGTGATCCTGAAAAGGACCCTTTTTAGCCTGCGTGTGAATCCAACGAGCGAACAAATCGTAATGAATGTATTTTTTTGCCATCGCTCCCTTTTAACGCCCATTCGTTCGTCTCGTTGGACTCGCCCCTCTGGCTGAGCCTGCTGATTTGTCTCTATCCTGTGAGTGTGTACCGCTAGAGTATAAAACACGCGGACCCCAAAAAATATCTTATTTTCTTTCGAACCGTAAACCCGTGTGGTTGTACGGCATCGGCATCGTGGACGTAACAAAGGAGGACAAGTTAAGGGAAAGGCAAAGTCTCACTCGAACCGTGCAGGTCTCCAGTTCCCTGTTGGTCGCAGGTAACTCGGCCGAACTAATTGGTGCCGGAGCACCAGTATACCTAACAGCGATTATAGAGTTTCGGCCGTCTGAGTGCTCGAGTTGGCTTGCAAAGCTGCTCACGACAATCAGAAAACCCGCATCAAGAACAGAGCAGCTTCGGTTCGGCGCTCATCAAGGCAACAATTAGTTTCAGTGAGTGGCAAAGTGTTTCTCCGGCACGTCGCATTAAATGTAATTTACTGAACAACATGTCACAAGTTGGATGGGAAGAAATTTTCCAACTGTGAAAGCTGTGGCGAGTGGCAAACGCAATAGCTAAACAGGAAGGTTTAACCGAACAAGATGGGAATATCGAGTGATAACAAAAACACAACACCAAAGGTTCTTTTCAGAACCATCAACATATTCATAAAGAGTAAACAGTAAACTGATCCATTTTTCAGGTAGATTTTCAGGTTCACGTAGGAGAAGAAAATAAAACAACATATTTAAAATATATCTTTAACAAAAGCTGTCCTCTTTGTATAGTCCTACGTCACTCCGGTTATGTCCCCGACATTACCCACCCGTCTTTTTTTTTTTAAATGTGTTTCCCCAACACAGACCTCAGAACCAAGGAGTCTGGGGAAATCAGCATTGCAAAATCGGGGGCATTTTTGTTCCGACTCAAATGTGTTTGCCTAACACAGACTTCAAAACCAAGGTGTCTGGGGAAATCGGCTTTGCAAATAAATGCAAACTGCGAGTACTCGCTTGCCTTTGTGCAGACTAAAATATGTTTCCCCAACACGGTCTTCTAAACATAGGAACCTGGTAAAATTCGTACAGAGGCGAATAAACTTTCAAGTTGTTTCAGGTTGTGCCTGAAGTTCATCAAATCAAGCAAATTTGTGGTTAGAAAGTACGTATACTTGAGAGATGCAAACTTCAGAGGGTCATGTCTTCATGACCCTCTTCAAACTTCAGAGGAAATGTCAAATAAAATAATGGTTTGATAATTCTTCCGTTCACATATTTTGTCGTAGGCATCATACCAAACGTGAAAGGACTGTCATTAAATTTACTTGTAACGCAGAACATAATCTATGACAATGCATGAATTGACCTTATATGGCATTTGTTCAAACGTTTTTCTCACGAAGCAAATATATTAAATTCGCAATCTTTTTTTTTTTTTAATTTGTTGAGGATATTATTTGCGAATACGTCGAAATTTCATAAATAAAAAGTTCGAGAAGCAACGATTCTTTTCTTGCCTTTGCAAGAACAACACACTCATTGATCATATATCGCAAATTGTTTCTTTATATCAATGCACGCAATGCACTGAGTATTTAACGAGAGTCATCTTCCGTGCATCGCCATTCGACAAGCATCAAACACGCGTCAAACTGATGCACCCAGTTGCAGCGATAAATATGAAACATCGCGAGAATGACCGTTTATGAAAAATCGTTTCTCGACTCTCGGTCAAAACCGTCTACAAAGCTAGGAACTTGTTGCATCAGAACAGAGCCGATGCGCACGAGAGCAAATACGAATGGCAACTAAATGTATCGGAGGTGTGCTATTCACATGTACAGGAAATGAACAAGTTCTAAGTTTCGGGCAACGAAAACAAAGCCATACACACAAAGCCAAACTATGATGGCTAGAAGCGACCTATAATAATTTGCACTCTTCTCTTGCAGTGCCAGATACACTTCAAGTGAAATATTCGCTAGCGTTCACAGATCGAAGGGAAACATAAAATACACAATGAGCAAAATGAGCGACTTTTGTTGTTTCGGGCACAGAAAGATTCTGAAAATTTTCCTCAGAGGAGATGCGATACTTATAGCGAATTCGTTTTTAAAACTGAGTCAGTGCCACACTGACTCTGTATTAAAAAAACGTTTTCAGTTTCACGAATGAAGTGGTTTGTTGGTGTGCGTTGTATAGTCTGATTTGTTTATATTTGCGACGACAAATGTACAGTGTCGACGTCTGGTGGAGATATTAGTGCTTGGGAGGTAAAGTATTCTCTATAAGATCAGAAGGGCCAAGTGCAGTGTAAAAATATAAAAGTTTGAATGAAAATTTTTACTTCATATTGTTTGATTACCTAACACATGTAGTCCTGACACTCACTTAACCATTTGTCGATGCATTTCCTGTTTGTTCCACAAATAATTACTATTATAATATAAAATCATCATTAGACACAGTTTTCGTTCAATGTTTCTGCGATATCGGAAAAAACCCTCTTATTTCATCACATAAAATAAATATTCGATACGTTAAAGTAAATTTTCATTCCTAATTTGATTTTGAGAGCATGTTTATTCCTCCTGAATATCCATAATAATTTTCGCCTCCCAATGAAAGCACACGGAGCTTAATGTCATCTACACGAATATACTCTTCAAAATCAGAATCCGAATTGGATTACGATTCAAATAATACAAAAGCAAGAGCAGCAGGTTTTCCATTTTCATAGTCTCTATTTTTAGATTTTCCAAAACAATACTCGGAACTTGACAGTTCAGTATAGTTGTATTGGTGAACCCGAGTGCCAACCCGTGAAACATCTCAGTGCGAAACTAACAGCTTTCGGGGCGAACTAGTGCGACACTGAGTGAATAAAAAAAGACGGGTGGGTAATGTCGGGGACATAACCGGAGTGACGTAGGACTATACAAAGGGGACAGCTTTTGTTAAATATATATTTTAAATATATTGTTTTATTTTCTTCTCCTACGTGAATACCTACCTATCTACCTGAAAAATGGATTAGTTTACTGTTTACTCTTTATGAATATGTTGATAGTTCTGAAAAGAACCTTTGGTGTTGTGTTTTTTTATCACTCGATATTCCCTTCTTGTTCGGTTAAACCTTCCTGTTTAGCTATTGCGTTTGCCACTCGCCACAGCTTCCACAGTTGGAAAATTTCTTCCCATCCAGCTTGTGACATGTTGTTCAGTAAATTACATTTAATGCGACGTGCCGGAGAAACATTTTGCCACTCACTGAAACTAATTGTTGCCTTGATGAGCGCTGAACCGAAGCTGCTCTGTTCTTGATGCGGATTTTCTGATTGTCGTGAGCAGCTTTGCTTCGTGAGCAGCTTGAGCACTCCGACGGCCGAAACTCTTTAATCGCTGTTAGGTATACTGGTGCTCCGGAACCAATCCGTTCGGCCTAGTTACCCTTGCGGAGCAATCAGTGAATGCGACCAACAGGGAACTGGAGACCTGCACGGTTCGAGTGGGACTTTGCCTTTCCCTTAACTTGTCCTCCTTTGTTACGATGCCGATGCCGTACAACCACACGGGTTTACGGTTTGAAAGAAAATAAGATATTTTTGTTTGTTTGTTTCTTTGTTTTTAAGAGGCTTTAAACTTTGCAGTTCATTCGCCTCCAGCCCAGTGAAGAGCCACAATAAAACCAGTCCAGAGGGGACTGGCGAAAGGGAAACCAACAAAATCACTCATCAGACCCGTCCGCTCGACTCTCGGTTAAAGAAGAAGGTAGGAAGGGATCCTATGCTTCATAAGATATTTGATATATGCTGTAAAGAAAATTAAAAATTTACTGATCCGAGGACCAAAGCAGTAACGAAGCACAAGTGACCTAGCGAAAGGCGTGTTCCAAAGCCAAAAAACAAAACGGCCCCTCTCAGGAGGATAGGAAGGAAAGGAGTGGAAAGGATTTGGGTGGGATTAGTGGATTGGGAGGGGGTGGGAGTGGTATGGGAAGGAAAGAGGGGAGGAGTAGGTGTGGGGTGGGGTGAAATGAAATGAAATACAGTTTGAATAGATAATAAAATATAGTGGTTTTGAATTTAATGGTATATAGTATAGCTGAAAAATGGAGAGGTTTATTTAATGAATTTATTCTCCTTGGTGAGTGTGGCTGTAGGAATAGGAAGTTGATTAAAGTATAATGTAATGGACAGAAGATAGATGTGGGTATGAAAGTATATATTATATTATTTGTTATTTAATATTATTGAATGCGTGTATATACATGTATGAATACCTTCCTTCCGACCCGTACATACATGTGTATACACACATAAACACGCATACATGACTGTGAAGTGGCGAACTTTAATAAGCACTTTCCAAGGTATTTAGTATTTCGGTTTAGATTTTACCAAAGAAGTCGGTTTCTTTCAGAAACGCAATTAAATTGGTTTCTTGGGTCTCGTCTCTACTGAGGATATCTCGGAGACTCTGACCTATGTTGTGTCGGACTCGAGCATCTTTGGTATGTTGACATTCAAGTAAAAGATGGCTAACGGAAACCGGAGCTTCGTTGCAAGCACATTGGGGTTTTTCGGCTCTGCAGAACAAGTGTGAGTGGGTGAAGTTAGTGTGCCCAATTCGAAGACGGGTACAGACTTGCCTTTCCCTACTATTGAGGCGGTCATCCCAAGGGAGAGTGGAATTTTTAATTTTATGAAGATGAGTGGGACGGCTGTTTATCCAGCCTATGTCCCAGCTTTCACGGACTTGCTGTTTTACCCAGCGGACAATGTCAGATGGAGGACAGGGCATGTCTGGGGGATCTATTTTGCTGCCCTTGCCGGCCAGTATGTCGGCGGCTGTGTTTCCGCGGATTCCTGAGTGACCAGGAATCCAGCAGAAGGAGATGTTTTAGATATTTTTTTGGGGTCCGCGTGTTTTATACTCTAGCGGTACACACTCACAGGATAGAGTCAAATCGGCAGACTCAGCCAGAGGGGCGAGTCCAACGAGACGAACGAATGGGCGTTAAAAGGGAGCGATGGCAAAAAAATACATTCATTACGATTTGTTCGCTCGTTGGATTCACATGCAGGCTAAAAAGGGTCCTTTTCAGGATCACAAAATTATCTGACTCTAAAGAGTTTATTGTTTTGTTATCACTCGATATCACCATCTTGTTCGGCTAAACCTTCCTGTTTAGCGATTTGTTGCCACTCGCCACAGCTTTCACAGTTGCAAAATTTCTTCCCATCCAGCTTTGTGACAGTAAATTACATTCAATGCGACGTGCCGAAGCGCCACTCAGTGTCGCATTGGAGGCGATTTTAACCTGTAATTGAACATTTGCGATGACAGTGGTACAGTGTCGACTTTCAATGTGGGGTCATAATTTGGATCAAAAATGTCCAAAAATGTCCAACTAAATAAGTCGCATTACATGTCCGTCCAATTAGCTAAATGTCGAACTAATTGTAAATTACTGTACTTTCAATCTGGAAATGATTTAAGAATTGGTGAAAATTGAATAATCAGGAAAGTCCCCAACTATCAATAAGCTAAGAACAACTGCCAAATTCACATACTCATCAGCTCCTGGCCAACAAATTATGAAAACATCAATTTGTGTTTTATTATTATTTTGGATAATGTTTTAGAAAGCATTGAACTGTATTTCCTAAACTCTTTTTTGGAAGGTTTAATGGCCCTGAAAAGCGCCTTATTTTATGGAATGGTTCCAATTTAGAAAACTTAGTACTCGTGGTTTTGAAAAAAAAACCATTTCGAACGCCCTCGATGCCGCCTTGTTCTGGATTTGCAACCAAAGCAGTTTGTATAAAGAACAAACTTCTTTCTTCTGCTACCTGATGCCGTTTTGCGATTGCGTTTGCCACTCGCCACTCGCTGCAACTGCCTGTTGTCTTGATGTCCACCGAACCGAATGTGTTCTGTTCCGAATGCGGGTTTTCTTATCGTCGCGAGCAGCTTTGCCAGCTAACTCGATCACTTCGGCGACCGAAACTATATAACGCCGGCTAGGTGGACTGGTGCACTGGTACTAACGCGCTCGGCCTAGCTACCCATGCGGGGAACTCCAGATTAACACGGTTCGAGCGGGATTTTGCCTTTCCCTTCACTTTTCCTCCTTTACCATGTCCAGACATGGCTGCTTGGGTTGGTTTGTTGATGTGTTGTGATGCGAACCGATGTGGTGTACGGTTTGAATGAGAATGATCGTTACGGCAGCGGAGCGGGGATTTTTAAGCTGACTGGCTGGCTCGAGAATTACGCATGTGTGAGACTGCGACCAATGTTTCGTTCATTTTTTTCATTTTCCTTTCCAATCGTGCTTCATTCTATTTCGCTGCTGCTCTGGTTGCCCGTTTTGGTCGGTACGATTTGAGGAGCACAAAATGGACCAATCAAAAATGGGCACATAGTGCATTTTGACAATGCTTGATATTTCACAATTATTCAATTATTTATCTCAAGAAAAATGAAATGTTATTCGTTATGATAGATGCGTAGATATATTTCCTATCAATTGATGCAAAAACCTTTGCGATCTATTGAGAAATGCTCGAGTTATAAGCGTTCCAAATCTTGCATTTTTTCCTACTTGTTCAGTGCCTAGATTTCCATTTAACCCCCTATATCTTCCGGTTAGACGTAGTCCTACGTCAAAACGTTTTGACAGCAGTTAGTGCGGCACTGGGGTTGAAACTGAACAAAAACGAATTCGCTATTATACGCTAGCGACAGCTTACTTGCTATGCAAGGGTGGAGTTTACATCGCAAACATTCTCTTTTCACTATCCCCCTTCGTTGTTTCTTTTAGAGCGGTTGCATAAGTTGTTTGGGAAAGCACACAAATGAACAGAACGTATGGGGAAATAAGAACGCTTCCAATTTTCATCAATTTAAACCATATACAGACTATGGGATTGTAATGTATAGCATATCAAACAAATCATAGAAAATTTCCGACTCGATTGGTATGCAAATCATTAAAATCTGTTCGCAGTAAAAATAGTTAACTTGATTTCATAAAAATGTGACCAGTCTTCTGATTTAGCACCCTTAATGAAAGACGTAGTTCTACGTCAAAAAAGCTCAATGCCTTCAGCGCGAATAGCATTTTATTGTTTTGGTACAACTTCAAACGAGATTTTTTTAGATTACCGGATAAATATAACGGTCAAAACGAATTTGTTTCTAAACAAATCAATACCGTTCATCAACAGATGGCTCCACCCGATATCCGAAAACTCGCTTGATGTCCTCTTTTCAACATTGAATTTCATCTGTCACTGCTCAAAGGATTACATAACTTAACCTCAAAGAACCTGGTACTCTTGACATTTTATATTGTTCTTGCGTTGAAAACAGTCAATCGAATCTGCACTCAAGTAAGTGAATTTTTGTGAAAATACGGAAGAAGTGGGTAACCGAAACACAAAACTTTCATTATCAGAATGGCTGGTGATCATGTGGACGAATCCAAGCTGACGGGACTGTCCAAGTATTTCAACGGTGAGACAATGAGAGGACGGGCAAATGTAAGCATTCGGAGGAATTGTTTTTGGGGCGGTCGAAAACACTATTCATAAAATCTCTTCTTCCAGGTTGCTAAGGCCACCTATGCCAGCTTCGGTCTTCTCTTTCTGTATCTGTATCTGAAGCCGTCGAAGAAGTGAGGAACTGTAGACATAGCATAAATCACATGAAGATATATTTAGCTTTATGGTTCAAAAAGTGAAAAATATATTATGCAACAGTGCTGAAACTTAAGAATTGTCGGACATTTTGCTCTTAAAATATAACGCAATCATATATGTTTGACGGGAGTGACTACTCCTACATTCGTGTGTCAATATAGCTCTTGCAATGAGCGTGGGATATCAAACAAATTTTTGATATAACCACCCAATCTCTCCGACAAAATTCTATTTGTATGGGGTTTCGGAATAAAGATGTTTTTTTTTTGATAATATATTACATAATTATATTTAGAAACATCTTGCATCAAGCTTGCACTATCTTACGTGGTCAAATTCTGCAGATCCAGTTTCCGGATGATGTCCTTCGCCTTGTTCAGTGTATGGCCGTGTGTGCTTGATTTTGCCATCTGATGTAACTCCGACATGTAATTATCGATGGTTTCCACCGTCGCACCCTTGTTATCCGCCCCAATCGGTAATCCCGCCAATGCTTTGGCCAGCACCGATCTCAGCTTCTGTAAATAATTCTTGAGCACATCGTTTCTCGATTTGAGACTGTTGGTTTCATTCTCCAACTTCTGAATTCCATTGTCCATATTTTCAACATGTTTCTCGAGCACAGAATTTTGCTGCTCGTAATCGATATTAGACTTCCGCAACATTCTCAGCTCCGAATCGATCACTTTATTGTGCTCCAGAAAATCCTCGGTGAAAATCGGTATTTCATAGTCCCCGACGCGAATCTCCCGCTTCTCTTCTTTCCCATTCAGATAGGGAACCTCTTTGTGGTCCGAATCGTCACCATTCGCCTTAAGCTTCTTGTTTGCGGGTGCTCCACTGTTCTGTTTGTACTCGGAAATCTCGCGGTAGTAGCGTGTCCGATCGGCTTCCGCCGCTTCCAGATATGGCTTTTTCACCTCATCCGAAAGTGTTCCCCACTCTTCGGCGATTATTTTCGTTATTTCGACAGATGTCAGCGTGGGATGTTTCAGCCGGAAGGCGTCTCGTTTTTCATTCATATACCTAACGTAACCTGTTATCGAAATGAATGTCTTAATCAGTGAAAAAACATCCAACAGGACCTTATTAGCATATATACCTGTCAACGGATGCTTTGGCGCATTTGCATCCTTGATTTTCTTACGCTTACGCTTGATAGCCGCCTTTGGAGAAGCCTGCTGCTGAAGAGCTTTAGGTTTGTCCTTACCGTTCCCATTCTTGGTCGATTTTCCGCTACTTGGGGTACTGTTTTCACCATCTGTTGATTTGTCCATTATTCTTCAATGAAATTAAATCGAAAAATAACGAATCTGGTCAAGAATGTATGAAAACAAGCTAGGTGCAAAATATGTTTTTATTCAATTCTGCAAGCGTGGCTGTGTATGTCGACAATTAAAATGAGAAGATGAGAGTGTGGGTGAACGATAAATGAAATTTGAAAGACGCGCGCTGCGAAATTGAATTTGTTTATATTAAGCTGAAGCAACACTATTAGTTGTGAAGGATCATCCATATACCACGTGGAAAGATAGATCACGGGAAATGCACTGAGGAAAAATTCAATATACAGTAAGTTATATTTCATGCGGCCCCGGCATGTCAATTTTAGTCAATTTTTGCAATACGAATTATTTGTACATATTAAGCGTAAACATTGGTAAACAAATGTCAAACCGATCAGTATAATCCAGTATAAGCCGTTGGTTTAACATAAACAAAATTTCGGGGACTTCAGGGTGGCATTTGTGGTTAGCTTGATGAGCCAAATGACTTTCCGAGATCTCGCACAGAAGGCTCAAAAGACAGTGTGCTTTGCGTTATCCAGCCTCTCATCTCACAAAGTCATTGGGAGCTGTCTGCAACAAATGAGCGAGGCAGAAGGCAGCCAGGCGAGCAGACTTCCTGTGCGCGCTTATATTTCGAGAGACGAATATCGATTTTTGACGTAGAACTACGTCTTTCAGGAAGGGTGCCAAATCAGAATACAGGTCACGTTTTTATGAAATAAAGTTAACGATAATAACTACTTTCACTGTGAACGAATTCTCATGATTTGCATACCAATCGAATGGGAAATTCTCTAAGATTTGTTTGATATGCTATACATTACAATTCGCTAATCTCTAAACGGTTTCAATTCAGAAAAAACTGGAAGAACCTTTTTCCCATACATTTATTCTGCGGATTGGTGTGCTAATCCTACCCATATTCCGAATACCTATAACTCTAACATTTCTTAACCGATCGGAAAGATGTTTGCATCAATTGATAGGAAATACGCGTCTATCGCAATTAATAAAATATTATTTTCCATGAGATGAACAATTGAATAACTGTAAAATGTCAAGCGTTATTTAAACGCCTTAACTGTCAAGTTTTGATTGGCCCGATTTACGGTTTCCCCAACACAGACTTCAAAATCGATGTACCTGAGGAAATACGCTCTGCGAATATACATGCAAGTCGGGGGTATTTTTGTTTCCACCAAGCTGTGTTTCCTTAACACAGACTTCTAAATCAATGTGCCTGGGGGAATCCGCTTTGTAAAAAGATGTAAGTCGGGGGTATTTTTTGCCCACTGAGTTGTGTTTCCCTAACACGAACTTCAAAATTAATGTACCTGCAAATATACATGCAAGCCGGGGGTATTTTTTGGTGTTAAGTAGAGATGTCTAAATTTTTCGTTTATTCGATTATCGATTAATCGTGGGGCCAAATATTCGATTCATTCGAATAATTGTCTTTCAGAATTCGATTAATCGAGCGAATATTTATTTCTTGTAATCGAGATGAACAGACATTTATAATAAAAAAAAATTATGCAGAATATGCAGAATAGTAGTTTTTGAATGGTAATTCAGTAGATTGATAAATTTACCATTTCGTGATTTTTTTGCGGGCGATTGAAAAAAGAGCACATCATGCAAATGATGCAAAATATTTTAATTGCACCAACATACAATTTTTTGTGTTCAAAACTACCTGTTCTTCGAATGTTGTTGAAATAGCAGATTTATTTGAAAATTTCTACTTGGTCCCTATAACTACTAGTTCAAAAGAAGTATTTTTGTAGAATCATTGGCCACTAGTATTTTCCTTGGCACTCTGAATTTGAACACTACCACTTTAGTACGGGAGATTAGATCACATCCTTCTATTCCGCTATTTACTCCTGCAGACGCTGAATTCTTCTCCCCAGTCTCCTCCACCATCAGGGAATTATTTTTATGCTTCAATCGTAAGTGGTTTAGCATAATCGATGAATTTCGACAAAGTTTAAATTTTGCACTGTATTTTTTGAAAAAAATTGTTTCCTTTTTCATTAATCGCGATTACTGTGATAATTATTCGATGTATTCATATTTTGATTTTTCATTATTCGATACAAAATTACTCGGATAAAATTGCAGATATTATATTATTTGAATTAATCGAACGATTAACCGACGTCTCTAGTGTTGAGTACTTTTGCACTCACTTGTCGTTGTGCAGACCGGAATATATTTCCCTAAAACGTACTTTTAAACTGAGAAGCCAGGGAAAATCGTCATTTCAGATACTAGAGGTGAATGAACTTTCGCGGTTTGAGAACCGTTTGATCGTTTGACAATTCTTCCGTTCACATATTTTGGTGTCCCGGGCATCATGTCAAACGTAAAAGGAGTTTATCAAATTTATTTGTAACGAAGAACATAATCTATTACAAAAATTTCCATGCATTCTAAAATAATATTCGAAGTGGTAAACAAGTGGATTGCATAATATAATTGCGTAGTTCTACGTCGAAAATATGCGGTCGTGTCCTAGATACAACTCCTTACAATTTTTTTCTTCCTCACAACTCTTCCATGTGCAAGCGATGAGACCGGGCTTGTTGAGGTGCAACGATGTCACATTATGTTAGAACATGTAGCAGTATTATTAGTTAGAACTTACTTGCTGCTGAGTACGTTGTTCTTAAGCTCCATCGAATATATATATATATATATATATATATATATATATATATATATATATATATATATATATATATATATATATATATATATATATATATATAGATATATACAGTGCATATGAAAATGGACATCTTGAAGCGAACTTGATTAAAAATATTGATTTCCACGACATATCAGCTCAATCGGACTTCATTTACTAGTGTCGCACAGCGGTAAAAGTTTGAGTTTTAAAAACCGAAAAATCACCCAAAGAGGGAGTAAAGGAAATCGGGGATTTCGAAAAAAAAATTGATTACAAATGTCTTCAAATTGTATGAAACGTCGAGATCTACTGTCATCTGGAAAAAAAATGTCAAAAATCAACGCTCGCGGACTTTGTCGTTTTTTCGGAATACGAGGCAAAACGTATGGTTTAGGGAGCCAATGAAAATCGTCATATCGATTTTTCATACGAGACTAACTGCGAATTGTTGATTTGAACGATAAAATACCCTCTGCTAAATATTAGCTCATTCGGACTTCTTTACTATTGTCGCAGTTGTCAAAATTTAAGTTTTCTGAAAATTTTAATGCCAAATGTCTTCAAATTGTATGAAACGTCGAGATCTACTGTCATCTCGAAGAAAAAAATTGTCAAAAATCAACGCTCTGGGACTTTGTCGTTTTTTCGGAATACGAGACAAAACGTATGGTTTAGGGAGCCAATGAAAATCGTCATATCGATTTTTCATACGGGACTAACTGCGAAATGTTGATTTGGACGATAAAATACCCTCTGCTAAATATTAGCTCATTCGGACTTCTTTACTATTGTCGCAGTTGTCAAAATTTAAGTTTTCTGAAAATTTAAATGCCAAATGTCTTCAAATTGTATGAAACATCGAGATCTACTGTCATCTTGAAAAAAAAAATTGTCAAAAATCAACGCTCTGGGATTTTGTCGTATTTTCGGGATACGGGGCAAAACGTATGGTTTAGGATGAAAATGAAATGAAAATCGTCATATCGATTTTTCATGCGGGACTAACTGCGAAATGTTGATTTGGACGATAAAATACCCTCTGCTAAATATTAGCTCATTCGGACTTCATTTACTATTGTCGCAGATGTCAAAATTTAAGTTTTCTGAAAATCGAAAAATCACCCAAGGAATAAAGAAAATCTGGGTTTTCGAAAAAAAAAATTTGTTGATGCCAAATGTCTTAGAATTTCATGAAACGTCGGGATTTACTGTTATCACGAAAAAAAATTAGTTCCGGGTCCGGGTTCCGGAAAATGTGTGTTAATCTCACTAAAGACCACCTGACAAGTTTTATTGATTTAAATGATTCCATGAAGGTACAAGATGATGCCATGGAAAATGTTTTTTGGTCTTTAATGATTTTCGTGAGCTACATGCTGAGAAACAAAACAATATGCTTTTAATGTTGGAATAGAAATATGTCATTTTTATTCCCTGTTAAAAGGCGACACTACAAACGGTGAACGACATTGCGAATAAACAACTCAGAATATCGTGATGAATAGAATGTTCTTGTTCACGTTCACGTTCACATTGAAAGTTCGTCAGTAAACGTGAAGTAAATAAACATCAAGCTTCAACAAAGTAATTCGGATAAAGTATACAATTGAGGGGCTTAGAATGAAAGGGGTGTAAGCGATTTGATCGATTTCTCTACATCGACTCTCTCTTTTGGTCATAACTGCAAACTCATTCCCAGCTGTATTTAACAATGTTGGAGATAGGTCAAAACCTCATCTATTCGATTCTATAGCAAACTCAAATTGTAACGTTTATGTAGTTGAGTTATTAATTAAAGAAAAAGTTGATGAAGAGAAATTGATCAAGTCACTTACACCCCTTGCATTCTAAGCCCCTCAATTGTTTACGACGCAACCCGAAGCAACTAAGTTTTTCGATCCGTGCGGAGATCCGATTGAATGGACCATCCATATGGAAATTTTCACTGAAAACTCAAAAGTTGCTTGATATATCCTTTTACAATTTAATTTTTCTTTTGAAAAATAATTTTTAGAATGCCTTGGGACATTCGAACGTGAACATGAACGGGGAAATATTTTGACATCTATATTCACCACTGTTTTCGTGTTCACGTTCACCAAAGCCGGCGAACTATGGTGAATTCACCAACATCTCGATTCCACGGTGGAAGTTCAGAATCGTGGTAAAATATTGAGTTAAGGGGGTATTCTAGTGTAGAGGCACGAATTTCGGAGGTTTCTTCGAGCACCGAAAAAATAAAAAAAAGAATATTTTTACTACCCGTTCTATCATTATTTGTTCATCTGTCTTTCAACAATAAAATATAATTTAACGGAAAAAATATATCCATAATTAGAATAGGTACAAGCTGATCAAGTGAGGGGGTTCAAAAAAAAGTTGTGCCATGGCGTACACGATTCCAACCCTTCTGAAAATCAAAAACAAAAAAATCGAACAGATTCTGAATCAGTGATGATGTATCTACTGTATGAACTTGGACAAGTCAAAAACATGTTTTTGACAAAATGGTGGCCGTTTGAAGAAAAAAAATCGATTTAAATAGTGGATGCATTGAGGCGAGACCCATCAGTGAAGTATTTTTCATGCATTTGACTTTTTGGTACTTTCGGTTAAAAATACGGGGAATGAAAGTCGGTCGAAGCTGATCTGAAATCCCAAGTATTGCTTGTTTCATCGACAGATCGTTTTCAATTGAGGAACTGCTGATGGTGAAGTGAGCACGGTCTGGAGTAAACGATGGAAGACAAATATCTGACGAGATATAGTGATAATAATTTCTCATAAATCGAGATTGTATATTTAGACTCCGCATGAAGAATTTTTTTCAAAGTTTTCATTTACAAGTATGCTCGTGGCTCCGCATTTCACCAATATTCTGAGAGAAAGTTCCCAGATTCTGTTCTGTAGAGGAGCTAATCCTGCCAGAACCCCGAGACTCATGTTATGCGTTGAGTGCATACAGCCGAGAGCTATACGCAGACAATGATATTGAATTCGTTCCAATTTTAGAAGCTGACTTTTAGCTACTGAGAGAAAGCATAAAGAGCCATACTCCAGAATAGATAGAATAGTTGTTTTATAAAGCATTATGAGATCTCCCGAATGAGCTCCCTACCACGTGCCGCAAATCGAGCGGAGAAAGTTGACCCTCTTCTGACATTTTTGCTTCAAATACGTAATGTGGGTATTCCAAGTGCATTTTGAATTAACCCTGACACCAAGATACTTGAAGGTCAACGCTTGAAAAATCAGAAAAGAGAAAAACGAGTTTAAAGTTCATTGTTTTGACCGTACAAGGTTAGATACCACATCACTAAAATGGCTATAGCTCGCTAAATAATAGGATTTTCAAAAAGTCCTTTCTAGGGCATACTCTTGGATGACTAAGCTTCAGAAATATGATGAAAACAATTTTGATTTTTTCAAATTTCTAGACTAGAATACTCTCTTAATCCATTTATATTAATATGAGTTGTGTTAAAATACGTTTTTCAACTACAAAATGTTTCACCTTATCGTTTCAAGTTGTTTTCCTCGCGTTTTATGTATGGACTGATGAATTACTATAAAAAAAAGTGTTTGTTCACGTTCACGAGAACTGTACACCCGCCTTAATATAGAATAAGTAGACGATTTGGAAAAAGGCTTTGAATTTTTCAAATATCGATTCTCCAGCACCGGTTTAATCGGTGCATCGAGCTTTACGCCGTTTAGAAAATCGATTCGTCAAGATCAATCTTTTCATAAAGATCGCCCAATCATACTTCACACAAACGGATCACTCAATGCCGTCAACTCAAAATATAAAAATTAATTTCAGCAGCACGTATTGAGTCACCCTGCAATTGACGCCGCTGTTGATACCAAGGCGCCTCTATATATACCAGGTGAAACAATCATATGAAATGCACTTTCAGCCATATTGGAATTCGGCTTTGGCGAATTTATGTGAAAAAGAAGGAATGATTTTGTAGAATTTCATTCTCATCCAGTTCATCCACTACTCTCGCATGTGAAAATGCAATAATGGCGTATCCTAGCAATAACAAAACAAACAACCCCCGCTCCACAAACCGTGATACCCTTCTTATTGAAGGGATGATGTTGCTTCACCTGTTATACATTGATATAAGCGCCTTGGTTGATACCCAACCAAATCGCTGCATTGTGCAACACAGTTTCACAGCTGACAAAACTTTGACATTTCGAGCGAGCAAGGCACGAAAAAAGCGACCTTCCGTGAGACGTTGCATCACAATCTCATCATATTGTTTTTTCTTTCCTACCAAGAAAGTAAGCCGTTTTGCAAAACTTTCGAGAAAGTGTTTTCATTGTCGTGCAGATCAAACATCAAGGAACATTATTTGCTGCCAAGCCACAAACAAAATATGCGCAATTTGCCGGTGAAAGACGAAGCTCGCTGCTGTTGATATCGTTTTTGCTGTAGAAAATGAAACTGTTCACCAATTCGCTGGTGCTGCGGAAAATCAATCGATATCTGCACAAGAATGTTAAGGATCAGTCGCCGAACATTTTGCGACTTTGGGCCACCCAGTGTGAGTTTGTGTTTGCCCAGCAGTTGAGACGGAGCCAGCAGATATTTACGCTTTACGCAAAAATTTGGGAAGAACGAGCTCTCCGGGAGCTGCTGAAACGCTTTCGTGGCCAGGTAAATGTGACCCAGGGTTTTACGTAACGGGCTACGAATTCATTGTTTGTTGTACATGAGTTGCATTTGCTGCTATCTCACGTGCACACTTAGCTTTTAACAACAATAGCGAAATATCTTCGGTGTGAACAGGGCCAGAGCCCTGTTCAGATGGAAACACCTTCGCGATTGGATATTTTTAGCAGCGAAAAGCTAACGTAAACAACGACGTCAATTGTTGTAATGATAACGCTTGCAGCGGCCGGCGCCGCTTGGACATGTTTCATCTTAAATTTAGGAATTGTTGACAGTTCAGAAGCTTCAATTGTAACATTGTTTCAGGTGCAACGACACGCCAAGGGGTTCCTCCTATCGTCTGCCACCCTGCTCGCATTTGATTGGGATCGGGAACGAATCGAGTTCGAACAGGTGAAGGACTACTTTGACGATTTCAACTTTCTGGAGCGTCTGCAGAAGGAGACCATCTTCTGTCCGAGGTGCCAGAAGCGGAAAGAGATTGACTGCCGAGTGGAAGGAGTTCGGTACTGCAGCTGTCCCCGCAATGATACCGAAAAGCCGCCGAAGGAACAGAACGAATTCACCGCCTGGGAGCCGTATATCGAGCAGAAGGATATGATCACTTGGCGTAAGGAAGTGAAATCGGGACTCTATGCCTACAAAGGTTCGTTGGTGCATTGGACGCTCGCTGGAATTGTGACTCATTGTTTGTTTTTTTTTTGTAGTTTTTGTAGAATATCCTGATATCACGGCGGAAGATTTCCTACATGTCCAAACCGATGTTGAGTATAGGAAAAAATGGGATAATACTGCGGTCAGTTTGGAAGTGATCGATGAGGATACTGCCAAAGGCTCCAATAGCCACATTATTTATTGGGAAATGTTGTGGCCGGTAACTAAGAAACCCATGAATACTCTTGATTTAGGAAATGAGAACGGAAATAATTTCAGAAACTCTTCGCCAATCGTGACTATGTGTACAACAGACGCTATTTCGTAGATCGTTCCAAGAAGGTGATCCTGATTGTGAACAAAAGTGTGCAGCATCCTAAATGCCCCGCCAAACCGACCAACCAGCGGGTGAATGAGTATTGGAGCTTCATGGTCATCAAACCAACCAGTTCATTTAACAAACCTGGCGTATCATTCATCCTGACCTATTTCGATAATCCGGGACTTTCGATACCGAAGTACATCACAAATTGGGTTGCCAGAAAACAAATGCCCGATTTCCTAAGTCAGCTGCACAAGGCGACTCTGAATTATGCAGCCGCGAAAAAGCACAACGAAACGAGGATTGTGAGTAGTAGGCGCTGAAGCTTTCTTTTGTTTGATTGCAATTATCACTATGCTTAGGTGGAATTCTGGGACAAATACCGAGACCCAGGCTTCGAGTACCCCCCCGATACGCTGACCGGATTTACCAATGAGGATTATTTGCAGGCACAAAACAAAAACGAGGAACGAACTAGTCTTCAAGCAGGTACGAATAGTCTGACGCTTTGTTCACTTCCCTTCAAAATTATATCAGCGGACGCTAGTCAACCAGTGATAACGTTAGGAGTTTATTTGCCTGTTTCCCAAATCGAACTCATTCTTACCATTCTTTCTTGTTCTCGATTTCCGTTCGTATCTTCCCGATGCTTACTCATCATTTCGGATCATCCACGTTTGGCGTGCCGTGTTTATGTTTTGTATACGAACTGATTAATGCTCCTGTGTAACTGTACGCGTAGAGGTTGAGAAGAAGCTGAAATTCTGGCGATACGTTCTGTTTAGAATCAAGTGAATCACTAACATCTCTTGTCGATACAGTCCAGTAGTGTAAGCGAGAAAGGTGATTATCAGCCGCTGATATTTATTGCTTGTGTTTTTGTTTCTTAGCTGCTCTTGTAGACAAATACATTTATCTAACATTCGAAGGCCCCAAGATTGGTTGTCCCTAATTTTTATGTTAAAATAACGATGGAATAATCAGGGATTATCATAGCGGTCAATATCGTCCGTCGATATCGGTTTCCCAGGAGTCGATCCCTATTAATTAACACATGTTCTTATTTGAATCTTTCAAGATATTATATATGAGGGGCTCAGAGTGCAAGGGGTGTAAGTGACTTGATCGTTTTCTCTTCATCAACTTTTTATTTAGTTAATAACTCAACTGCAAAACTTTCCAATTTAAGTTTGCTATAGAATCCGATAGATGAGGTTCTGACCTATTTTCCACGTTATGTAGAGTTATGTCCCAAAGAGAGAGTCGATGTAGAGAAATCGATCAAATCACTTACACCCCTTTCATTCTAAGCCCCTCATATGTTGAGTTATGAGAACCAACTTGTTAAAAGAATGACTAATATTTTAGTGGAAAGTGTTATTGTATTGGAAATAATTTGTATTAATAATTATTAATTGTACTGCCGTTCTACGCATAGTTGTCCCATGTTCAAAAATCAGCAACTGAAAAAAACGCAATCAATGTTCTCTCGCATATTTGTCTACCAAAAGCTTTAAGCATTTCAATTTAGCAATACACCGGGTTTTTATAAGCACTATACTATTGTTTAATGAAATGTGATAAGATCTCCTCACTAAATCAATCAAGATTGATTACGGGTTTAAAAATTCATGGTGGGACTGTTATGCCTAGAATATCAACATGAGACAATTGAACTTGATGTTGTTTCTTGATATACTGAGAACAAACAATAAGTTTTTTGTGTTTTTCCGAAAGATTATGCATAAAAACATCGTTTTATGAGGAAATGAGTGATCTGCAACACCGCACTGCACTGCCGAATATAAATCTCATTGTTATTAGGCATTCGCTAACAAGGTGTACACGTGTTCTGTTGAATTTTTCCTTATTTGTGTGAGAATTAGTTCGTTCTTCCAAACCAGAAATGAGTGCATTAGCCCTGCTGAAAGTTAGACATGAAATTCTTGTATTTATTCGATATGGATATACAAAAAAATACATTGTGGGACAGTTATAAATAGAATATCAACACAGGACAATTGAGCTTGATGATATTTTTGTATGAATAAAATAAAGATAAATTTTTTAAAGAAAATTGGCTAAAGAGGTCGATGGTATCACTAAAGTTTGGTAAAGGGGTCTCTTGCCCAAAATAGTTAGATATCCCCTTGACTAAATGATAATGGTTAAAATGACTCATAAACTCATGACTCTTCGTACCAATGGCGTCGTCTGAGGGGATCGCATCCTGGTACAGGTTTTGGGGGTACAATCACGATGTAATTGTAGAACACATGGGAATTCAATTTATCCGAAGTTTTCCATTTTTCTTCATAGTTTTCCGAATATTCTCGATTGTCATGTTTGGTGGAAATATTTGTTTCATTTGTATGTGAAGACAGAAGGAGAGGGTATCAGATCATCATAGAAACATTTCTTGTACTCTGAAATCCTCACATTCTAATATTGGTCCAGGTATGGGCAAAATCGCATCGAAATTCGTTCAACAACACTCATTCACAGATAAAACTCATCCTTCTATTCTCCGTTTATGCCTTACTTTATTTCAGACAGAAAACATTCACCTATCATCTTTGCAAAGTTCATTCTCGAGTTGGACGGAAAAATACTGTCTCGATTCCGCTCATCTATTCTCAGAGAATTTTGCATTCCCTCATTTGTCTCTCGGAATGACGTTAGATGGTGAGAGAATCAAATTGAAATTTTTTGCTTGAGCCAGCGAGTCTCTCTGTAAAATCATTCGTTTTTCACTCAAATAGCAATCATTGAAACATCGATCGCGGCAGTAAAAGGTAGATAGTTGAAATCGAGTTCTTTCCTGTGCACTATTGAAATGATTTTTTATTTGTTTCTAGTAGAGGTGGACAAAACGGTTCACTCTAACGAACCGTTCACTTAAGCGAACTAGTTCTTTTGAGCAGTTCACTCACTCTTTTGTATAGTGGCAGGATATGTCAAAGCTAGTATAAAAAGTGTGGGATGTTATGTAGGACTATTCATTCATAAAATGCCGTTTTAATCATTATTCGTTCGATATTTGTTAGAAATAACTTAGCACAATAGCAAATCTAACTTTGATTTTGAAATTTTGATTTCGTTCGAGTCGTTATTAATTATTTTCAGCATAAACTAGCATTGTGCTGCTTTGCTTACGATGTATTACATAAGCAAAAGCAAAACTTAGTCCCACTGTACTGTACCCAAGCCGCGAACGTCCATCTCAAAATTATCGAACACAATATGATATAAAACATATTTCATATTAGCCACGCGATTTTTTTCTGTTTAACAAGACTGTTCAAATTCTTCCGCTTTCAACTATATTTTCTAAGTGAGCTAGATTTGCATATCAACTGACTGAAGTATTTACCCTCAACCTCAAAATATGAAATGTGATAAATAATTTAACAATCCAATTTAAAACCATCGTTTCCTGTATTGTTGCGTTTTTTTATGAAAGCGACAATACCGACATATTATTTTTGTTGTTTCATGGGGCTATCGTTTGTTTCCATTCGTTAATTTGAGAACTATTTACCTTGCAGCACCATTCATCTATCACCCGTTCGTTTTCTTTCCTTCTATGCACCGCTTACCGTACGCAGTTCGTTCTGAACTGGGTATACAGTGCATATAAACTGTATAAAAGAACTGCAGTTCGTTCACTCTTTTTGGGGAACTAGTTCTTTTGATCAGTTCATGAACGGTTTGCCCATCTCTAGTTTCTAGGATGAAACGATCTAAGCCAACGGAAAAGACCATATTAACACAAGTTATTGGTGAGCGGGAAGGTAGATTCATGTGCACTTGAATGCTGACAAGGAAAACAGTACAAGGGAAAATTAAATACATACACGCAGATTGAGTCTATTTTGACTCATTCGTTATTTTGTTTCGTGCGATCCTTTCAAAGGAGTATTCATGTATTGAATGTTGTTTTCCACTCTTTGTTTTGTTATGTTCACTCTCAGTCCCGAGTGAAGATGGTCGGAGAGTGAAAAATGATTCATCGTGCAATCTCACGATTGCTTGCTGCATTCTTTTCGCCATGATTATTCCAAGCAGATACAAGAGTGATTTATAATTAGGTGTGGGGAAACGAGCGAATGAACTTTTCCATACTTGATTGGTTCTATTTCCTCTATTAATTCTCGATTTTTGCAGAAATTTGTATTTTGTTTATGTGGAAGCCGTCCCTTCCAGAGGGGCGAGGGGTTTCGAACCATCATAAGAAAGTCCTCGGCTCCCAAAAACCCCTCCACAAACATGTTCACACCGATCGGTTCAGTGATTTCCTAGTCTAAAAGGAACAGACAGACAAAAATTCATTCATATAGATGAAATTCAGCGTTCTAGTAGTTAGGGTTGCCAGCTGTATCAATTCAGGAAGAAATCAGAATTACTCATATCGGGTTGTCCGGGAAGTTCATGTCGTTTTTTCTGGGAATGCAAAAGAGACAGAAGGTCTGTTCAGCCTGTGCTGACAGTGAATAACGATTTGGTTCCTGCGCTTCGGATTTATTATCAGAACGTTCGTGGCCTGAGAACAAAAATTGACCAGGTGTTCCTCGCTACTGCTGAACTGGACTATGATATATATGTCTTCACCCAAACTTGGCTCGACGACTGTATCCAATCAGCAGTAATTACAGAGTGTTTCGAGTAGATCGCTGTGACACTAACAGCATCCGTCGACGTGGTGGAGGGGTGTTAATCGCAGTGAAGCAGGTGTATGGCTCTGCAGCTGTCCGTTATAGTAATGTCATAACTATAGAGCAGTTATGGGTAAAAGTATCGGTAGTAGGAGGTGATATTTTGATTGGTGCATTATACATACCCCCAGATATAAGTCAGTATAGCTCTTTTGTGCAACTCCATTTTCATGCATTGCATTTGCATGCATTTGAAGATCATACGGGCTGAAATTGACAGTTCTGAGCTACTGGGTCGCATGCGCATATATGCACCTTAACGAGTTCTGCGATCTAGGCAAATTATCCAAGCTACCCGATATGGCTCACACGATCCAATTAATTTTGTTAGTAGACGTCTTCATGTAGCATACAATTTGTTTGATTTTAATGTGTCTACTTGTACATTTCGTCAACGTTTATTTCCCGCGTGTCCGTTTTAATTTATGTAGTAAGTTTCATAAATACCTTGATGTCAAATGATGAATAAATAATAAAGATAAAGATATTGCCTATTGACTAATTTTGGAAGTTTGTCATGGATCGCTGCCTTTAATGTGTCCAGTTGTGAGCAATGCTTGTGGGAATTTATCTACTGGTTGCTTGGTGGAGGAGGCTCATAATAGAATGAATTCCTGCCCAATCTCGACACAGAGTATGACTTTCTTCGGGTGAAGACCGAAGCACCTTCTCCTTTAGAGAGGGGGAAGGATTGTGAAACCACCATAACGGGCATTTCAATAGGGACGCTACAAAAGACCGATAGGGAAAGCCATATTTTATTCAGCTCTCTTGACATTTCTCTTCGGTAAGGTTTGCCATTTCATAATGGAAAGATCTACGATCCAACAACGAGTCAAGACTATTAAAATTTGCTAAAGAAATTGAGGTAATGAAAATTAACTTCTTCGTATCAAACTGGTGTTCAATGTGATTGGAAAACTTTGTTCTCTTCCTGTGGTATAATAATCTCATACAAAAGTTTTATTTGAAGATAATTATAATAATAAGTTTTAGTTTAA
Organism: Toxorhynchites rutilus septentrionalis; assembly: GCF_029784135.1. Classification (NCBI taxonomy): domain Eukaryota; kingdom Metazoa; phylum Arthropoda; class Insecta; order Diptera; family Culicidae; genus Toxorhynchites; species Toxorhynchites rutilus. The sequence goes on from NC_073745.1 coordinate 101,511,183, forward strand.
GTTTTAGTGGCAAACTAATTTCGTATCCAGATGTCGACACCGTACCGTTGTCATCGCGGATACATTTTTTTTCGTTTCCACCGTGAAGTGTATTCGAGAATCAGGCCCTATGTTGTTTACGCTGCAACTTTTTGACATATACTGAAAAAGACGCGCAATGGCAATAGCTTTTCAAGGAATGTCTGGAAATTTGATTCACTGGAATAATAATCAAGTTATGCCATCTGTTGTAAAATCGAAGAAACTTACCGGTACACCTCATATATATTTTTTTCAAAACCTCATAGAAAGTTATAGAAATGGATTTATACTGCAAAGGTACAGTTTTCAGCTTGTTTTTGTAGTCAATTACAATATGTTTCAATTCAGAGAGCAACAACAGCTCCCAATCAATAACCATCTGCCAAAAATCTCTTGATCGGTCTGTCAGGTATCGGATATTTGTTGTAGATTTAGGTATCTATTAAGAGTCACTGTAGATATGATAATAAGAAATGGATTGTTTAGATATCTAAAAGATGAATAAAATTTGTCTGCAGTTGTTTAAAAATTACCAATAACGAGAAGTGTGACATTGTGAAAGTTCAATTATTTTCCTAAAACTCTTCCATAGATTACTTTTTTGTAGGACTTACCATTTTCGAGCAAAAAAAAAATTATAAAAAAATTATCAAAAATATTTAGTCCTTCCCATATGTTAGTCTAGATAAACTTTCGGAAAACTTCACGCCCAGAAAGTTTCATCAAGTTCTGAGAGGGTCATGCCAATCCCATAGACGAGTTGGCGTGAGGTCCGTCAGTTGAGAAGGCAGAAGACAGAAGTTGAGAAGATTCCGCTAACAAAGAAAAAACAGAACACATGATTTGTTTTTTTTTTAATTCCTTTTTTTTGGTTTTTTTATAATAAAGAACATAAAATATAAAATAAGCCTAATTTAAAATTGAACATAGGCGCAGTACAAATATTTCCTTTTCTCTTTTCAATACTACCTCTACATAACTACATACCTTCTTGTCCACTATGCTAATCTGAAGCTGATATCAATGCCGATCGGCTTTCTCGCGCATGACATGAATGATCGGTAATTTTTTCAGAATAGATTCCGATGGCAACATTCCTTATCCTGTGAAATCCTCCGCATGGAACACGGGTTCCGTCTCACCACTGGTTACCAAACTTGAAAGCATGTTTCTGCCTTGAATGGGTGAATACGAAATGCGTAATTGCTCCACTTGGTCTAACCACATTGCTCCTCGTCTTTTCGTACCATTCGGATTCCCGATGTTGTTCGGCATTTTTGCAACATGTTCTGCCCAGCGTATCTTCCAACAATTTGGCCACTTCATGGATACTGGGTTCACCGGTGAGTTGCGTGTGCTCATGGTTCATCCTTCGTCTCAATACATCGTCCTCCTGCACACCTCCGAAGATCGTTCTTAACATATTGCGGACCGCTCACGAGTTTTCTCGTGTTTCACGTTTCGTCTAATACGGATGTATCAAGAATCTAACATGGCCTATCGATGGCTTGCCTTCGTCCCATCCACGCCGAAAGAAACGATCTCATTCGTTCAATCCGAACAAATGAATCGTAAAAGTTTGCCCCAAAACGTGCGGTCCTTAATGTGTTAACATATGTCGTTCAAAGACTCCGATTGCTCGCGGGTTCTCTCCGAGTATTGTCCACAACCTGTACCCATAGAGAACAACTAGTCTTATGAGCGTTTTGTACAGGGAACATCTCGCACGATTGCTAAGTCTGTTCAACCTCAAGTGTTTGTGGGGACCATAGTGGGCTCTCCCATTGATAATCCGTTTTCGGATCTCGCGGTTGGTTTCAGACGTTACTATTGAGCCCAGGTCTACTACCTCGAGTTCATCGCCGTCGATTACTAAACTACTGCCTAATTGAACCCTGTCGTGCTCGGGTTCAGAAGCTATTTGGTTTTAGACGCATTAATTCTCAGCCCAACTCTTTTTTCTTCGTGCTTAAGTCTGGTGTAATGTTCATCTATCATCTCAAATGTTCTGCCGACAATGTCCACGTCATCAGCGATACGGTGCAGCTGTTCTAGTTCTTCACACTCCTCTTCCTGGCGGCGCTTCTTCTCACGAAAGATTTGGGTTTTCTGCCACCGCTTCTATCCACGATCTGACGCTTCTTTGAGACTGGCAATATCCATTGCTCATCCCATCACACCCTAGGCAGTTACCCTGAACCAATGCAAACCAGAAAAACGATCTTTGACGATAGAGCTTTTGACCGGAACGGGAATCGAACCCGAAGCCCCATCTTAATGAGCCTCACACTATGAACTAGAACACAGCATCGTTGTAAATCTTCTATTTAAATAAAAAAATAAGGCCAAATGTGTTGGTTAGCGCGAAACCCGTAGAAGGAATCGTCCGATTTGAGCCATCTTTATTTTGATGTATTCGTCTCTGCCCGTAGATTAATGTTATGGAGAGAAAAATCGGAAAATTTTCGGAAAACCCGGAGGAAGGTCGGAAAATTCGGAAAATTGATTTCCCATATGTTTTAAAATTACATCATGATAAGCGTTGTCGGTCCGTTCAATATTCGCGCTATTGAAATTGTTGTTTGAGAGGAGAAATGGATTTTCAGGTGAAATAACGCACTCCCATGTCTTCTATCTTCTATATCTATATTAATGAAAAAGGAAGACCAAATGTGTTGCTAAGCGCAAAACCTGAAGAAGGAATGGACCGATTTGAGTCGTCTTTATTTTGTTGTATTTGTTTTGGCCCATAGATCAATATAGCGGATAGAAAAAACGGAAGATTTTCGGAAAATTCTGAAGGAAGTTCGAAAAAATCCGGTAAATTGAATACCCATATGTTCGAAAATTACATCATGATAAGCGTTGTTAGTCCATTCGATGTTTGCGCCAACGAAATTGATCTTAGTTTGGAGGTGGAAATGGATTTTCTGGCGGAATAACGCATTCTTATCTATATAAATAAAAAGGAAGGCCAAATGTGTTGCTAATCGCAAAAACCAAAGAAGGAAAGGTCTCTTGTGAACCGTCTTCATTTTGTTGTGTTTGTTGTATTCTGCCCATAGAACAATGTTATGATCAGAAAAGTTCAGAAGTTCGCCGGGTCAGCTAGTAAATAAATGAATAACTACCAAGCTATAACCAGAACGAAGAATTAGAATGTGACGATAAGGGTGGCTTAAGATTTATTCTTGTTAAATAATAACTAAACGAATGGTCCCAGTAATCGAATGCAATGTTCATGATAACGCCCAGACACGCTGTCCTTGTCATGAAATATTATAAATCATTAACATCAACATCCAGATAAATTTGTAGCTCTTTAGACATTCTATTGAATACTTTCATGGGGTTTATTTGATGCTATCCCCTGCTAACAAAACATCTCCATTTTTTAGTACTAGATAGATGGTATCTTCTCAATGAACTGAACAATCTTAACCTCAAATCAGTTTCTCCATCTTCTATGGGGTTAGAACTCATTTGACGCATTTCACGCTTCATTCTTCCTTTTAATTGCTTCCAAATCATGCTCGTTGTAGAAATCAAAATAATAACGTTCAATATTTGCCCATTCTAAGCCAATCCGCAATCCCACCTGAAGACGGAAGTCGATGAAGAACCCATGACCCAACGAAGCGATGCCACGAAGTCTGGAGAGATCCAAAAGACCAGCCAAGCGTCATCCCAGCTGGCGAGTACTACCATCACGACCGCCACCACCACGGCCACCATATCAACAGAGGACTGTGGAGGAACCCCGAAAACATCCTGGTGGGCTTATCTCTACTCGTATTTGTATTTTGTATGAGCACCTTTGCCGATCGTCCAGGTGTCGTATTGCTTCATCAATACGATGATTTGGATGGTATCAACGTTTCGTTTTTGTGAATGATTTCTACTACTCGTTGGATGAAAAATGAATAACATTACTCAGTACAATGCTCTCCTGGTATTATCTTGCAATATACATAAAGTTCAGAATGTAGACAACGAAGCGGTATAAATAGTACTAAAGGTCCTCATTTCATTTGACAGTATCGCGAGTACCACAGTTGGGAATCGTTTATCAATAGCCACTATTGTTGAACTTAGCTCTCAACGCAGGTCAGTGTTTCTTGATTGAATTTTGAGAAAGGGAAACCGAACTTTGTGCCGACTGACGTGACACATGATCGATTGCACGGCTCAACACCTGAGGACAAGAAAGACAAACATTTAAACGTAATTACTCTCCGCATGTAGCGCATACCAAAATATTGTTATTTATTCTACAAAGTGTTCTAAGGATACTAAGAAAGCATGAAATCAAGTCGAACAACAATGCAATAATTCACCTCTATTTTAAGGATTCATGATTCGGATGTTTTTGTGCTTTGTAAACATACAATTATTGTTTTAGTATAGTAGTGTAAGAATCAACAAGTTTCTGTTAAGCCAGATTTCATCGATTTTGCTAGAAGATTATGATTCTTCTATCTATAGCGATACTGTGTTCTCACAAACAAAAGTGCTACAATTATATTAGGACGTAGATATAACGATTGTGAATGTTATTTTGTTCTGAACTATCCGAATTGAACCGAATTTTAATGCCACTAGGGCATATTTTTTTTGGGATATTTATCCCAGTCTCGCTAGCTCAGAAATGGACCTGTCCAAATGTGAGAGTTTGTTCAACACGTTTCATGCCAAACCTTTTCGCCTGATTTATCGTTCGGGCTATTTGATATTTCGACTAAAGATTGATATATTGTTACGCGTTTTTCACTACCGCATCATTTAATGAGCACAGTTCACAAATTCAGAGTGGTTATCACCGCATACTGTGTGGCACCACAACCTTCTAGTAGATTTTTTTTCACAAATTCAATTAGTCAAGAACATATATTTTCAGTGCATTTGATAAATATGTCTAAGTATTTAAAATTCTGAAAAATCTGTATTTCTACAGATTATCCAGAGTTTTTAGAACCAATAATCTTTAGATACAAATCACAGATTTTGTTTTTTTTTCATACAGAATTTACAAATTTTTCAAAATAACTATCCAACATTAGTTATGGAATAAGGAAATCAATATTTTCCCCCACCTCTCCTATTCCATTCATATAGCTTTTGACGTAGAACTACGTCTTTCATTAAGGGTGCCAAATCAGAAAACAGGTCACGTTTTTATGAAATAAAGTTAACGTTAATAACTATTTTTGCCGCGAACGGATTTTGGCGATTCACATACTAAACGAATCGGAAATTCCGTAAGATTTGTTTAATATGCTATACATTAGAATCCCCTGGTTTGTAAATGGTTAAACTTCATGAAAACTTGAGGCGTTTCCATTTTCCCATACATTTGTTCTGTCCATTTGTGTGCTTTCCCGAACAGAGCTGTCAATAACGAGCAACTTATCGACGACCAACGGAGGGGAAATCGTAGGATTAAAAGTCTCCGTGAACAAAGGAAAAGTAGAAGAATGAAGGGGAATACTTGCCTAGAGTATAAACAGTGGATCTCGCTGAGGCAAACTTTTATTCGGCATTGGACTGTTGAGCAATGCAGTTCTCTTTGCTTTCGCTGCATTTCGATCTAAGTTTGGACCCCATCAGTGGTAATCCAACTTGGATATCGTCGTTTGGTTTTTCTATTCCTTTTTTGCGTTATTTGTATCGTGTGTTTCCTTTCCGCGTCAAAAATTGGACGCTTCGCGTAGTGTGTGATGAGCAAGAAGAAGAGGAAGACAGGCTCGAACCCTGCAAAAAACGAACACATTGCCAGGGGCAATAAAATTTCGAGGCAAGCGTCATCTGATGATGCACGCGATGTTGGTGCAGTGAAAAGCGCTCGTACAGAAACGAGCCTTCGCGAGTGTGACGCCGCATCGAACAACAACGAAGTAGGCGATTTCGGCGCGTCGGTCGAAAATGCAAACGCCGTTACGCAGGCAGCTACCAAAATCATTAACATTGTTTGTTTTCTGTCATCATAAGGGCTTTGTTGGTGCCTTTGAGAATGTATCAATGCATTAAACTGACGTTATGGTGAAGCAGGCGTTAAGGTTGGGCGCCAAACAATTGTTTGGGGAATACCAAGCATCTTGAATGTCTTACTAGAATGTTATAAGTTATTTGAGTTCGCGTGCCAATCACAAACCTGCCTTCAACTAGGATTGCATTTGCGCTAATATTGTTCATAATGAAGCATTGCTACTGTTTTCGAGGTTGTTATTTACAAAAAGAGTTTATTTCGCGTGTTCAGTCACCAAGAAAGTAAATGTCGTTATTGAATTTTATATGTGATTAGGTTTCGCTTGCCAGTAGCAAAACTTCCTCCACTAAGGTGTGCTTCTCTCGAGCATGAGAAAGTAATGCAACTTTTTTCGAGGCCAGTAATATTAACAGGAGCGTTTCTTTTGAGAATAGCGCAAAATGATGAGAAGTGTTTATATTTCTAGTAGTTTCAAGCCACCAATGCATGGCTCTGTATGCATTCTATGGCGAACGCTTGTTTGGCATGCGATGCCTAGAGGTGCGATTTCTTTGAGGCAATATAAAATAACATGTAGCATGATATTTGATACTTGCAAGTGTTGTCATTGTTGTTGTTTCCATGCGGTGCCAAAGATATATTGATGTAGTTATGAGATGTGGAATAATGGATCTGGTGCAACATATATTTAATCGACTGTAACCGAGTCTATCTCAATTGCGAACAAGTCCACCGGAATAGCGTTCGAGGTAAATTTTCAATGCATTGACATGAAATAAATTGCGACATACGATTGTTTTGCGAGGGCAAGAATGAATCATCAATCAATTACCGTCAACTGATTCTACAATGAAAAAAACAATTTCGGAGATTATTCTACTAAGCAGTTGCTTCTAAAATGTCACAGCATTATAGAATAATATCCGAAGGTATAAATGAGCAACTTATATAAAATTACAGCGTAGTTCTACGTCAACAATGCGGTCGTATCTTGGACACAACCTCTTATAATTTTTTTTATTTAATCAGTCGTAATGTGAATAATCTCTTTTCAATATTGATGTATTATGTCACGTTATATCTGTCACTAGCTGACCCGACAAACTTCGTTCCGCCCAAAATTTATTTTTCGTTATCACATACACCTTTTCTTACTAAGCGCACGTTCATGGGTCCAATCGCAGAACTGTTCATAATAAAATAAAATAAATAATGTTCATAATAAAAAAAACTTCTAATCTACTCTTTAAAATTATTTCAGTACTTCTACCAAAACTCGACATTATAATATCAGATTATTTTCGGACACAATTCTCGTTCAATATTTTTCAATCACTTGCGAATAACATGTTTTGCCGTTACATGGAATAAATGTTTGATACACAAATAATGATAGAATGAAGATAGCCCTAAATCGGAAAATTCCTTTTTCGAGTTTTGCTCTTATCAACACATTCGACGATGAATCCATTTTTATTTATATAGATATAAGACGATATAGGAGTGCGTTTTATCGCATTAAAATCCATTTCCACTTCCGAACGCAGATCAATTTCGTTACCGTTACCGTTAAACATCAAATGGACTAACAACGCTTGTCAATATGTAATTGTAGAACACATGCGAATTTAATTTTTCGAATTTTCAAATTTTCCTTCAGAGTTTTCCGAAAATTTTCAATTGTCATGTTTGGTTGAAATATGTGCATTATTTTTATGGGACCCCCTCTCCTTTCCAGAGTAGGAAGGAGTTTCATACCATCATAGAAACATTTCTCGTACCGAAAAACCCTCTCATCCCAAATTTGGCTCCATTTGCTTGATTAGTTCTCGAGTTATGCAAAAATTTGTGTTTCATTTATATGGCAGCCCCCCTTAGAGAGGAGGTGGAGTGTCTATCCACCATAGAAACATTTATTGCACCCTAAAACCTCCATATGTCTAATTTGATTTCATTTGCTTGTTTAATTTTCGAGTAATGCTGAAATTTGTACTTCATTTGTATGGCAGCTCCCCCTAAGAGAGGGGGGAGGAGTATCTATTTACCATAGAATCGTTTTTTGCCCCATAAAACCACCACATGCTAAATTTCGTTTCATTTGCTTGATTAGTTCTTGAGTAATGCAGAAATTTGTGTTTCATTTACGTGACAGCCCCCCTTAGAGAGGAGGTGGAGTGTCTATCCACCATAGGAACATGTATTGCACCCTAAAACCTCCATATGCTTAATTTGGTTTCATTTGCTTGATTAATTTTCGAGTAATGCACAAATTTGTGTTTCATTTTTCACACAAAAAGGCTGCCTGTTCGGCAATTTTTCAAATTTTTAAAAACTCCTATGTAACGCTTTGGGTATTGTCCTAAAGTTTCAAAATATTCATTGGAATTCGTTCTGCGACACCCCGATGCTTTAGAACTGATACCACCAGCAAGGTACCGGTTTTCAGACAGCATCTACGCATACAGCTGTCAACTACGTGATAATCATTATTCGTGCACTCAAAAATGGAAAATACATCTTCAAATGTACCTTAAACAATATCCCAAACTCCGAACCCGAACACTTCACTCTATTCTTAACATCCGAAAAAAAATCACAAAAATTCATTATTTTCAGACCTTCCAGACAGGGGTCCCTCCTTAACGTTCCAAAATTAGCCGAAGCTAGGACAAGGGTCCCCCCTTAAATATTAGATAGAGGATAGAGGGCGCTATATTTTTTATATTTTTTCTTGAAAGCTGAGGTTTTTTTACATTGCAAATTCGAAAATCAGAGAGGGTTTTTATGATACTCAAAAGTGATGAATTTGAAAAAAGACGTCCTTGGAAAAATGGAGAAAAAACTGATTTACTTTTTGATTGGTTAACTTTGAAAAACCATTACTCAAAAACGAAACAAAAATCTGATTTCTGATTTTTGGATATGTTATCAAGCTTAAGGAGAGTCATCCAAACTTTAAACGGAGTTTTGCATCAGTTTTCCGGTCAAAGGTATTCGAGATTGTCGCCAATGCTGTGGATGATAGGAAGTTGACTTTTTGTGTTACGGCAGCATCGACAGTTGAATCGTTTTTGTGTGAATATCAGTCAGAGGCACCGATGGTTCCTTTCCTTTTTGATGATCTAACGGGACTTGTAAGAGTTGTTATGGAGAAAATTATGAAGCCCGAACGACTGAAAGTGAAACCTAAATCACTTTGTGAACTTGAACTCACCGAAACCAATCTACTGCTACCTGGAAATATGGATGTTGGATATGTAACGAAATCCGCAATCAAAACAGCTAAAATATCCGATAAAGATGTCCTAATATTTCGTACCAGCTGTCGTGATTCCTACTGCGGATTTTTAAAGAAATTGTTCATACGATCACCTTTGACATATCCCATCACTCGTTACCTGACGTGTGTTAATCCGGATGTGATTTCCAACTTTCCAGATATAGCAAAGAAACGGATGGAGTTATGCCTGGAAGTATTCGTTGATAAACAACATTTACCTGGCGCATGTGCAGATAAAGCAAAGAATGAATACGGACAATTGTGTTCAACATCTTCTGCTAAAATTATGTTATCTGCATGTCGAAGAAAAGATCAAAGATTGTACAATTTTTGGATTGAACTTCTCACTCAGTCAAAGATGGAATTTCCCAAGTTGACCTTATTTGTGAAAAAATTTCTGATTCTATCGCAAGGGCAATGCATCATTGGAGAGAGGTTTTTCTGTCAACGAAAAGTGCTTGATAGTAAACCAAACCGAGGAGAGTCTTACGGCTCAGAGAATCGTATATGATGCAATCACGAATGCAGGAGGTGTTACTGGTGTTGTTGTAACGAAATCGCTCATCCATTATGGTTACAATGCTCACTCAAGATACGTGGAGTCCTTAAAAGCGAAGAAAACTGAAGTAGATGAGAAAGAAATTTCTGCAAAACGAAAGCGGGAAGCAGAAAAAGAAGTGAAGGAACTTGAGGTTAAAAAAATTAAGATGCTGGCTGAGGCTCAGAGAGATGCTGCGTTGATGGACGAAAAAATTAAAATGCTCAAAAAGTGTTAATAAAAATAATACGATTAATTCACATTCTTTTCTCTTATGATTTTCTTATGGCATCCAATAGAAACATTCGAATCTTTGAAAAAAAAATAGTAGTTGATATTTGAAATATAGATCCAGCATACGGGTTGAAACAAATCCTTAAAATAAATCAAGGTTCTGGAGTAAAAATAGAACGCATTTTAAAGAAAAAGGAGTCAGATTCAGGGTCATTAAAAAGTGCTACTTACTTCGTGTTATTTACTTCATCTCGTCTCATATGCTCCTGTTCTTGCTAAGCATATAATATTTTCGCAATTCTTGATTCAAAAATTAATTTTTCAACTAACTATACAATATTATTAAATTTTTATTTTTGAGTCGGGAATTTTTTGAAATCATGCGGGAATTCAAAAATTGAAAGTGAGTGGCCACCCTGGTTATGTAAAAAAAACCTTAGCTTTCAAGAAAAAATAAAAAAAAATATAGCGCTCTCTAGTTTGGTCGCGTACGCCCATGTCTATGTAATCCGCTCGCGGATAATTGAGGTTCCACTAATTTTTGAAAATATGGGACGGAGGAAAAAAACATTATTTTTACGCAAACTGCAAGAGTTTATTTAGCACTAGCTGACCATGCAAACTTCGTCTCGCCCAAAATGGTTGTTTGTTATAAATACCTTCAAATATTCACGTTTTCTTACCAAGCGAACGTCCATGGGTTTAATGGCAGAACTGTTTATTGATTAATTTTGACTCTTTACAAATTTCTCATCATTATAATATCAAATTATTTTCAGACCAGACACAATTCTAGTTCAAGATTTTTCAATCACTTGCAAATAACATGTGTCTACCTTACAAGTATTATGCCTGTATTATGGTGACTTTCCACACTTTTGACTGGTTCGTCACTTGAAATTCCATAATTATCATTTCATTCGGGAGGCGTATTACCTATTACCTTTAAGGTAATATTATATTATCAGGCACGTAGCGTAACCGGCACGGCACGTTTCATGCAAGACAAATATTATTGCATGTGTTTCAAATGTGTATGCGTATACATAGCGGAACGGTTCCGAACATACACAGCACGTTTCAGACAAATGCATGAAGGATTTCTCGAAAAGAATATTTTGCCGGTGCCGGGCACGAACTACACGGGCGAGTAGCACCATACATACAAATCAAACGTCGAAGTTCGTGGTATGGGTGCGTTCGTCGCTCTTCGGTACGACATCGGTTCAATCACCAGTAGCATTTCTCCGCTTTGTCCGCGCTGCCGGTCCGTACAGAGAAGTTGCTATGTCTGATGATATGAATACATCATGTATTTGTCTGCCGGTGTCGGTACGTGCCGTTTACGCTACGTGCTGGATAATATAAAACGGCCTTTATTTGTTCTGTCCATTTGTGTGCTTCCCCGAATAGAGCTGTCAATAACGAGCAACTTATGCAATCGCTAGAATAGAAATAACGGAAGGAGATAGCGAAAAGAGAATATTTGCGAAGATTTGCATTAAATCGCCGCTGCAACTGTGTGCATCTGTTAGACGCGTGTTTGATGCTTGTTGAATAGCGATGCACGGAAGATGCCTTTAGTTAAATACTCAGTGTAATGCATGCACTGATATACAGAAACAAATTGTGACATATGACACAATTAGTGTATTGTTCTCGCAAAGGCAACAGAGAATCGTTGCTTCTCGAAATGATTCTACAAAACCACGCAAGCTATTAAATCTTTTCAGGGTCCGTTTTCAGGGTTTACTAAAGAGTTATTTATGAAATTTCAACGCATTCGCCAATAATATCCGAAATGATAAACTAACAAATTAAAAAAAATATTACGTTGTCCTACGTCCTAAGCGGTCGTGTCTCGGATACAATCCCTCGAATTTTTTCAGAAAGATAACGCTTGCATTAAAAAATGGACAATTTTCGGTGGGTGGAAGTTCCGGCAGTTGGCCGGAGCTATCTATCTTCGTGTGGTTTATCTCCCCCGACTTCGTCGCTTAATGGACGGAGGCCAGGTCCGGCCAAAACACCACATCATCGTCCGGATGATATTTTTGGATGAAGGAGGCAACTTCCGGGAATTTGTGCTGCAAATGCATGTTTTTAACGTAGACAATGCCGGCAGTACATTTGAGACGGTAGTAGAACATTATTATTATTATCATTTATTGGAGGGAAAAGTCAACAAAGTGGGCGCTTTTAGGTATCAACAGACTATATAAAATCCTACAGATACATTTGCTTAAACCTAATCTTAAACTAAACGCGAACACATTAAAATAGGTCTGGATACAAAAACAATAAATAAATTAGAAGAATACCGTAAACAAATTCTTAAGCCTAACACGGAACACAATGAAATCGAAACAACTGTAAGGCTAGGCGCAAATTGAGAAGCGTATAGCGCTCGTAAGCGAACGTGAGACTACCAACACGACTCATACGTGCCACAAACGTAGCGTGGTGGAGCGCATATTGAGTCGCAGTTTGGTGTAAATAACATGCCACTCGCATACAATGACTGATTAACACAGAGATGCGCGATATATTTATTTACTAACACAATCACCCGACCAGTACAGCCATACAGTGTCAAACCCACGGCGCTATATGATTGTTCACCAACACAACTACCACAACCGGCATGACCAGCACGAGAAATTGTGGTTCAGCCACAGCGTCGCGCGAGTCGCGTCATCTGGCCAATTTGCGCCGTTCTATCTGTTTTCATTAGCCACAAAAACAGGCGCAGTATCGCGCCAAGTTACTCGCGCTATATGCGTCTCAATTTGCGCCTTGCCTAACACTTGTTGAACGTCTTGCACATGCCGGTTATCGGCTCATTTGCACCGTAGTTCGTACGAAACACTACACCAGACCTAAGCAAGTAACAGAGGGAGTTAGACATTTAATGCCACTAAATCATATGTCTGCTGGCTTCCGGATCCGAGTACGAAAGAGCCCATTAGACAAGGCGATTAGGCAGTAGTGAAGCTAGATGGATTCGCTGGTATGCATGTTACAAGTATGCCGAACTACTATCCTGCAAAAATGGTGTTCATAGGGAATCCGTCGAGTCCTAGATGACAAGGAGCACAGCGAGCAAGGTGTTTAGACCAAGTGGAACAGGTCCAATTGTTGACAGTACAGTTCATTTCTGCCCGATGTAGGAAGTATTTTTTTTATATCACCAGCACCCATTCGCTTTGCATATGAGTGTGTTTTGTTGCAATCCACCAGAGTTTCGCAGATTCAGTCCAATTAGGTTTTAGCATTAACTCGTATGGTACTCATAAATAAAGCATCCTTCATCATTTCGAATCTCTTTGATCCTTATAAACAAACCTTATTCATGGTGGTCCTAAACAATTTCTGTACAATGTAAGTTTTTGGGTAATCGACACAGTACTTATAGGACGATCGTGTTTAACGATTTCCATTGTGTTATCGACATTGTCTTCAATTGGCCGTCTTTGACATCAAAATTACCGGAACGAAATCGACGAAACCAAAAATGCCTGTGTTTGACTATTACAGGATTGGAATCATAAATACTATTCACAATTTCAGCCGTCTGGCTGACATCTACGCATTGTTAAAGAAAAAGTGTAAAATATGTCAAAATTTGTCGACATCCAAATTAAACTTGTTTTACTATCTCGATATGACCAAATCATATTTTCGGCGTGGGTGCTCGAAGTAATTTTTTTCAGCCGCCATTACACACAACATTTTTTAAACTAACAAAACGGTTCGTAACTTAATTTCACCACTGGAAAAGGTTCACTTCGAAACAAAGTGATGTCAAGACATTATAGAAATGTGGAGATAAACCCGGTTGGTTGAAAACTTTTTTTTTTGATAAAGATATAGCTACCATAGGCGCTACTATAAAATAAGATTATATGAATTAGTTCCATTGTCGAAGAATTATGTGTTCGTTTGTTGGGAAAATTTTGGTGTTTTGTTTCAAACTGAAATTCGTTTGAACCTATTTCTTTTTTGTTTATCATTTTATGTGGATATTCTATGTATTCCTAGAATGAGATGTATTTTCTTTCTTTCATGATTTCCGACTAGGTCATGGATAGTGCTTACTCATCATCAAGATTAACCAAGTGTGCATCCCAGGGTAGCTGCAGAACTGCAGGTAACGCAAACACAATTAGAGCCGTTGTTATCTTTGAAGAGCTGTGAATCACAACAATATGCACTTTCATTTTTAGCATATGTTCACACTTCTGTTGGACTTATTTTGTTTGTTTCTAGCCTCGCCCGGGTGTGGACTAAGGGTTCGCTTTTCTTCCAGCAGGTAAGGACGGGTGGATGATAAGAATCCCATCGAAGTAGCAACACGACAATGGGTCGGTCCGTTTGCGGAGGCGATTACCGAATAATTATTATTGTTATTTGCCCACGTCATTGTTTTGGTATCACTCAAGAATTCTGTCCCCCCTCAAGCACACAAACACCGTAAACTGGGAAACAGCTCTCGGACAGGGGAATAAAAGTGGCCAACAGCTTAAGGACGACAAACAGTTGATGTGAAGCGTTGCTTGCGTTCGGACGGACGGGATTAGTGAAGTGAATTAATCAGTTAAAAGTGTGAAGTGAAAAAATATTGGAACATTTCCGATAGCAAACATGATCAAGAGTGTGGAAAACATCCAACTGTTGAAGCAGTTCAGCAAACTGATTGCATCGGCGAATGCTCAAATTGTGCGCTCAGGACAACCGGCAGCCGTTTTGTTGAGCCGAAATGGAACCTCTCCCAGTTATGACCCAAAACGCAAATCGTCATCTTTCGCCAGCCAGAATGGTGAGTTTTGCAAAAAAAATCTATCTATTTTCGTCCGGGAAACTGGTTTGCTGTTTGTGTGTGTGCGTCTGTTTCGGGAACCGTTATGAAGTGTTTTTATTTTGCTCGTTTGAATTTATTTTGGATCCGATATCTTGTTTTTTTAATCACCAAATGCAATTGCTTTTTGCAAGGATGTGTGTATATCTCTTACTTCGTTCTGAATAGATGTATAATTCACATTTGAAGGTTGCTTGTGTGTTTCAAGTTGACTTTATCGTGCATAATCTGTTAAAATATAGTTGACAATTCTCACAAAGGTTCAGTAGATCACTGACTTTTGCGCGCCAACTCCGGAATGATAACAGCATTTTTACATCATACAAATGAGCAGTCAATAATCGCACGCGACTTTGTCCGTCAGCAGTCTTATCAGGAACATTTTGGGAGATGCTTCACTTTCCGGGGGATCCTTTGCAACGTAAAAGCTAATTTTGGTTTCGCAATTAAATTGACCCGTTATCAGGCGTAGAATGTGTTCTTGATACGTTCCTACGCGTAATTTATTGGAAGCAAACATATTTTCGAACCAGAACGCCACCCTTGCGTATCTCGGGTACAGTTAAAAATATTGACATACGCATCGGGAAAATAATTGCAAATAATCAGTTCAGCCCCAGTGCTGATAACTTCATTCATTCGAATCAAATCCATGGGGGGTTATCAACAATCAACGCGCGGCACCACGCTGTGGAAAATTTAGGTAATATTATCTCTTTTTTTAGCCTTATCATATCTGCTGATAAACGCTGAGTGTTGTGTGGAATATTTGCACTGGTTCGCTGGTAATCAGATTTCGGGTTTTCTTCTTAATGGATTGTCTCTGGTCGATTCTCCAAAATCGCGTGATTTCACCGCAACACCATTATTCAATCTGCTTCCATTAACACAATTATCATAGTACTTTTCAAAAAAAAGTCAAATAGGTGGAATGTTCTAGATATGTCCAATGTAATCGATCATGTTTTGCACACTGCAACGATTGTGTTTGTGCAATTGTGTGTCCTATCTATGCAGAAGGTTGAGAATAAGATGTGTATCAAACACATTTGCTTGTTCAGAAATGGAAAATTAAAGTTGGAAGTCTGTCCTTTTTGCAGCTACAACTTTGCCAATATTTTTGTCAATCTGCAGCATCCCGGGTCACTTTGGCACCCTTCTTCAATTTCCGCTCGACCATTGGCCAATATTTTTCAATTGGGCAGAATTGAGGTCAATTGGGAGGATTAAAGTCTTTTCCAATGTCGCTATCGACCCCATTGTCACGGTACCACTGAAGCACCCCTCGATTGTAGTGCCAGTTTGCCAAATCAGGCCAAAACTTCATCCGACCTTTGCGAGGAAGGAGATGTTTCTCCAGGCACTCTTCCCTATACTTTTCGAGCCCATTGTCTTGTTTGTGGCGAGAACCTTTGTTTTTCGTCCACAGCCGCAGATCCCTTGTCAAATCAAGAACATCCTGGCAAATTTATCAGCGAAAACGAACTTAAATTTGCTGGCGACTTTTCCCCTGACAGTGGTCTTATAGAATTGAATTTTGTGCAAAATTCATTCTCACGTACGTTCGCATCCATCAGCATGCATTCTTCGTACTTCGTCAAAACGTTGCACAATTTTCGAGTGCGTCTTTTGGCCACCAGATTTTATTACAGCGTCCAGTTTGATTTCTTGCAGGCATTGAAATTACAATAACCTTCTCGCTTCTCGTATATTGTTCCCAATATCTTCAACCACTGCTTCCGATCATAAGTTCCACTACCACGCGTCCTCTGATCCATCCGAAAAACAGCTGTACATTCACGGAAACGTTTCAGTACATGATAAAATCAAATTTCTTCTCTCGGTTTCCATCCAGCACAACTTTTTGAAAACAAAACGAATCAACGTGAAATTTTTACCGTCGAAAGACACAGGTTTTCCGAACAATATAAAAAAACTGTCAAAAACAGGAAGTGGGTTATATCTATGGTATAACCGCAAGGGTGACGTAGGACTATCGTTGATTTAGAGATCATTTGTTTGAAGTTAAATCTAAATCCATTCTGAATGAATGAAAAAATGAATATTTGGGGGACTTCGAAAACGAGAGCGCTACGTTGGAGGCACAAGGTTTTATGCATTCAATATAGGATACGAAAAACCTTGTTCTGAAGAATAATCTTCAGAAGCTAACCTGCTAACTGTACTTGATTGACAAATCACAAACCCAAATGTATTATATGGATATTTTATGGATAGAAAACATTAAAATAAACTCTTTCGCTTGAATGTAATTTTCAATTCCAAGGGGAACTGGCAGATTATTTTCCAGCAACGATTAGATATTTCCACATTTTCCTCGATACTGGAAGCCCACCAGTGGTTAATGCTAACTCGATAACCATCTGTTAATAGCACTTGATTGAAACATATTTGGTCACAGTGTTACATGGATAGAAAACATTCAAATAAACTCTTTCACATGAATGTATTTTTAAATTCCCAGAGGAACTGGCAGATTATTTTCCAGCAATGATTAGATCTGTCCGGAACTTTCTCGATGCTGAAAGGCATCCAAACGGAAAGAAATCTGCGAGTGTATGTGTCGATCCTTCGCCGTCCACCTCCTCCAGCACGTTAGGCAACGTCTTGTCGATGTCCTCACGAAAAATGAATGTGTCTCACCACCAGAATATCGCTTAAGTATGCTTTTTGTGTGTGATTGAATCGAGAGAAGGTGTGGTTTACGATGGCAATTTGGAAGGCAAACTAGAGAGGAATGAACTCTCTGTGCTCGGAACTTTCGGCGACTAAGCAATAATCGATTGCGGGTGCATACAATATTGAATACGGAAATATCCTACTGATGGGGAAGAATAATCTTCAGAAGCTATCCTGTTAATTGCGATTGATTGAAAAACCACAAAACCAAATGTATTTGGTCACAGTGTTACATGGATAGAAAACATTAAAATAAACTCTTTCACATGAATGTATTTTTAAATTCCCAGAGGAACTGGCAGATTATTTTCAGTAACGATTAGATATTTCCACATTTTCCTCGATACTGGAAGCCTACCAGTGGTTAATGCTAATTCGATAACCATCTGTTAATAGCACTTGCTTGAAACATATTTGGTCACAGTGTTACATGGATAGAAAACATTCAAATAAACTCTTTCACATGAATGTATTTTTAAATTCCCAGAGGAACTGGCAGATTATTTTCCAGCAATGATTAGACCTTTCCGGAACTTTCTCGATGCTGAGAGGCATCCAAACGGAAAGAAATCTGCGAGTGTATGTGTCGATCCTTCGCCGTCCACTCCTCCAGCACGTTAGGCAACGATGTTGTCTTGTCGATGTCCTCACGAAAAATGAATGTGTCTCACCACCAGAATATCGCTTAAGTATGCTTTTTGTGTGTGATTGAATCGAGAGAAGGTGTGGTTTACGATGGTAATTTGGAAGGCAAACTAGAGAGGAATGAACTCTCTGAGCTCGGAACTTTCGGCGACTGAGCAATAATCGATTGCGGGCGCATACAATATTGGATACGGAAATATCCTACTGATGGGGAAGAATAATCTTCTGAAGCTATCCTGTTAATTGCGATTGATTGAAAAATCACAAAACCAAATGTATTTGGTCACAGTGTTATATGGATAGAAAACATTAAAATAAACTCTTTCACATGAATATATTTTGAAAATTCCGAAAGGAACTGGCAGATTATTTTCAGTAACGATTAGATATTTCCACATTTTCCTCGATACTGGAAGCCCACCAGTGGTTAATACTAACTCGATAACTACCTGTTAATAGCACTTGATTGAAACATATTTGGTCACAGTGTTACATGGATAGAAAACATTAAAATAAACTCTTTCACATGAATGTATTTTTAAATTCCCAGAGGAACTGGCAGATTATTTTCAGTAACGATTAGATATTTCCACATTTTCCTCGATACTGGAAGGCCACCAGTGGTTAATACTAATTCGATAACCACCTGTTAATAGCACTTGATTGAAAAATATTTGGTCAAAGTGTTACATGGATAGAAAACATTCAAATAAACTCTTTCACATGAATGTATTTTTAAATTCCCAGAGGAACTGGCAGATTATTTTCCAGCAATGATTAGATCTTTCCGGAACTTTCTCGATGCTGAATGGCATCCAAACGGAAAGAATTCCGCGCGTGTATGTGTGTGTAGCGATGTCTTCCCGGGGAACCGTTTGTGGCATCACTCTTCCTGATGGATTCCCTTCTGGCCTAGGGTGCACAAACAGGCTCTTGGTGACACCGTTCATCCGCGCTTTCATGATAAACGAAGAGCTTCACCACAACAGCGACAACATGCTCCAATCGCTGTTCAATTAGAACTGAGTGGATTTCCGAGCGGCGCTCGCTTATATACCGATTGGTGATTTCAATAGCCTGTTTTGAAAGCAATTTTAAGACTATTGAAACAAGTTTTTGGATCAAAAAGTAACAAGTATAGAACGCGTAGACATTTTATCTTTCGAATGGAGTGTTTATCATACCATTTCGTTCAGTTGTTTAGGAGCTATTAACGCTCAAAATCTCGGTCTCCGGCGTAACGCTTTCGTTTTCGAAACTTTGATTTTACACCCCGGTATAGAAATGAAAGACGTAGTCCTACGTCAAAATTTTCAAATACGCCTACTACGACAACTGCTATAAAATGAACAGTGATTCCGGATTCTCAATGTTTCAAGCTGTACTGGTTCTGTTTATTTCGTTATATAGTCATACCTCGATATAACGTAACTTTTTAATATGTTTTAGAATTAAAAATAAACAATACTGAAATAGTTTTTGGAGTATAAATTATTTCGAATAAATGTTCCTAGTAAGTTTTCAAACGAACAAGTACCGTGCAATGGGGTAGCATTGATCATTTTCTCAAAGTATTGTGAACATGTCCTATATAAACCCATGTTTCATATTTTCAAAACTATTACTCTATGCGTTCTACGCATAGTTGTCCCATGTTCCAAAATCAACCTTTTGTCTAATGGAATGTGACAAGATCCCCTCAATTTAATTCATGAAGCTTGATTACGGGCTTAACATTAATGGTGGGACAGTTATGCCTAGAATAATAACATGGGACAATTGAACTTGATGTTATTTTTCTTAATACTGGGAACGAACAATTAGTTGTTTTTGCGTTTTTTCGAAATAATGTGCAGAAAAACATAGTTTTATAAAGAAGTGAGCGATCTGCAACACCTCTAACAGAATATAAATCTCAATGTTATTAGGCACCCGCTTACAATGTGTACACGTGTTATTTGTTTGAGAATTAGTTCATTCTTCCAAACCAGAAATGAGTGCATTAGCCCTGCTGAAAGCATACCATGAAAATCTTGTACTTGAACCGATTCATTTATTATGGATCTACAAAAAACATGGAGGAACAGTTATGCCTAGAACAAAGACATGGGACAAATGAGCTTGATGTTGTTTTTTTAAAAGCTGGGAACAAACAATAACTTTTTTTTCTATGTTTTTGTGGAACATTAGGTATAAAAACATCGTTTTATGGAGAAAAGTGAAAATTGGCAAAAAGTAACATGGGACAACTATGCGTAGAACGGCAGTACTACCCTTGTTGTAACAGAAAAAAAATTAAGCTCACATTTTTTTAAACTTCTAACTTTTTAAATAAATGTCCCACGTCCAGTTTTCGTTTTGAATCTCAATCTGGATAACATAATTATTCTATAAAGTTGAATTAATTTAGTTCTGAAATCCTCCGACGCATATCGATACATGGTTGAATTTGTACTGAATGGACATTTCACAAACGGAATTTGATTGAAACATTTCAGAAAATCTGTTTATTGATTCGTATTAGTTTTACCTGAATTTATTTGATTATTTTTAATAAGAAGGAACTTATTGCGAAGAAATATACAGATTGTTTTGTATTAAAGTTCACAACAAATTCTATTATGAAATACGCATGCCTTCAACCTGATATGTTTGGTCGGTCTTTCCACTTGGTATTATTATTGCATTTTTTAAAACTTTTAACATAACTTTAAACATGTTTCAAGAACAAAATCCCATTTGAAGATAAAGTGAGTCAAACATAGAAACTACACAATAAACATTGATACTAAAGATGAAACGGATATCCGACCTATCCGGCCAATACTTGCTATTCGATCGGATACCGGATATTGGATAAAATCAACAATTTCTCAAAAATCAATCTATTCGTACGCTTGACTCAATCATACACAACCAATTTCCACATAATGGTATGAAAACGTCACCTATTTAATATTTTTCTTCTGCTTCGCTTCTACCCGTCAGTGTAAGCTCTGCACTACACTCACTTCGCGCATATTCTGAGGTGAAAAATTTTACAAGTCCGTTCAATACGGTAACATAATAGAAACAGAGGTTGGCCTGGGTGAGCACAATATTTATATTGCTTTCACGACCATTTCCTCTTTCACTCCAGTTTAAATACAGAAATGATGTGGTACAGGGCCTGTTTTCTAATTTGGCGTTATTACTAAAAGACGTAATCATACGTCAGGAAAATAGGTAACGATTTATTAGGCTTACGTTATTGTTACATACACAATTGTATAAAATAAAGTAATACCAGATGGGTCAACCAGAAGAGGCTGGGTATGGCTACTCTAGTTGCTCGTTTTGGTCAGACCTGTTCGAGGAGCACCAGTTAGGCCAATCAAAACGAGGGAATTACCGCGTTTAGATAATGCTTGGGGGATGTCCACATACCATGTGGACAGAAAAAGCACGATTTTAGGCTCCCCCCCCTCTCCCCTCTGTGGACAAGCGTGGACAATCTTCATACCCGTCCCTCTTTGTCCACGTGGACATTCTTATTTGTTTTTTTGGGAAAAAAATGAAATTTTGGAAAATTAATTTTTCATATTTCTATTTTCTGTTTTGTTTTGACGTAGGACTAAGTCTTTCATTTATGTACCGGGTGCTCGTTCAAAGTTTTGGAAGCGAGAGCGTGACGCTTGGAGTGCAAGGTTTTGAACGTTAATAACTCTCTAACGAAGTGGTATGAAAATCACTTAATTCGAAAAATAAAATGTCCAAGATGTATATGATTGCAGCTTATTGATTGAAAAAATTGTTTCAATAGCTGAAAAATTGCTTCGAAACATACTATCGAAATCACTATGAATTTTACAATCACTTAAAATATCATTTCAGTCGCGATTGGACTGCGGTTGAGGCATGATGCATGATGTCGACGCCAACCCCTCTCAGTTTCTATTTCACTTTCGCATGAAGTGAGCTTGGAAAATGGTTTGCTTATGAATGCGCCCGAGTGGAGGAATATTCACACACATTTGCGCATTCGGCTAGGTGTTCCCTGATGTAATCCATAAGCATCAGTTTTTATTCTACTTTCACATGGAATGGCCATGAACAATCTCGTGTATTATTCTCACGAAAACAAAACGAACCATGTATCAAATATCATCAGTTGCTTTTACAAAACCACTCAAACCCGTCGGTTCTTTTCAGGATCAGCAACGAGTTCGAAAGAGTTGAATTTTATGTCAATAACAATTTTATATTTACACTCATCCATCCACACGCTAGCAAGAAAAATTCAGCAATCTTTCGAAATATTCATTCATTCATTGAGAATTGATTCAGATGCTATTTCAAATAAATAATTACTGAGCCAGCGGTAGTCCTACGTCTACCTTGCGATTATATCACAGGCATAACCCACTTCTAGTTTTTTTTAAACAAAAAACAGTAGCTTCAAGAATTTTTCATGGCTTTGAAATGCAACCATATGGTAATGTTTTGGTATCAAATGATAGCTTATTCTAGTTAGCTACCACTTACTATCAATTTACTTGATCGTAAATGAATTAATCAGTGGCCAATTTCGGATGCCATTTACTTAGCTGATTCGCAGACTCGTCATTCCATTAAAATTAGTTTAGTACTGTGAAATATTAGGTTGGTGAAAAAGTAATCCATTATTTTTGGGTGAAATTCAAAACTATTTTTATTATGCTTCGGATTGTCCGATTTGGGTCAAATATGTACCGTTTTGTTGCAAAATTCTAAAGGTAGCTTCATAATGTCTATATCATCGAGGTCTGAGTGCTTATGGGCGATAAACTCTAGCAATAGATTTTTATGATCTTCTTTTCATCCCAATTTCTTATCACTCTGGAAATTTTGCAATGCGAGGAAAAGGTGGTAATCGCTTGGTGCCGGGTCCGGATTATATGGTGGATGCATAAAAACATCCCAATCAAGTTCTCGGAAAGCTGTGGCCTTGCGTTGTTCTGATGGAACACAAAACCTCTTCTGTTAGCCAGTTTTGAACGTTTCTGGTCAATCGCTAGCTTCAAACGGTCCATTTGTTGACAGTAGAGAACTCAATTTAGTATATTGCACTGAAATGAAAAATTAAAAAAAAATTATATTTGAAAAAATTTAAAAATAAAATAAGTTGCACGTTTTGACACCGTACACACCAATCACTATTTCAGCAGCCTGGGCTGCATTTTTGCATTTATGAAAGCAAAAGTGTAAAATGTACCGAATTTCCTATTTGTTGACCTCCATTGTAAAGACCTTGTAACTCACTCAAGATTGAGGAGTAAAAGGTCGAATTTTTAAGGGATTTTGGAACACCTGCAGCTTCGATATAAATGATGACATGAAGATAAAAAATACAGCATTTTCAGACTACAAATTTTTAGTTCAGGGATATCGTACGTACATATTTTTTGTGTGATGTGTATATTCGTTGTAAACAAAAGACATTGTAAGAAAAGATAATGCGTTTTTTGCTTGCTTTCAAAGCTTCTATAGATTTGAAAAATAAATGCCCAATAACAATCCAATCAACCTGATTTTTTTGCTTCCATTTGGTTCATAGAAAGTTTCAGTAGAACTATTTTCTACAGAGGTATTCTCTAGCGAATGAAAAATTATGCTTTCATTTTGAATTAAGAATATTTCATGAAATAATGAACGCACAACAAATCGATGTTCAAATATACCCACCGCAAACTTGAAAATATTTTATACAAGGTCCAGTTGTGGCTTTGACGAATGCATGATTTTATAACAGAGTTATAGCGTTTTTTTCGATGTCGCATTTTGCTCCTCTATTTTTATTTTTTGTCGAGTGTAGTTCTTTGCCCACTTCGGAATACGGTCGATCACAGGAAATGTCGGTTCATTTACACACTCGATTCACCTTCAGTCGTCAGCGCAATACGAAACTGCTGATCCGGAATATTTAAGTGATAGAGGATCGTAAAAAATATTCCACGCCTATGGTCAAATCTCAACTACGAAAGAATTATTGAACTTTTCCTCGAGGCCGGTTTTTACCTTAAACTGACTTTAATTCGAGAAGTACGCTGCTTATCACAATTCAATTTGAGGAAATTTTGCATAAAATTCTGTTGTGAAACATTCAAATTAGTAGAAGGTAACAAGAAGGATAACAGTGTGGTGTCAAGGAAGGAGTTGTAGAGTGGTTGGAGAGCTTTAATTTAGTTGATAGAAACAAACCAGTTTATCATGCACTTTTGGAAAATTAACAAAAAAAACACAATATTTTAATTTTTTTTCTTTTCGCTACATCTAAAAGTTACTTGGTTTCATTCATTCCAATGTTCTACAACTGCATTCAACGCAAAATTTTCTAATCTTTCAAATGAGCAGCATAAGTATTCTATGTAGTGTACTTTCAAAATTTTAGTCAGTTCAAGACATAAAATTAGGCTCAAGAAAACTTCAACAATGTCCTAGTGGCTAGTGATGCATGGGCAATCTAATGCAAATATAAATATTGATTCCTAGAAATTTCTGAAATTAAAATACTTTATAACAATGATTTCACACGCAATTCTGTATGAGAAACTATACAGACATTATTATCCTAGCTGTTCTCGAGATATAACAAAATGTATAGAAAATTGTATTTGATGAAAAATCATTTACTCATATCATGAAATTTCAACTCATAATGGTTGAGATTTCATGATATGGATCGTTTAATTTTAATTGGTTTTGGACTATAAGGGTCTATGCATACCCCGTAACTACAAAAGTTCGATCATAGGAAATAGTTTGGTCATTCACAGTTTACGTGAAATATTTTCATAATACAGATTTCACCGAAGATCAATGATCAATGATAAAATAAAAATATATGAACATTTGACCGGGCAGTTCTCTCAGGTGGCTCAATCGGTTTTTTTGATAAATACAGAGTTTTGAAATTCTTGAATATGTGTTGATTAATTTCATTTTGAATGTATAGGTGGTTGTATTTTATAGCAAATCTTCCTGTCCACGTGGACCCAGTCTGTACCCCTTTCCCCCTCTTCGTGGACAAGCGTGGACATTTCCCTACCCCCTACCCCTCCTAAAGTTGTCCACGTGGTATGTGGACAGCCCCTAAGATACAATGGTACACTCCTGCTTTTACAAAACACGAAACTAGTGCCTAGTGGCTACAAGGAACCTTGTCAAAAATTAACCTGGCAGTAGCCTAGTCAGTGACATCGACTGGCGAGTTCGGGGGGTGCGGACCGTCCCCGTGTACACGATTTTATGGGGTGCAGACCCCTACAATAACAAATACTGCACCATTCGGCATACATCATACACAGATTGCGAAAAGGGGAGGGGGTGTGGCCAGACACATCCACCCCGGGTGCGTAAGTTCCACTCGACGCCACTGAGCTTAGTGGTTGCAATAGGTTCTTCTACCATTGATCTTTTGGAACAACTGCTTGGTTATATCCGATTTCAAGGAAAAGTTCAAAAGCTTAATTTATACCAGTTCATTCCAGAATCTTTCGTCAAAAACTGTCATTATGTTTTTAATATTATTCAAAGAGTCGCAGTTCTTGTGCTTGAGAAAATTAGACTGAATTAGTCTGAATAAGTGATAATCTAAAAGTGCTATATCTGGTGACCATGGTAGATGGAATGGCACATCCCAGCCGAACTCCAAAATTGTTTGCCGGATTGTCAAAAAGAAATGAGGTCTGACGTTACTCTGGTGTAACAGGATTTCAATAATATTAACTAATACTAAACGAGTCCCTTCCTTAATTCGTCCAGTTACGAGCTGTATTTATTGTAAACTGACCAGACAGTCTCGCATTCCAATAAAATGTCCCGCGTAAGATTACGTCCCGCAAATCATTGTTGGGTTACTTATAGAACAGCAGTCCGATGTTTCTTGCAGAGCAGAGCAGTTGTATGGATGAATCGATCTTTGTTCCACCGTGGATCGATCTCCATCGCTGATGATGGTTGCGTGGACGTAGTTATTCTATAACAACACAAAGATGGTCAATTGAGGGCCCTGAGTTTGAACTCACGATCGATCGCTTAGTAAGTGAACGCGTAACCAAGTAGCTACGAAGACCCCCGACGTGTTCTTTTACCTTTTCGTGGCTTTTCGTGGTCGACCCTCTCTACATTTTGGCCATTCGCCCAAAAGTTTTCTATCGGTCGCATCTGGGGAATGTTGGGAAGGATGACGGTCTTCGCGACAATGGTTATCTCCAGCCGATCCATTCTCCAGTGATCTTTTGACATAATGGGCTGATCCCAGGTTCAGCATAAAGATCACATCACCTTCGCAACTTCCGGTAAACACTTCGTACTATATATCTCTCCGTTCACCATATGACTCGAAAGAAGATCGGCTTGGACATTCGCTTCACGTCTGTCAGAGAAGGATCTTCTTCGAGAACTTGATGTGGATGATATACGCCAAGTACCCGTTGAATTCTAGCATCAAGTACGTCTCGTCTTTCATTATGAGCACGAAATGAAGTTTTCCCCAGTGAAAAAGAAGTTTTTCACTTCTTTCGCCGGAAAGAACTTTTCAACCAACACCTCAAGCTACTCCTTCTGTGTGATTGCCTGCTGCTCAGATACGGCCGGTCTCGTCTGATGCTTCCGCATAAAAATGTCCATTTTGGCATGATTCTCCTTCACCGTTTGGCCGGTTGCTTCGATCTCCCGGCTTAAGGAGCGGCAGGAAGATGATGTTGTAAACACCGGATCGGCTATATCTGGCAGACATAAAGTGTCTCAGGATGTCCAAATCCTTCGCTGTAGGGTGGAACATTCAGTATGAAAAAAATCATCAAGTTGCTTGACAGTGCTGCTGCTGCGAATCAACAGCCTTGAATCATTTTTGTTATAGGCTTAATAAACGTAAAACTTAAGGAAAATTTGTTCCATTAAATTATCTTTCATCGCCATCCGAAATTAGTCCTTTTTTTTAATGCATACGTTAACACTAAAATTAAGAAAAATGAATTGGAATTTTCGAGCATTTCATTCGATAATTTGAAGAAAATTGTAGAATTTGAATCTTGCTTGCCAGACGTAAATACTCTGATTGAGCGAGTGGTTTCCAGGCGTAAGCAAAATCTAAACCACCGAAAAATCACAATCGAGTGCCGATACTCAGAAAGAAATAACACAGATCAGTTTAGACTCGCTAAACTATGGTTTATGTTCACATAACATATATGTATAACGTTTTGTTTTTTTGTGTCCCGCGTTAGATCTCTGACCATCTGGTTACTCTAATTTATTGGAATTTGTCGAATGGTTGTTTGATAAATGCTCATAACACATAATTTCTTTTCAATACCATCAGACACATAGCATGATTTTCTTCGCGCGAAGATCGGCTTTAGGAACAGCTAATGGTTTATATCGATTGTCCCAAGATTCTATCGTTCAAAATTGTTGTGAATTATTTAACTTTTCATCACACTTCACGAATTGCATCAAAAAGCGATTTTATTCAAACAAATGCTCAAGTATGGGTTTTTTAATCTTTGTAGCAAATCTGTTAATTCAATTGTCGTGTACCAACGACGTCTTGATTCTGATGACAATCAAATGGCGGCATGCATGAACTTTCCGGGCCACCCTATAGAAAAGTATTCCAGGAATTTCCACATTCCAAAGAAATAAAAATATCGCTGCTAGAAACCTCCTCCAGAGAGGTCGTTGTTCGACTTCCTTTGTCGCAAAACCTTGGAAGTTCTCGACACAATGCCAGAAACTGAAAATCGGTCGAATTCTAATTGATGCGAATCTTTTCTGAAAATTACATCCTAGCTATCAGGGCTCTGCATAGTCATAGTCAACTGAGGATAGTCAGCTAACTATCTGACTGACTATACCCGTATTCAGTTAGTAATGACTTCTGCCTTCTTCACGCAGTTTCTCCGCCAAAACGACTAAACAGTCAGTCGCGCGTTTAGTCGCTCTCTCCCTCTACCGACTCGACTATATCATTTCATTCTTCCCAGTCAAATTGTCCTCATTGCATTTTAAAGTGACTTCCCCCAAAACGAATTCGTTCCTCTTACAGGTGAGCTAGATTCTTTTGTATCGTACACGAAAATCACGTATAAAACAGCGTGCAGTGTGTGTGTGCGCTATTCTGCTCGCTATTTACTAATACCAACGCGAGCACCTGCTCCCGTGGCCGAGTGGTTAGCGTCATAACTAACATTCCGGGTGTTCGGGTTCGATTCCCGTTCTGGTCGGGGGAATTTTTCGTCAAAGAAATTTCCTCCGACTTGCACTGTGATCACGCGTATTCTAGAGCTTGCCACTCAGAATGCATTCAAGGCGTGTTATTTGGCATAGAAATCTCAACTAAGTACTAATAAAAATGACGCAAGTAATACTACGTTGAGACGGCGAAGTTCCTCTAGGAACGTTAGTGCCATTGAAGAAGAAGAAGAACGCGAGCACCTTCATAGCATACTTGGTAAATGTCTAAGTTCGTTGGTTTGGGTTCACGATGGGTAGACAATAAACCGTCCATTGATGGGGTAACTTCTTTTTGCATCAGAAATCATGTTTTCGTTCCTCTTTATATGGACGTAAAAAAAATGTTGCGTAGGCGGGTGTAAAATTAGTGTCAGGGGGAAATGGTATTGTGGATTGAAGTCAGTTGAATGAAGAGGCAGATTTGTATTCATTAATCGAGTCAGTTAAAATAACCACTAACTGCACTAGTTCACCGGTCATCCTCGCTAGTCAATTCATTTTCTAGTCAAGTCACTTTTTGTTGCCGGCGACTGCCGAAGCAGTTCTAATCGAAGAGAAGCTACTGAGAGTAAAGTCGGTCTTCATTTTTCACTTTCGAAGATTTCGGGCTCTGCTAGCTACTTCGAAATGTATTGTAATGTATTGTAGATGTATTTGAAAAAAATCTTTTAATGTGTCCACGTGGAAATTATCTATACTCCCTCGCCCCTCACCATGGACCATCATAGACATTTTCGTAACCCCTACCCCCCCCCCCCCCCTTAAAGTTGTCCACGTGGTATGTGGACAGCCCCTTGACATTTTACAATTATTCAATTGTGTATCTCAAAAAATATATAATTTTCTTTATTATGATATATGCGTAGAAATATATCCAATCAATTGATGCAAACATCTTTGCGATCTATCTGGTTGAGTTGTATGCATTCAAAATCTTTTTTCATTAGCTGATACAGTATGACTAGTGACTACTGTTTATATTGTGCTATTTCACCAATATATTTGTAACACTCGTGGGGCCAATTAACTAATAATTCTTAATGGATTGCATCAGATTTTCTCGTATCAGTGGACAGCATGCGTAATGTTGCTAATTTTACTGTATCAGTGATCTTTATTCTCTCTTCCTACGAGATCAGCAACACAACGTTTCCCATGTACTAAATATTGCACATCACGAGACTTCCATGTGAGCCAATCAAAACACCCATTTGCATGTGCATTGATTAGCGGCGCAATCATCCGAATGCATTCGAAACACAAATTGATATCAATTTGTTTTCCACCATTGACAAACAGCATTGCTGACGTCGAATCGAAACGCCAGAGAAAAACACATACAAATTCTTGTTTGTCAGTTTCTAAGGCTTCTAATCGCTCTGATTGCTCTTCCTGGTAGTTTCGCGTCTTATGAATCGAAACGATGGCATAGGCACCGAGCGGCTGGCCGGTCTCCCTAGCGCCAAGGTCAAGTTTATAAAAAGAACACCAGCCCCCCGGCGTCATCTCAGTTGCTCGCCAACAGCTGATTGGAGCAGAAGTGCGAATAGGAAGAGAAGTGTGGCTTACCGTTGATAGTGGTGAAAGAGTTCCAATATTACGTTGCTTATTAGGTAATCATACTTATCTGGTGGTTTTGAGGCATTAGAAACAGTTCTTTAGGGAATGGGGGCAGGACATATTCAGTGATTGGAAGCAGTACAGTCAAACTGTGCTCAGAGAAGTGTTTCAAAAAGAAATGCTTTCAATATATAATCTGTTGTCTGGCAGTGGGGTTCAAAATTAACAAAAGTAGAAATTGTTTTTATTTTCGCAGAAATTTAACTGCTTTAACTGCAGGACAGAAATACCTGCTTACGATAAGAAACGATTGCCCTAATACGTTCAAATATTTCCATCGAGTAAATTCAAATTGTCCAGTATTGCACTTCGCATTGCTGTTGGCCTGACGGGAAAGTTGCTATAAAACCACGTGGTACTCAACGTGTTAATACAAAAAAAAATATTGCGCCGTAGTATTTTCATCAAAATTTTATGTATATGGAAAAAGTAGAGATGTGCTCCCGTGGCGTGGTTAGCGTGAAACCTAACATGTCGGGAGTTCGGGTTCGATTCCCGTTCTGTTCGGGAGAATTTTTCGTCAAAGATTTTTCCTCCGACTTGCACTGTGATCACACGTATTCTAGAGCTTGCCACTCAGAATGCATTCAAGGCGTGTTATTTGGCATAGAAATCTCAACTAAATACTAAGGGTCTGTCCACATACCACGTGGACAGTAAAAGCACGATTTTAGACTACCCCCTCCCCCTCCGTGGACAAGCGTGGACATTGACTATACTCCTTCCCTGCTGTCCACGTGGACAATCTTCCATGTATTTCAATTGAAAAAAGGAAATAATTGCATTGTGCATATATTCAATTTTAAATCAGTCTTATTTTATATTTGGTGTTTTTTAATGATAAAAATTATTCAAGAAAAAAACATGTTCTTTTTTTGTTAATGGAGACTAAAAATCTTTCGATTCATGCGTCTCCGCAAATCACATATTCAAAAAAATAAGTAGGCAAAAGTTCAAAAGCTTCTCAACTGTACTTCGTCCAGCTACAGTACCTCAATTTGACTGTTGTTGTCAGCCCAATACAAAACCTTTCCCGTCATCGTTAGTAAAATTTTCAGAGGACACGTTCCATTCCATATATGGGCTAAAAGCGATTTGAAAATATGTTTTATTAACAAATTCCCAGCGACCATTCTGCATTGAATATCCAGATGATTTCCAGAGTGCTCATGAGGCAAAATGACACTAGGCAATCCCTTTTTCTTTAGATGAAAAGCTTTACTTTCGGGGCCTGCAACATTGAAAGCGTTTTACCCTGATAATAATCTTAAATTGAAAAAAATAGTACCAATGGGCTTTTTAGTAGTAACGGTTGTCTTTTATTTTTTGGTCCTTTCATTTATGTAGTACTAGCTAACCCGGCAAACTTCGTCCCGCCCATTTACTTGATTAATTCTCGAGTAATGCAGAAATTTGTGTTTTATTTGTATGGCAGCCACCCCTAAGAGAGGGGGAGGGGTATCTAACCACCATAGAAACATTCATTGCACCCTAAAGTTTTCATATGCCTAATTTGGTTTAATTTGCTTGATTAATTCTCGGGTAATGCAAAAATTTGTGTTTCATTTGTACGGCAGCCCCCTCTAAGAGAGGGGGAAGGAGTATCTTAACACCATAGAAACATTTATTGCATCCTAAAACCTCCACATGCCAAATTTTGTTTCATTTGCTTGATTAATTCTCGAGTAATGCAGAAATTTGTGTTTCATTTGTATGGCAGCCCCCCCTTTGAGTGGGGGAAAGACTGTCTAACCATCATAGAAACATTTATTGCACCCTAAAACTTTCACATGCCAACTTTGGTTTCGTTTGATTGATTAATTTCCGAGTAATGCAAAAAATTGTGTTTCATTTGTATGGCAGCCCCCTCTAAGAGAGGGGGAAGGAGTATCTTATCACCATAGAAACATTTATTGCATCCTAAAACCTCCACATGCCAAATTAGGTTTCATTTGCTTGATTAATTCTCGAGTAATGCAGAAATTTGTGTTTCTTTTGTATGGCAGCCCCCCCTTTGAGTGGGGGAAGGACTGTCTAACCATCATAGAAACATTTATTGCACCCTAAAACTTTCACATGCCAACTTTGGTTTCGTTTGCTTGGTTAATTTCCGAGTAATGCAGAAATTTGTGTTTCATTTGTATGGCAGCCCCCTTAGAGAGGGGGGAGGGGTCTCAAAATATCCCGAAAACCTTCCCCGGCCCCAAAAACCTCTACATACCAATTTTCATGTCGATCGGTTCAGTAGTTTCCGAGTCTATAAGAATCAGACAGACAGACATCACTCCATTTTTATATATATAGATTGATAGAAGATAGATATCACACCATAGATATCACACCACACCACATTTTTCGCTCGGAGGCTTCAATTTCAAACTAAAATCACATAACAACATTTACGATAGCTTTTTCAGAGTTATTATTTACTGTTAGTGATAAAAGTAGTGATAAAGATCGATTCCTTTTGAAACAATTCGCGGACCAATGTTTCGGTCTTCAACCTCATTTTTCTCGAGTTGATGTGAATGTTACATAGGATCTTTTCAAAAGTTACGCGAGAATTGTTAATTTTTGACAGTTAATTTCGAAGATATGTCTTTTTTCATATAGGCGCCATTTTCACAATGGGCGTCTATTGCTTCAGTTTGGCAGATGATGCTCTTAATTTCCAAGAGTGAAAATCGAAATGCACCACATAAATTCGAATTACAGATTTTTTCGCTACTCGTGCATAATAGTAACCATTGTGGTACATTCTACGGGTGAACTACCAATATATCTGAGAGATTGAAAATATGTGGAATCGTTGGCTTCAGGAAACGCTCGATTATGGCAATTGTATGAATTTGTGGGTTTAAGTTACTAAAACAAAAATTCGTTATTTTTCATCCCATTTGTTCTAATGCGTATGGAAATCGGTTCTATCATTTATGTAATAATCCCAGTATGATAACTGCCCAAAAATACTAATCCTTCAAAATCGCTTTTCGAGAACATTCGAAAGAATCAACGACACATACATATTTGCTTTTTTAATTATTTGAACGTGGAGATTGTTTCCAAAGTGAACACAAAAACGCCATTAATTCCATCCGATATTAGGATTGCACTCTAAAAAATCCTACTGAAATTAGAAACATTTCTTCGGCGACTTGAAAGGACTGTATAACAGTAAAACTGCGCAACCAAGCAAAAAATGTTACAGTCAAGCATGAAATAACATCTGAAAAAATGTATTTGGCAATAAAATCGTTCACCTGCAAAAAATCTTCGAGAGACGAATCTCGAAAAGAGTTTTTCTGAAGACTTCTGTAATTATTTAGCGCAATTGAATGTAGTTTTATTTGAAGCTAATCGATGTAATATTTAAAAAAAATGTGTCGAAAGCATTCAAATGAAGAAACAACTAGATTTAGGTATACTTCTTCACTGAACTTTGACTGCGAGATACCAGTTCAGATTTAGAAGCGAAAATTAGAACAAAGAAAACAATAGTCAATAGTGCCAAAAATGCTTCAATTTGAAGAAAAATATTTTCGATGCGTTTAATTCCATAGAACGTAGATTTGTCAAGTTTAATTACAAAGTACTGCGCATGAATTCTGTTTTTGAATGGGTATTATAAAATTTTGTATAGCACTCGTTTCGCTAAGTCCTTCTCAAATTATTTAAAAAATCCTCTAAATATTCCGGTCATTTCATCATGTTATCAACATCCCACATGTACTCTGCAGATAGAAATGTATCAGCAGTTCACCATGTCAGATTTACTCTTAAGTTGACCTGGACCTATAACACAGAGATCAGTTCATGCTTAAATAGGACATAGCTTAGAAGTTGAAAACAATGATCATCTACTACCAATAGAAGCTTGATCGCTCACCGTTTATGTGAGTTTCATGCAGAATACATATTTCAGAGGTTCGATGATATGGAAAAATATTCGACATAACCACCATTTTATGGATAAATATAGAGTACTCAAAATGGGCGGAAAGTTTAAGGTGAAGGTGGAAGCTAGTCATTGTAGTAGTATAGGTAAACCCACGTGTAAAAATAAGGTAATAGTGTTTGTGAGAGAAGAGCAAAACACACGTAAATAGATCAATTCACTTATCAGACTGTGTGACGCTTCATTGACACGAGTCTTTGAATACATTTGAAAAAAAAATAACAATTGAATACTAAATTAAAATGTATGAACGATATGTTCCGATGAACAATTGCAAATATAAATAAATATAGAAGGTGCATTTGCATATGAAGTAAAATTTTGATTATACGCGAGCGTAACATGAGCAAATTTATAACACATGCGAATTGGGGCTCTTTTGGTATTGACAAGTTCTTCCGCATAGTAACTCGATGTTGATAATTCCTTAATGTTTTCCTTCGTTGATCGTATTGTTTTCACATATTCACGTTGGAGAGCCTTAACCCTTCCATTCGTTGGTCGAGGCATTTTGATTGAATGTAATACTTTTCCGTTTACAGTTTTTGAAAGCATAGGCAGCCGTGGCAGTGTTCCGAGCTCTGCAATACAATTTTCTTACCCAATGTTAAAGTTGCTAAAACTTACATTATAGACCCATTGAACGTAAAAATAATAATTGTATTGATATCAACACAATTTTATTCTATTGATTTTCATGACATGAAACGCTATGACTCAGGAACAACATTTTATTGAGTAGTTTTTATAGCTGTTTCGATGATGTTGTCTGGCATCAGTGTCGAAAAAATAACGATGCTTTCACCAATACAAACAAAACCATTACTGAAAATTGAAAAATGAAAATTTAACTTTCAGAGCACATGCTCGAGTTTTCCGACGTTTTTCACTTTACAGTGCGACAGCATATGAATATTTAATATCTTGTGAGTAATCGATTAGAGTTTAGTTGGTATGACTTGATGGGAAGTGTGCGAAAACGATCATTTTCTTCACACTGTTTTGCAAAATTATTGATTTTCGGGCGAGGGGTGAGGGAGGGAGATGAAAGAAATGAGCGCCATTGTAACAGCCATTTGTGTCTAGCTTCCACCTTCGCCTCAAAGATTCTTGAAAATTTATTTTTAAAAACAGATATGAATGTATTTTTAAGAAAATTGTTTTACGTGTCCACGTGGACATTATCGATCATCTGAATCGGTTTAGTAGTCCAAAAGCTATGAATTTTCGAGAATGGGAAAAATTATAATTTGAACTACCGCCTAACTGTGAAAATCATAACATAAAAAAGAAAAAGAACACATATCTGATTTTGAGATATTTTATGTAAATCCTCAGCTTTCGAGAAAAAATATAAAAATCATATATCAGTTTTATTTTTATTCGGCTCATTTAGCTATTCAGCTGTAACTAAGCCGAATTTATCGTGTACATTTTTTCTCATGTTGTATATTACACAGTAGCCATTTTTTTGGAATGAGTGAACCGCAGGTGCATCTGATTGAGTTTTGTTCATAGCACATGTGGATTGCTGGACAGAATTGTTGAAGCTAACAGATGATTGCACAGTATTACCGACCATGATATTAACTTTCTTTCAGTTTTCTAGCTTCATCAGATCAAATTTTAAGGATTCCTTCGATGAACTATCAGCTGAACTGGATGCAAACGCTTCTTGGCTTCCTTCATTGAAAAAGTTCATCAAGTGGCCCTCCACGAAGCCGCTGTTATTTAACGTTGCTGCCTTGGTACATTGTTCCTCTCGCGATCCTTACATGTAATCGAGTCGCTTGTTCAATGCGATGAGATATTCCTAAAAGTCACAACATATTCAGAATATAACGTGTGGTATATTTTTATAAGGATTATTTCTACCTGTGCATCTTTCTTATCGCATGGACTCAATCGACCGGATCCAGCAAAATTAAATCGTGGATCAAGATACAAACAGGTCTTGAAGGCCATGCTGGTTCTTAGTTTATGGATTCTTTTTTCCATTGATGTGGAAAGTTTGCTGCCAATGTATTTCCCTGTTCCTTAATCACATATAACTCAGCAGATAACGTTGTAGGATGAACCATACACCCCAACGGGTTTCGTTCACCTGCGGGGTTGGAGGGTTCTATGCAACACAAAAAGTTCTCTATTATTCTTGTGGTGCATTGTCAAGCAAATTTTATTCATCTGTTTCAATCTTGCTTTGTACTGCTTGATGACATCATTCGCACCGCACCCTATGCTGTTTAAAATTTGTTTTTGTTTTTCTCTTCGTCGTCATCATCATTGACCAGAATATGAGCATTTCCGCCTTGTCCGTTCTCAAAATCACTTTGGCTAATTACATTTTCGTGCGTAATTACATTTTCGAGCATTGTCAATGTCCACTGCACATCTAAAAGTAATATTTTCACCGTATTTTATTCGTTCTATCACTTTTAGAATTTTTGTTTTTGGGTGTTTGCCTTGCGGTTAATTTTCCTTCTGAGCGTGACACAAATCTCTCACAAAGTGATTCGATCGAAAGATTCAACACATAGTATCGGATCAGGAAACGAGAGTAAAACCGGGTTCAGACGGTGCGAGTAAACATACGAGTCGGTCAGTCAGTTACTGCAGTGCAGCTACTCACACCGTGTGAACACATCATGCCACTTAGGCTGATGTCACATTAGGCGGATTCGCCGCCGCGGATTCCGCGAGTAAAACCGCAGCGGAGGATCTACAGTGTATTGTGAATGAGCCATGTCACACAGAGCGGGCGGTTTTGAAAGCGAATTCATATCGAGAAAAAAACCGTCGCGATATCCGCGGCGGCGAATCCGCCTAATGTGACATCAGTTTTAGTGTCATGTGTAATCCGGCGTGCGAGTTACTTCAAAGTTTTTTGAATTTACTCGCACTCGCATCCCTCAAAATGTCAAAAACAGAATTTAGCGCTCGAATCAGGGATGCCAAATGTAAAGAAATGTCTCTATTTTTAAGATATTTGAAAATATGCGAAGATATTTATAGACTTGAAAATTATTGGAAAAACAAATAAAACCCTCATAGTTTCTTAACGAAATCGTTGTTATTTTGTTTTGCACGCTGGCGGGGCACGTTTTCATTTAGAGACAGTTTTCTTGAGAATCTCTAATATAGAATCATTACCAGGCACAATTTTCATTCAAAATTCACTTGCAAACTTGCAAAAAAAAAGTATTGTTCTAAGAAACAAAATACATATTCGATTTTTAATTTTTAATTTAATTTTCATTATTTTAATTTTTGTATATTCCACCTGCAAATCTACAATCATTTTCATTTCACAAATTGGTACACGAAGCTGCTGGCAAGGCGAAATAAATAAAATTTTAAAAAATCTTTTAGACTGTCATTTATAGCATCACATACTTCCGGAATTATCTTAGCTATGGATGCTTTCGAGATTCTGAAAAATATCGACAACAATCTGAACGATGTTCCAAAAGAAAGGCACATCAATGTCGTTTTTTTTATTTCACTCTTGCAGGTATAGCGTTGTATTGTTGGACCAATGAAATCCAACAGTGTTTCCACAGGTGTTTTTCTCAACACTGCTCTGTATTCCAGAGGATCATCATCGTAGAGTTCCTTCTATATTGTTTTTGTTGCTCCTTTTCCTTGCATTCAATTTCTGGCCCAAATCCTTTTGCCTTTCTGCTTTTTCGGATAGTACCTTCAGTTCGAAGAAATTCAGCACAAAGTATTTTTATACACGGTCAGCGTGTATTTCGCGATAAAATTGTGCAACTAAATATAATAAATGCAACTGGAAACCTGAGACGAATACTGCCTATAGAGAAGTCGAATTCGGATCAATCATCTGTCAAATTCGGACCTGATTGCTTTTTCTGACTATTTGATGGACATTTGAAAAATCATCTGGCATCCCTGGTAAGCCAATGCTGCAGTATCTAGTTTCGCGTCAGCAGCTCACACTGTGTGAACGGACAAGGCGAGTCAACCAATTGTCAAGCGAGTTCACCGGTTCAGTAGCTGCTCATTCTCAAGTCAGCTATTAGCAACGTATAAATGGGCTTTAAAGCGATGACAGAAACTTACGAATGAATAGGGCGCTTGCAGCGTGCATATGTATTAGTGATCTGTTGGGCAGGCAAGAGAGATCGCTGCATAGGATTTATATGGATCGACAAGATTGAGCTTTGTTTAAGTAATTATTTTAGCGAAATAGTTATAGAAATTTCGCGCTACACTATATAAATAACATGCGAATATATGTCTCTTTTTATAAAAATATTTACTTTTAGCGTCAAAGCCATATACACGGAGAAAAATAGAAATTTCTGTTATGGCTATGATCCATATCAATGTAAGCAGATTGATTATTGAGCAATTCCAAATGAAATCGACAAATGGCAAAACATGAGTATTTTTGATTCGAATGAAAGTGTGTATTCCGATTGGGTTAGAGGAACTATGAGTTTTCCTCAGCAATTGGGAATTTTTTTACTCAAGCGTAACTTTTGAAAAGGGCGTATCGATTTGAGTAAGAGAAATCTTTGGTAATCCATATCTCAAAAACTATGAGTCGTACCGAAATAGTGTCTTAGAAAAAAATAAAAATTCAATTTGCAATATCCAAAATACCTATTTTTTAATTTTTTTTTATTTTTTCATACAAAATAGAAGTCATGCAGAAAATTTTAAAAATGGGCCCAAGGTGGAAAAACTATTTTTGACGAACTTTGTGGAACATCGAATTTTTAGGAATTTTTTATTTTTCTTAGAATCTTAGAATTTTTGTAGTTTACATTCATTTTTAGCCACAAATTATGAATCCTGATGTGATTTCAAACAAAAAAGGTTATTATCAATCTCCTTCTAAATGTAACCATTCTCGAGATATTTGAAAAAATATTTCTAATTTATTGTCATTTTAATAGTAAATAATCCCTTTTAATATGTTTGTCGTGTTATACCGTCATGTTCATGAAATTTTATGAATTTTCTTATAATTTCCAACAATTTTTTTGTATTGAAGTTTGTATTTAGATAAAAAAGATTTTTTAGTTTCGCTACGTTTTGTATTAACCCACATGTCTTCGGATGTTTCGTAACGTAACTCCTAAACATATGTCTTTACCATAACAATGTATTTGGAAAAGTAGTTGGAAATTATAAGCGAATTCATAAAAGCTCATGAACATGATGGTATAACATAACAAACATATTTGAAGGGCCTATTTACTATTAAAAAGACAATAAATTAGAAATATTTTTTTAAATATCTCGAGATGGTTACATTTAGAAGGAGATTGATAATAACCTTTTTTTGTTTTAAATCACATCAAGACTCATAATTTGTGGCTAAAAATGATTGCTAACATACAAAATAGAAGTTTCGAAAATTCCTAAAAATTCGATGTTCCAAAAATTTCGTCAAAAATAGTTTTACCATCTTGGGTTCATTTTTTAAATTTTCTACATGACTGCTATTTTATATGAAAAAATTGAAAAAAATATAAAAAAATACATATATTTTTTGATACCGCAAATTAAAATTTTATTTTGTATATAAAAAAAGAGTTTTCTTCTCAGTGTATATTTTTTTCAAATTAAGCCAACAATACTCTATAACTCTTTCTAACACACTATTTCGGTACGACTCATATTTTTTGAGATATAAATTATCAAAGATTTCTCTTACTAAAAACGATACTACCTTTTCAAAAGTTACACTTGAGTCAAAAAATGAACCATAATGATGTATTTGGAAAAATTGTTGGAAATTATAAGAAAATTCATAAAATTTCATGAACATGACGGTATAACACGACAAACATA
Source organism: Toxorhynchites rutilus septentrionalis (assembly GCF_029784135.1). Lineage (NCBI taxonomy): Eukaryota > Metazoa > Arthropoda > Insecta > Diptera > Culicidae > Toxorhynchites > Toxorhynchites rutilus. The sequence continues at coordinate 101,551,103 of NC_073745.1, forward strand.
TTAAAAGGGATTATTTACTATAAAAAAGACAATAAATCAGAAATATTTTTTTAAATATCTCGAGAATGGTTGCATTTAGAAGGAGATTAATAATAACCTTTTTTGTTTTGAATAACATCAGGATTCATAATTTGTGATTAAAAATGACTGCTAACATACAAAAACTCGAAGTTTCGAAAATTCCTAAAAATTCGATGTTCCACAAAGTTCGTCAAAAATAGTTTTACCATCTTGGGCCCATTTTTTGAATTTCTACATGACTTCTATTTTGTATGAAAAAATTTAAAAAAAATTAAAAAAATTGTATGTTGGATATTGCAAATTGAATTTTTATTTTGTAAATAAAAAAAGAGTACTATTTTATTTTCTCAGTGTACATTTTTTCCATATTCAACCATCAATACGCTATAACTCTTTCTAAGACACTATTTCGGTACGACTCATAGTTTTTGAGATATAAATTATCAAAGATTTCTCTTACCAAAATCGATACGCCCTTTTCAAAAGTTACGCTTGAGTCAAAAAATTCTCAATTGCTGTGAAAAACTCTTATTTCCTCCAACCCAAACGGAATACACACTTTCATTGGAATCAAAAATACAAGTTTTTAAAATCTGCATTTTTAGGACGATTTCATTTGGAATTGCTGTATTCAAAAAGTTTCACAGAAACAATACAAATTGCACATTGCCTTTGTATAGCCGGATTAGGTGAAGTGTGCTCCAATTTAGGCCATGTGTTTTTTGCCCTGAAATGCAGGTCTCATGAAGAAGTAAACTATAATGAATATTCGTGTGCAGATATCCTTAATCGGTGGTTAGTTTCGCCAAAAAAGCAGATGATTATGTTGAAATTAAGAACATATTCAGCTAGAAGGATGAACCAACCCTCAGATATGATTTCCGGGTACCTGAATGCTCTGCGGAGAAGTGAAATATGGTTATAAGAAAATTGATCGGAAACGAAGAAAATCCATCAGTTGGCTAATTCATGGAAAATACAAGGAAGCATTCGAACGTGAGCTCGAGCCTCTGTGTCTTGTATCTAGGTCCGAACATGCTGATAATCCTTTCCTGTTATTTTTTCGATTCAAATCTAGTGGGAAAGTCGCTCAGTGAACATCGCGGAATAGGTGCTAGTAAGTTAAGCAATATGCGTCACACAAAAGCTCTTATTCGGTAAATAGCTTGCCTAACTGTTTCACAAAGTTCTTGTTAGTTCTATGAAATATTTCGCGCTAATAGAAAGATCGCAACTATATTGAAATCATCTACAAGAACGACGATTGATAATGAATCCGCTTCTGCTGCATAGAAGCTACGAATGTAAACAAATGATATTTGCCCAACAGATACTCTGCATGTATGTGTAGCAAGAGCCCTATATCTTCCATTCTTTTCATTCCTGTATCGAGCTGCGTGTGTTTATGTGTGTGAAATCAGCATTATAAACATATGATGCCCGCTCGTTGTGCTGTGCTTGCTATCTCACTCGCGACTACGGGTAGGTAAGCACCCAAACCGGCAGAACGGCAGATCATTAATTTAAACCGTTTAGGGATGAGGGAATTGTAATGTATTGCATATCAAACAAGTCTTATGGCGGGTTTACATTAGGGAGATCTATAGCTATAGATGGATTTATTCACGTGAAAATAGGTGTAAACGGGTGAGAATAAATATGATACACTTATTCGAGGTATATATAACTTTAATAAATTCAGCATATGCATATGCATTCTACTCAAAGTTATTGATGTTTTTTCCCTGAAAACACGACCTTTTCTTTTGCTAGTCGTTCTTTTTGGGGCAAACATAATACAAAATTATTGATGGCATTTTAAAGAGCACATTTGACTCTACATATGGTGAAACTTTTAAAAGAGTGTTATTTTTTGTATTTGAGTAAATTAAATTTGAAATTATGAGTTTTTGCATATAAATGAACAAGTTGCAATTTTTAAATGCATATAGTAAGCGTAGACTTTAAAGCAGCATCACTTCAGTTCAGTCTTATAGCCAGTCAACATGGATGTTGAACCAAAAAGAACGACTAGCAAATGAAAAGATCGTGTTTTCAGGGAAAAAAACATCAATAACTTTGAGTAGAATTAAGATACATACAAGTTATGTACCGTAAAATGCGTGGACTGGAAAGCTCTAAAAGTCATTCGAAGACAGTTTTGATGTAGAATTTTACATATAAAAATTAGAGCAAAAAAACCGTTTTTTTCATGATAACCCTAACTCAACCTAGAGAAAAAGCGCTATATCGGTTATTTGAAGAGATAGAAAGAAATATTGTTCGACAAAGTTACTTAAAATAACCAGAGCTACAATATTGTCGAACTGTGTTTACCTCTATCTATAAAGATAAGAAAGTTAGATTTTTTATTTCATCGACAATTTTGGTCACCCTACTTTTGATAACATAAAAATGAGCGCTCTATTATATGTAACAACTTTGTCGAAGACAGTTTTTGTCTAGAGAATCACTGTCGAGCTCTAGATGCAAATTTCCACTTAAATGCACCTCCTGGACCATAGTGCATTAGTATGCAAATCATCAGGATTTGTTCGTAGTGAAAATAGTTATCAACGTTCGCTTCGATTATTGTTTGATTAGTAATCGTTTGATTAATAACCGGTTAATGTAGTCAGTATTCAAATTAATCGAACTGACATCGGTATATTGGGCGATATGCATCTCAAGCTATAGATCTAATTTAACTAAATCTAATGACGACCGATTTTTTAAATTTATTTTCTGTGAATCATACCAAATATCTATATTTTATTTGTTCTAACGTACATTTTTGTCCTTCTCCCATCATAGCCAAAATGTCCTCAATCGTTACGGTGACAAAAACCGACAATCTGTACAGCGGCGCGAAGAATGTCGTCCTGAAGAGCAGCCCTGGCGCGGCATCGAAAGCAGTATTCGACCGGGAGGATAAATTTGGGGCCCACAACTACCACCCCATTCCGGTGGCACTGGCTCGGGCCGAAGGAGTCTACGTGTGGGATGTCGAGGGAAAGCGTTACTACGATTTCCTCAGTGCCTATTCGGCCGTTAACCAGGGTCACTGTCATCCCCGAATAGTGAAAGCCCTCACCGAGCAGGCCCAGATTCTGGCGTTAACATCTAGGTGAGATAACCTCAACCTGATCGCTTCATTTGTTCCGCACTATAACGGTTTTTTTTTGTTGTTCTCCATAGGGCATTCTACTCGAACGTTTTGGGCGAGTATGAGGAGTACATCACGCGACTGTTCGGCTACGACAAAGTTCTTCCAATGAACACCGGTGTGGAGGGCGGTGAAACGGCGTGCAAGCTCGCACGCAAGTGGGCCTACAAAGTCAAGAAGGTACCGAACAACAAGGCGAAAATCATTTTTGCCGAGGGCAATTTCTGGGGCCGCACTCTGGCTGCTGTTTCCGCCTCCAATGATCCGTCGAGCTTCGAAGGATTCGGTCCGTTTATGCCCGGATTCGAGTTGGTTCCGTACAATGATACCGTTGCGCTGGAAAAAGCTCTCCAGGATCCCAACGTTTGTGCCTTCATGGTGGAACCGATTCAGGGAGAGGCGGGCGTCATGGTTCCGGACGATGGCTATCTGAGAAAGGTTCGCGAGTTATGTACAAAGTACAACGTGCTGTTCATTGCTGATGAAGTTCAAACTGGGCTAGCGCGGACCGGTCGTATGCTTGCCGTAGATCACGAACAGGTTAAGCCAGATGTGTTGATTCTGGGCAAGGCTCTCTCCGGCGGTATGTATCCGGTGTCGGCAGTACTTGCCAACGACGATGTGATGCTGTGCATCAAACCAGGAGAGCATGGTTCCACATACGGAGGAAACCCACTAGGATGCAAGGTTGCCCTGGCAGCTCTGCAAGTTCTGGTTGATGAGAAACTGGCTGAGAATGCCGAACGCATGGGGCGCAAGCTGCGGGAGTCACTCTCGGAACTTCCCAAAGACCTGGTACCGGTGGTGCGAGGAAAGGGTCTGCTGAACGCCATTGTGATCGATTCCAAGTACGATGCGTGGGACGTTTGTCTGCGGCTAAAGAACAACGGACTGATCGCCAAGCCCACCCATGGTGATATTATTCGATTTGCACCTCCACTCACGATCACCGAAGAACAGCTGGATGAGTGCCTGGATATTATCAAGTCCACGATCATGTCTTTCGCAAATGAACACTAGGGAGCTCTGCGTCGCAGTCGTATTACAGATAATAGTGCACGAACATTTCTTTATTTCCATATTATTTCATTTAATTACATCATATTTTATCAATCTCAAAAAGAGGAGCGAGTTTATTCAGATGACAGCCATAACATAACTCAATGTGAACCGTTTCAATGCAATTCATTGGCATTGGGCATTGGCACTCTAACTATCTTGGCACTGAAACTTTGAGAGCTTTGAGGCACCCCCATGTCTGATCGAGCTGATATTTTGCACAGGCCAATAAACAAAATGTACATGGTCGGTTTTTTGAATTTGACATGACCATTTCGCTGCCACCCTAGCTAACTTTCTATTGAAATCTATCTATCGGTATATCCCTAAGGGACTGATCAAGCAAAGGGGGCCATTTTGGGGTGTGAGGGTGAGAAATGTTTCTACACTGAGAGGAAAATTTTGTATATATGACGATTTTTTTCGTAAATGTTACCAATTCGTTAGTCATTTTCTACCCTACTAATCATTGGTACATCTTACAAAAAGAAATTGGTAGGCATTATTTTTGTAGGATGGTGGCATGTTGGCCCATCATTGGAGCAGCATTAGTGAAAACGTTGTTTTTTATTTGTAAGAGATAATGATTGGCGATCTAACGCAAAATGTAAACGATCGGTGAGACATCTGGATTTTGTTTTTGAACTAAGAAAATGATGCTAATGTAACCTAAAACTCAAAAACATGCTCAGTCTAATATACATTGAATAGTCAACTGTGCAATTTTAATCCAAGATTAGAAGCTGAAAATTAAAAGGGAAAGGATTGTGTTGAAGTTTATTTTATAAGATTCGGTGTATTAAGATTTCAGTAGAAGGAATTAAACTTTTGTTTTTCCGCAGCGAAAACAAGTTCTCGATATCTTTGTGGTCGAGAATATGTTTTCGCCGAAGAGAAACAGAAGTTACATATATTTGAATCTAATAAAAACCAAAAAAAACTTACCTCCGAATAGCTTTGTTTCCTCAAGAGGAATGACGACTGCGAAGTACGCACATTACAATTCCTAGAAATGAAAACAATCAAGGTTACACATGCTATGAAGTAAAATGTACGAATCTTTAGTAGGGATGTGTATTGCATAAGACATCCGTTTTACAAAGTTTTGGTAATATTTACAAAAAATGCGTACATTTTACCAATGTTTCAACTACTAAAGATTTGGTAGTTGCATTTACTAATGTTTTCCTCCAGTGTATGATGGTATGACACTCCTCTTCCGGATTGGAGAGGGCAAGGCGCCTAGAAGCATATCCTGAGGTGGGCCAACTTGCTAAAACCACTCTTCAGCCATCTTGGAATCTACTGTATTTTGTTTGTAAACGCTTGAAGCCAAGCTCGCTCGTGATCAGTCTGTCTCTTTCATACTTCAAGCAAAAATTCCCCTTCTGTTTTCTTCCGTACTGTTTTCATATACCGCTCCCCTGACCAACTTAGTGACGAAACGGCCTCACCTTAGGACATACCTCTAGGCGCCTTGAGAGTAGGAGTCCCATAAAAATAATACACATATTTCAACCAAACATGACAATTGAAAATTTTCGGAAAACTATGACGGAAAATGGGAAAATTCGGCAAATTTAATTCCCATATGTTCTACAATTACATAGTGACAAGCGTTGCTAGTCCATTTGATGTTTGGTGTGGTATTCGATATCATATAAATAAATACTCAGGTATTGCCAAGAAATAATTACCCATTTATTGCACGCTTATCAGGCACGTTTATTCTCTTCACTTCCAATCTAAACTGTCAAACCTATCTTCGGTCAGGGCAGTACTAAGGTTTGTATGTTTAATCTCGCAGGGCCATACTCGATAGTCGGTACTTGCTGGAACGGTTTCTATGTCTTCTAGAGCTGGAATTTTGGATCGAATATTGTGTCCATAGAGCAGTTCAGTCGGAGTTCTGCCTGTAGTGGAATGTGGTGTCGTATAGTACATCATGAGGTAATCTCGAAGGTCTTGTTTCCAATCTCTGCCAAGTGAGTTTTTTTGCCGTGTTTTCTGCAGTAATCGTCGAATTCAATTCCAACAAATTGTTTAGTGTTATCCAAAGTTATCGTGCGTGGATAGCCCAATCTCGTGAAAATTTTGTCAAATCGATCGACCGTCTCTTTTGCTGTTATTTTCAGCATAATTTCTACTTCCTTATAGCGACTGTAATAGTCGATCACTACAAGTAAGTAATTACTACATGGCATCGGTCCAAGAAAGTCGATAGCTATATCCACCCAGGGTTTGGTAGGCAATAAACGGCGGTTCATCGGTTCTGGCTTGCTAGGTAATTCTACCAAACGACATTCCTCACACGAAGTAATGCGTTGTACGACGTCTCTATCCATATCAGGACACCAAGCTCGGTCTCTAAGTCGACGTTTCATTACGGACTCTCCCGGGTGTCCTTCGTGTGCTAGGTCTACGTATTCGAGATCTCAAACTACCTGGAACGACTAACTTATTCCCGCGCACGACCAACTCTCCTATGCATCCTAACTTTTGGTACTTTTTTAAATGGTAGAAAAGGCTTTGCTTCCAGATGATCCCATTGGGCAGATCGCAAACATTCCTTTATGACTTTCAAAGCATCGTCGGAATTCGCTGCTTCCTCTATTTCTGTAACGTCAATGGCAACTGATTCTACTACGGCAAGTATCATAAATGTACTTTCAGTGTCAAATTCTTTCGATGTAGGATTGTTGACCAATCTTAAAAGTGGGTCCGCAATATTGCCTGTTCCTTTGCGGTATTTCACGACGAATGAGAAGGACTGAAGGCGTAATACATACCTCTCGATTCTAGAGCAGGGTCTAGACGTTGGTTGGAAAATAGCCTCAAGAGGCTTGTGATCGGTCTCCAGTTCAAACACGCGACCAATGAGGTATATTGAAAATCTCTCCACTGCCCAGACTAAAGCTAGCGCCTCTTTTTCAGTCTGGCAATATCGACGCTTCGTCTGTGTCAAGGTTTTACTGGCATATGCGATTGGGCGAAGTTCATGGTCGTTTGTTCCTTTAAATTGGATTAATACAGCCCCTAATGCTACCGGCGTCAGCTATCGCTCTAGCTCGAAGTGTGTTATCAAAAAACCATAATGTTCAGCGTTTGATATCATTTGTTTCAATTTCACAAACGCTTTCTCTTGTTCGGTGCCGCAATAAAACTTGACACCTGAATGCGTGAGCTCACGAAGAGGTGTTACCACTGTAGCAAGATGAGGGAGGGATCTGCAAACGTATGTAACAAGGCCTAAAAAACTGCGGACCTCCTCCGGAGTCGAAGGAGCTCTGAAATTTTGTAGAGCTTCAACCTTGCATTCCGATAGTTGTACTCCTTCTGGTGTGATTGTGTGCCCCAAGAATTCGAGCTTCGATACTTTAAAAATTCACTTCGATTGGTTCAGCAGCACTCCTCTTTCATTCAGGATGCTTAACACCTTTTCCAGAGCTACATCGTGTTTCTGTTCGGAACTACCGAAGATCAATATATCGTCGATGAAATTCACTGCATTCTTACTGCATGGACTTAAAATCTGTTCCATTACGCGTTGGAATATTTCAGGCGCAACCACCACTCCATACATTAAACGTTTGTACCGAAATAATCCCATGTGAGTAATAAAAGTTGTGATGTAACGACTATCTTTATCCAGCTCTATCTGGTGGAAGGCCTCTTTTATGTCCAAATGGCTGAAAACTTTCGCAGAAGCAAATCGTGGTAGAAACTGTTCAATGGTAGGCATTATATGTCGTTCTCGCAAAATCGCCGTATTCGCTCGGCGCATTTCCACGCATAAACGTAGGTCCCCATTGTCCTTGATGAACGTGACCAATGGAGAAACCCATTGACAACCACCTTCGACAGGTTCTATTATATCGTTAGTCAATAGCGACCTGAGTTTCTCTTCTATCTTGGTCATCAGCGCAATTGGAGGACGACGAGGTTGCTGACACACTGGTGTAATTGATTTATCAATTGGAATTTGAACTAGCACTCCTTTGATTTTAGAGGAAGGATGACTTTCCTTCGATTCAATCGCGTTAACATATGTGCTGGGCAAACCGATGTGCAATACGCCTTATTTAGTTGCAGTTAAACGACCCAGTAAACACTGCTGGCCACCCTGTATAACATAGAAGGATGCTTGGCATTCGATTATTTTTCCTGTATCTTCGACCGACACCGTTGTATCGAATTTTCCCAGCACAGTTAATGGCATAGTTGGACTACCATAAGGAAGAAATATCTCAGGACACACAGTCGACTGATCCCATACATTAATTCCATTTGCTTTCAGGTACCGCCATGATCTTTCATTAACAATATTCTTTTTGCACCCTTAATCTATCATCATTTGTGTCATCACACCTCTAAGCTTGAGCCACATGAAGTCGTCGCCATCACTAATACTGAATACAAAATTGCGGGTATCGGTTGCATTTTCTCTATTAGCAATTTCGTGTACACGTTCGATTTTCGGTCGCCTATTCGGTGGGAATGATTGTTCGGAATTCCGTTTCAGAGAGCCAGTACGACATTTCGTGGCGAAATGTCCAATTCGTTTACATTTATTGCATTCTTTTGTCTTAGCTGGACACATTGGATCATAGCCAGTATGATTTACTTTACCGCGCCGAAAACACTCTCGCCTTATCGATCACACTTATCGATCTACTTTCTTCCATCGTCTTACCGAAGTTGCACTTTCCAGCCTGTTCCTGACATCTGAGCATGAATTTTTCCAAACTTTCATCAGAATCCGGTTTCAGCGTCCAAAACACATTTCTTTCGAAAGTGTCGTGTTGTTTTGGTGAGGAGTACGTATCGAGTTTAGAAATTGCCACTTGGTAGGGGTCAATTGTTTTTTCTCTGTTCTCTTGAACATCTGCACCTGGTATGGACAGGAAGGTCCTGCTTTTGCTAAAAACACATGTTTGATTCTTGCTTTGTCTGTCTCTCCGGTCGCCGCTACAATGTACTCAAAATGCCGTTTATATTTGAGCCATTCACTGCGGATGCTGTTCCGCGGTAGTTGCTTAAATTTGAACTGCGGAATCTCCCACTTTTCCATTGCCAAAAAGTGTCACACAACAGCGTACTGCTGTCAAGTGTCGGTTCTAATCGTTATCTGCTTGATTAACCTTAAATCGCTTTTACTGATTTTTTTTGTACCGCTCTCACGAGCCGCTACCTAAAAGTAGCATAAAAGAATAAAATATAAGAATCTTTTGTTTCTTCGCCACTCACCAGGTAGCCTACCACTGTTAGTGGTAATTTTCTACGCCGTTCCACGCCAGGCGATGAATGGTGAGTCTGTAGGCGTAGATGATGGGACGTCGCGTGCGCGCACAACGTGTAGCGGTGTCGTGTCGCACTTCCCCTTTATGCGCAAGTGATGACGACGGTTGCTCTGCGCGACCACGTGGATTAACGAAAGTCGTGGTCCTCTCCAAACTTCGTTAATGGGGTCAGGAAACGGCTCCTTTCTACACATCGCAAAGAATAAAAAAACACCACACATACGCCACAATTAACTTTTATAATAGCCACGTGCCTTGGAACTCGAAGCTTACCTCTTAGTTTTGCTTCGGGGGAACACCAGCGGGAAATAAACCTCTTCCGATTTCTCGGGATACTATTTATTTCCTAATATTAACTAAATTATATACAGAAAACAAAGAAACAAAAAAAAACTAAACAATTCAATGCACTGTCTAGCACATGTAGCCTTTAAACTACAGTACCCTTTTACCGTCCACTCGCGATGCAGAACAACTTATCCGCTCCTGCCGTTTTCACTGTCGAAGTCGGAATGGCAAGCATATCTCAAGATCCTCAGATCAGCGAAACATTCATTGGAACCGGAATTACGTAATAGTTAACGATGTTAACTATTCCGTATTCACACCGAAATTCCCCTGCGCTTTCAAGCATTCGCGGGCAATGCCCTTCAACCTCCCGAGCACAGTTCAAGTCGAAGCGCTCGCCGGGTTTTGAAATTTAAAGAACAAGAAAACCCTGTATCGTACAAAGTATCGCCATTCATCGCTGGGAACGGCGATAAAGCAGAACAACTCAGCGTAAATCCTAGGTCGTGAGTAGAACCTTCTTGATCCGTAAGAACATGCGCATGTAGGATAAGAATAGAAAGCCACACCACTAACAATAAAAACCACACAACAATGCCACACCGCGAAGCACTACGCCGATGGTAGACCAATGCCCATCGGTATAGAACTCCCAAAATCGATATGAGCGAATAGTCATGATAGTAAACGCACCATTCTGAATCTTTTGAGCGCTATGGTTCGAGGGTTCGAAACCGATAGTAGTTATACGTAGCAAATAAAATTCAATGTTTAGAGTTAAATTTATGATGCATTAAACGTTTTCTGGGTTCATGTTATGAATGAGTTTCGTGATTGAGTTTAGTTGTGTAGTGTTTAAATGAGTTAATTTATGTAAATAAATAAATGTTGAGATAGAGTAGAGTAGATCTAAAAGGCTCTACATTTATTGGCTGGCGGTGTAGCCTAAAAACCCGACAAACCGATTAATTTTTCAGTTGGTCACGAGTCCAGGGTTGGGACTCCTCTTCTTGTGAAGCTTTGCAACCCCCGCGCACGTCTCTGAAACTGGTTTTTCAAGGTGGGTGGAGCGGACATAATTAAGTTGGTCCAGTGGGGAGAACTTTTCGGCATAATCGGTATCAATTTGACCGGTCGAAGGATTTTCTATTGTTAGAATTGCGGAACGCGGACAAACGGTGTCGCGGGTCTGACTGTAGCGCAGGTGAAAGTCGCTGAACAAGCCGGGGTTTGGAAGGAAAGGACAAACCCGCCCTTAGGTGTTGGGTGTCTGATCGCCGGGCAAAGCGAAAACACGGCGGTTGATCTCCCTCGCGGGAGTGGCGCTTAAGCCAACCGCTTACCTGCGTAAACCCTCCGGTAGCGACGAACTCGCGCGTTACATTTGGCTACCGTGCTACAACTTTTTGCCACTTTCATGAAATGTATCTTGTTTACATGTGTGAGCTGCTGGTGTAATATGTTATCATACGAATACACTGTTGTCGAATTTTTATGCTCGTTTGCTTCAAAAAGGCCAATGCGCACTTTTGCCCCGTGTGCATTTTTACCCCGCACTACTCTACGAGTTTGGGTTTGTTGAAAAGCCACAAGTGTCGAGTTTCTAATACTACCATAAGGCATTGAATTATTCACTTTTATGTTTTTTAACGATTTTCCTGAAAGAGAAATTATGATCATGGTTGTCTACCTCTGGTCATGGTTTGTCCGTTTTTGAATGAAAAAATTGTAAGGGGTTGTATCTAGGACACGACCGCATATTTTCGACGTAGAACTACGCAATTATTTTATGCAATCCACTTGTTTACCATTTCGAATATTATTTTAGAATGCATCGAAATTTTTGTAATAGATTATGCTCTTCGTTACAAATAAATTTGATTAACGTCCTTTTACGTTTGATATTATGCCTAGGACTACCAAAATATATGAACGGAAATATTGTCAAACTATCATTGTATTTTACATTTGCCTCTGAAATTATTTCACATTTCATGTTTACGTAATTCTCGAACCGCGAAATTTCATTCGCCCCCTAGTATCTCAAATGACGATTTTTCCAGGCTTCTCAGTTTAAAAGTATGTTTTAGGGAAACATATTCTGGTCTGCACAACGACAAGCGAGTACAAAAATACTCAACACCAAAAAATACCTCCGACTTGCATGTATTTGCAAAGCGGATTCCCCCAGGCAAATTGATTTTAATTTCCGTGTTAGGGAAACACAGCTCGGTGGGTACAAAAATACCCCCGACTTGCATGTATATTTGCAAAGCGGATTTCCCCAGGTACATCGATTTTGAAGTCTGTGTTGGGGAAACCGTAAATCGGGCCAATCAAAACTTGGCAGTTAGGGCGTTTAGATAACATTTATTAATTGTGATAGATGCGTAGAAATATTTCCTATCAATTGTTGCAAACATCTTTCCGATCTGTTAAGAAATGTTCGAGTTATAAGCATTCGAAATACGGGTAGGGTTAGCACACAAATCGGCAGAACAAATGTATGGGAAAAAAGGAAGTTCTTCCAGTTTTCATGAATTTAAACCGTTTAGAGATTAGCGAATTGTAAGGCGTCGTGCACAAATTACGTAACGCGATAAGGGGGGAGGGGGGTCGAGGTTGCGTTACTTTCTGCGCAATTTCTCTAGGAAATTGCGTTACGTAGGGGGGAAGGGTGTTGAGGAGCAATATCTGCATTTAGCTCAGTGTATGATTTAGCCCCCATTTAGTACGGCGCCCATGAGTTGGTGCGATGAAAAGGAACAAAAGATATTTTAACAGCTTCTAGAATGTTCCATTATTACAGTTTGCATTACACACGAATAAACACGTTTTTTTTGTACTTTGTAGCTATTAATCGCGGTGTTTAATTATTTCCCGTCCGAATTCCATTGCCTAATAGGTTATGGGCCCAGAATTCGCGTGTTAGGGAAGTGTTTATGATTAAGTGCGTATTCCGCGGGTGATAATCCGAGAAAATGGAACGTGAGTCAGAACTTGTGCGGATTCCGATGTTTGATGGCACAAACTTCCCATCATGGAAGTTCCGCATTTTGATCGTGCTAGAGGAGCATGATTTGAAGGAATGTGTGGAACAGGAGGTGGAGGAAGTGGAGGCGTTGACTATCAAGGAGGAGGACAGCGCAGCCAACAAGGAAGCAAAGGAAAAGGAGGCGGAAAAGCGGAGAAAGAAAGACCGCCGGTGCAAGTCGTTACTTATTTCCCGGATTTGTGACAGCCATTTAGAGTACGTACAGGATCAGGCAACACCGAAGGCTATGTGGTTGGCTCTGCATAAAGTGTTCGAAAGGAAAAGTATTGCGAGCCGATTACACTTGAAGAAAAAGTTGCTTACTTTGCGGCATGAGAGTGGAACCAGTTTGCAGGAGCACTTTTTAGTTTTCGATCGAGTTGTGCGTGAATATAAAGCGACAGGCGCGGTGATTGACAACATCGATATAGTTTGTCATCTACTGTTGACGCTGGGACCCAAGTTTGCGACGGTCGTTACTGCGTTGGAAACGATGCCGGAGGAGAATTTGACATTAGAGTTTGTCTAATGCAGACTGCTTGATGAGGAGATCAAGTATAAGGGAACAGATTTCGGTTTGAGTGCCCCCAAGCGTGAGCCAGCTGCTTTTGTCGGTAAGTCGACAGGCACGAAAAATAAATGGAAGTGTTTCGTGTGCCAGAAGATTGGTCACAAAGCGGCAGAGTGCCCTGATCGCGAGAAAAAGAAAATCGACAAGAAGAAACCAAGTGCGAACGTAACGGAAGAAAGTGGTGGATTGTGTTTTGCTGCCGGAACTGATTATGACGAAATGAAAATAAAGTGGTTAGCAGATTCTGGTGCTTCGGAACATATGACAAATGATAAGAACATCTTCGAAACGTTAGTACCCTTACAGGAACCGATTGAGATTGCGGTTGCGTTGAGTGGAAAGTCCGCTGTAGCGAAATTTCATGGTAATGTTAAAATGATCGCCGCGAGTGGAAATGTGAAACGCCAGTGCACGTTGGAAAACGTACTGTACGCCCCAGACCTACGGTGTAATCTGTTTTCGATCCGTAAGGTGGATATGGCGGGCATGGAAGTAGTTTTCAAGAACGGTGGTGTTAATGTTTTGAAAAACGGTGAAGTAGTCGCGTGTGGTCAGCGTCATGGATTACAGTATGAGATGGATTTCTACGCAAAGAAAGGTGATACTTCGTTAATGTATTCATGTGGGAAGATTCAGAAGTGCAATGAACTGTGGCACAAGCGTTTCGGGCACTTAAGTGAGAAGAATCTGGAAAACATAATGAAGAAGAAAATGGTGAATGGTATTGACAACAGTGGCAGTAGTTGTTGTTTATTAAAGACACTTTACCATTACTATGGCATTCGTGTCGCTATGTGGCAGTAGTGATAAAAGCGAAATATACTGTGAATCTTGCATTGAGGCAAAGCAGACTAGGAAGCCGTTTTCTGAAAGTTTGGAGAAGAAATCTTCTCGAGTACTGGATCTGATTCACACAGATGTATGTGGACCAGTAACACCGGTGAGCCACGATGGCAGTCGTTATTATGTGAGTTTTATCGACGACTGGAGTAGATTTACGATGATTTACCGGATGCAGTCTAAGGATCAAGTTTTGAATTGTTTCAAGCTCTACGAAGCAATGGTAACAGCTAAATTTGAGCGGAAGATCTCGCGTATACGTTGCGACAACGGTGGTGAGTACCGAAATGAACTTTTTGGGCGTTTTTGTCGCAAGAAGGGAATCCAGATGGAGTGTACCGTGCCCTAAACGCCGGAACAGAATGGCGTCAGCGAGCGGATGAACCGCACGTTGGTGGAGAAGGCGCGGGCGATGCTTATAGGTTCCAAGGTGGACAAGAAATTCTGGTGCGAAGCTGTGGAGACAGCTGCATATGTAATAAACAGAAGTCCAGCGAGTGCTCTTCAAGACGGAAAGACTCCTTCAGAGATGTGGGAGGGTCGCAGACCTAATGTATCCGGATTGCGTATCTGGGGTAGTCCTGCATACTGCCATGTACCAAAAGAAAACCGTAGAAAGCTCGACAGCAAAGCGTGAGAAGGGATTTTCCTCGGCTACCATTGTAATGGCTATCGTATCTGGGATCCGAAATGGAGGAAGGTGGTAGTGCTGCGTGATGTGATCATTGACGAGACAGGTACTCTTGATAAGTCTGAAGATTTTCACAACAAGTTGGATCAGTCGATCGATCAGTACGAGGATTGCGAAGAAGCAAGAGGAAGTTCCGATTCAACAGGGGCATCCGGAGGTCACGTGGAGGAAACACGAGAGGCTGATCGTAGTGTCCGTAAACGAGATCCGCCAGGGTGGCATAAGGACTACGATATGAATTATGCTTACGCTTTGAGCGCAATGAATTTTGTAGAGAACTTTCCGGATACGTTAAACGAAATGAAAGAGCGCGATGACTGGTCGCAGTGGAAGGCTGCAGTTGAAGAAGAGATGGAATCTCACCAGAAGAATGGCACGTGGTCATTATGTAAATTGCCAAAAGGGAGAAAACCAGTATCTTGCAAGTGGGTTTTTCGAATCAAGCGCGGGGAAGATGGTGATGTTGATCGGTATAAGGCTAGGTTGGTGGCACGTGGGTTCACCCAGCGATTGGGATACGATTATACAGATACGTATGCTCCGGTGGCGAGACTGGATACAGTTCGTGCAGTTCTTGCAGTTGCGAACCAGGAACGCTTGGAGGTCCACCAGATGGACGTTAAAACAGCGTTTCTCAATGGGAGTCTTCGTGAAGAAATTTACATGACTTTGCCAGAGGGCTTGATTGGAGAGCCGGACGTTGTCTGTCGGCTTAATCGAGCGTTGTATGGCTTGAAGCAAGCATCTAGAGCCTGGAACGAGAGATTTCACGAGCTAGTGATTAAGTTGAGATTTCTGCGTAGCGAAAACGATCGTTGTCTATACATGCGAGGAGAAGGTGACTCGAAGTTGTTTCTATTACTATACGTTGACGATATTCTCATTGTTGGCCGGAGTTTGATAGAAATCGTACAGCTGAAGAAGCGTCTTGCAGCTACGTTCGAGATGTCTGACCTAGGGCAAGTCGGAAGCTTTCTTGGTATGCGCATCGAGAGAGATGTTCAGAATTGAGTTTTGCGGATTACTCAGCGTGCGTATCTGGAGAGCCTTCTTCGTAGGTTCGGCATGGAAGATTGTAAGCCGGTGTTTAATTATTTCCCGTCCGAATTCCATTGCCTAATAAAGGGGGTCCAAAATCCGGATTTTTAGCGTTACGTAATTTGTGCACGACGCCTAATGTATAGCATATCAAACAAATCTTAGAGAATTTCCGAATCTATTGGTATACAAACCATGAGAATTCGTTCACAGTGAAAATAGTTATTACCGTTAACTTTATTTCATAAGAACGTGACCTGTCTTCTGATTTGGCACCCTTCCTGAAAGACGTAGTTCTACGTCAAAAATTCAAATTTTCAAGTAGATGTTGCATTTCTAAATGCTTGAGTTTACTGTCATCATATTGATCATTCATAATGTAGGCTTTCTTCAGAATATTGCCTTTTCTTGGGCATTTTAAAAATGTCCACCTCAACACATTCAACACTCGGGGGGTCTCCGTAGCCACATTGGTTGCGCGTTCGCTTAGTAAGCGATCGATCGTGAGTTCAAAACTCAGGACCCTCATTGACCATCTTTGTGTTGTTACAGAATAGCTACGACCACGCAACAATCATCAGCGATGGAGATCGATCCACGGTCGAAATAAGATCGATTTATCCATACAACTGCTCTGCTCTGCAAGACATATCGGGCTGCTGTTCTATAAATAACTCAACAATGAGCAATCAACTGTCTCCGCTGTCTGGTGATCCCACTGGATAATGGAAGAACAGAAAGAATACTCTAACGCCTAAATGGCTACTGTGTGAATGTACCATATGTAATGGTATAGAAGGAATACTGGCGAATGGCTACTGTGTGAATGTACCATATGTAATGGTATAGAAGGAATACTGGCGAATGGCAACTGTGTAATGTGCTAATTATAGATATATGATAACCATGTGACATGTACACGATTAAAATTAGGCTCTGTTACAGCTAAAATGCTAATGAGCCTTAAATAAAATAAATGGGAAAAAAAACACATTCAACACAGAGGAACTTTATTTCTGCTACACTGAGAGAAATATTTAGTAAATATAACGAATTTTTTGGTAAATAATACCAATCTATAGTCATTTTCGACCGTACTAATAAACATGTATGTCAAGCAGAACCATGATTCGTAAGCCCAATATCGGCTACATTTTCCCGCTGAAAATGCACGTATCAGAATTATATCCATATTATACCTCCGTATTGCATTATGGCAACAATGAAAATGGTTAATACGCGTTTTGACGTAGGATTACGTCTTTCGGGAACATATTGGGGTACAAATTGAAAAACGAATATAGATCGCATCGTGAAAAATGTCCAATTTCAAACGCTTATTGCTCAGTCATTTCATGACGGATTGATGAGATTTTTACATCAAAACATTGCGGCACTCTATAACAATTTTTCACCTTGAATAAAATAATTTATATCATGTAATTAACTATCAAACAATTGAAAAATCTCAACCCCTATCCAAACGGTACTGATTGGTCGAAATTGACGTCATTTCTTTTTCGCCTGCTTCGCTTCTTTCGTTCCCCGATAAGTCAAATATTTGCATGGCGAGCGAGTGGGGGGCGCCTATTTCTCACATACCAACTGATATAAAAGGACGGTAGCATTTTTGATTTCTCATGGTGCTACTGACACTCGACCGCAACGGTTACGTTTTTAGCGCCATTCTAAAAGAGAAGCATAGAAATAAAAGTTTTCTCCTACAACCGGATGCATAGCTTTTTTCAAAGCTGTATTCGGTACTAAATAAAGCGTTCTTTTTCAGCAACAGTTGTCCGGACATCAGGAAAGGAGGAAGCAGCCGAGAAGCCCCCAACAGCCATTCAGGAAGTTGGTTCGGTCGGATTGGCCACTTTGACCGGCAGTTTTCACTGCCCCTTGCGTGTCCCGCTGTTTGCGCCTGTTTCATCAGCAACGTTTCCCCTGCCAGCGACGCGCGATTTTGGCGCAATCTTCTTCTCATCAGTCATCAGCAGCTCAGGAGGTGTAAGGTGTGAAAGGAGGTTATTTTCGCTTCGTCGTTTCGAGCCGCTGCGGCTGTTGCCCTGCCGTCGGCGGTGTCCGGTCCCTTCCCCGCTACCCCACTACCATTAGGTGGTGATCTTCGAGGAGGTCCTTCAACACGATCGGTGAGTGACCAAACTTTTCATTTTACCAGGAGTTAGTGAAAGATAGGACGCCCAAAGGGTATAGGTTAGGAAATTTTTACTACATATCCCAAATTAATTTTATATAACAGATATTTAAAAGTGACTTTTCCAAGTGTTTTTAAAACAGTGCTTTTCTGCCCCAAGTGTTTTTCAGCCAAGTGATTGCGGTGTTCGTCCTTGTAACTGCGTTGGCATTGTCCCCCGCCGTTACCGTCCTCCGCCGTTTTCGTCCCCGCTGTTATTGTCCCCCGACGCACAACGTACATAGAATAAGAAAATTTAAAAACTTTTTACCTGGCTGTACCTAGGTATAGCCAGGCTTGAACATGGCTTCCAGCAGCTCCGGCGCCGGAAGGCCAACAAATATATACAATGGTGTTCCCACCACCCACACTTCCCCCAAATGGGCTGATCCCTTTGGCGGAAATTTGCAAATTTTATTGTTGAGAGCAACTGATGGTAATATTCTTCCACCCAACCCCTTCGTTGTATCGAAATCGATCCAAGGTGTGATCGGAGATAAATTTAAAGATGCAAAACCTCAACGCGATGATAAAGGTCGCCTTCAATATGTTCTACAAATACGCAACGTCAAACAGGTTGAACCTTTACTGGGTATGAAGTCGCTAACTGACTCGACCCCAATTGAAATAATTTTTCATCCCACTCTTAATCAACGCAAGTGTGTTGTATCTTGCTGGGATGTTGTTTCCATGCCAGAGGATGTACTTCTTACTGAACTCTCTGAGCAAAAAGTTATCGGTGTCAAAAGAATATTTAGATACGATACAATTAAAAAGGAAAAGGTAGCAACTTCTACCCTAATCCTAACCATCAACGGAACAGTCATTCCCGAAGCGATTAACTTCGGTTTCATTCGCGCACCAACCAGAAACTACTATCCAAGCCCGATGCAATGCTTCGGATGCTATAATTATGGACACACTTTCAAGAAGTGTATGAAGAAAATACAGTTATGCCGTAACTGTGGTGTAGCACACCCAGAACTAAACCAAATCGATAAAGAAAAGGCGAAGAAGTTTCAATGCAATGCACCTGCCTCATGCGTGAACTGCAAGGAAAATCACTCCTCCACTAGCAGGAAGTGCCCAGCTTGGATCGCCGAGGACAAAATAACACGAGTTAGGATTGATAAAGGAATCTCCTACAAGGAAGCTAAATCCATTTGTGAAAACAATAATGGTTCTTCCTACGCTAGTAAATTGAAAGAGCGGCTCGACAATATCCAAAACACAGGATGCCAACAATGCAAGTGCAACTGTACACAAACAAAGTCAGCTCCTATTAAATCGAATAAGACTGTTTCTATTCAGGCCAATAAAAAATCTGAACAGGGATCCAGCATCATTCCAATTGACTCTGAGGAAGATTCTGAATCTCCAATGGAAATCGAATCAACTTACTCAAACAAAAGAAAAATCATCTCGAAAACAACAACTTCAGATGAATTCAAATCATCGGAAGATGAACAACCAATTGAGAAGGAATCTTCTAGGAAGAAACCTAAAAATAAGAAATCGACCCCAACCCTACAGAAGACCCAATCCCACCAGAACTACCTATCACAACCCAGCACTTCAACCCAACCAATTGGATCCAATCCACCTACTACCCAACACAAACCCAATCCTACTACCAACAAACCAATTGTTAATGTTTCCAAAAATGATCCGAGACTAAAACTCAAACAATCCAAGGGTGAAAAACCCAACCACAACTAATTTCAACTGATTTCTACTCCACCAATCTCCAATTTATCCTCCACACCTCAGCCCACTTCCCCCCTTCCAATCTTAACATTCAATCCCCCACCTAATCATACACCATCGTCTCGAGACCCTATCCCTAATCGCAAACTTTCCATTCAATGGAACTTGCGTGGGCTTTACAGTTCAATGAACGAAATAAAATTAATGTTAGCGGAAGAGAAACATCTCCCACTAACCCTAGCTTTCCAAGAAACTAAAGTACCGACTGGTACAAACATGAATAGTGCCCTAGGAGGCAAATTCAAATGGTATTTTTGTGACGGACTATCTTCACAACAAGGAGGAACATGCCTCGCTGTCCTAAGTCACCTTTCTCATACTGTGATCCCCATAACATCACCACTACAAATATGTGCAGTCCAACTCAAGGGACCTTTCCAGGTAACCCTTGCTTCAATATACATATCCCTTCAGCACAATATCAATGATTTTGAAGTTGATTTGGTAAATGCTTTCAAACAATTACCACACCCATTTATTATCATGGGTGACTTCAACGCACACCATACTTCCTGGGGAGGAAAAAAATGTGACGCAAGAGGTCATACGATTCTTAGAATCATCCAAAAACTGAACCTCATTATCATCAACGATCATCAACATACCAGACTCGATCCACGTTTTGGATCAACGTCTGCCCTCGATCTCACGATCGCATCTTGGGAACTGGCACCCAGACTAAATTGGTTTGTTGACAATGACCTCAGAGGAAGTGATCACTTCCCAATTCACATCAGAACATTAACAAGGAATCCCAATATTACACTTCGCAGAAAATGGAAATACCAATCAGCCAACTGGGAAGGCTTTGAATCTTCAATTGACAGCTTACTTCAAGCACACATAAGCTACTCTGTTGATGACTTTACTCAAGCCATTCTCTCCGCTGCAGAAGTAAATATCTACAGAACAAGTGGGAACCCCGGTCGTAAGGCTGTCCCCTGGTGGAATAATGAAGTAGCACTTGCCATCAAAAAAAGAAGAAAACTGCTTCGTCTTCTCAGACGTCTTCCAGATGGAAACAACAGCAAAAGGATTGCTTTATCCAATTTTCAGGAAGCTAGAGCTAATGCCAGAAAAGCAATAGCCGAAGCAAAAACCCAAAGCTGGACTGAATTTCTTGATGAATTTAATCCTTCAACATCTTCAAAAGAACTATGGAACAAGGTCAACGCTCTCAGTGGCAAGAAAGCTTCTAACTGCTATTCCATTGAGATCAACGGTATTACTACTGAAGACCCTGGTACCATAGCCGAACATCTGGCAGATCATTTCGCCAAATCTTCATCCACTTCGAATTACACCAATGCCTTTAAGAATATCAAAGCCAAAGCAGAACTAGAAGTGTTTCCCTCTGCTACAGGTCAACAGCACGAATACAACAAACCTTTCTCCATGGACGAGCTGCTCTGGGCCCTTAAAAGGTCCAAAGGTAAGTCAGCCGGCCCAGATAATATCGAATACCCGATGATAAGACACCTGCCCCACCATGCGAAAACCCTGCTTTTGCAGATTTTCAACGAGTGCTGGACAAACAGATACTTTCCAGATTCATGGAAAGCTGGCATGGTAATCCCGATCCCCAAAGCAAAAGAGGACAAACGTGATGTGAATAGCTATCGCCCTATCACGCTCCTCAGCTGCTTAGGGAAACTTTTTGAAAGGATGATTAACCGAAGACTGATAACAACCCTCGAAGAACAACAACTACTAGACCCCAGACAACATGCTTACCGTCGAGGAAAAGGCACAAGTACATATTTCTGCCATCTCAACCAATTTCTTCATGACTCCACACAGAAGAGACAACACAATGAACTTGCTTTGCTTGATCTTTCCAAAGCATTCGATACCACCTGGAAGCATAATATCATAGATCAACTCCACCAATGGGGATTCGAAGGTTACCTCTTCGAAATCATTCAAAGTTTCCTCCTCAACCGAAGTTTTCAAGTTTTCTTCGGAGGGTCAATATCTGAAAGCCGAGTTCAAGAAAACGGAGTACCACAGGGCTCTGTTCTTTCGGCAACTCTCTTCCTAATAGCAATGCAATCAGTTTTCGATGTTATTCCACCAAACATCGAAATACTGGCATATGCTGACGATATACTGCTTATGGCCCGAGCATCATTCACTGAACTTGCACGCAGAAGACTCCAGATAGGAATCTCTGCTATCAGCAGCTGGGCAGATTCAATTGGTTTCAAAATTTCAGCACAAAAATCCAATATACTTCATTGCTGCAGTCTAAAAGGTCACAAGAAAAAATTCAAACCATGCAAAATTAATGGTGCACTTGTGAAACGAGTTAAATCAGCTCGAATTCTAGGTGTTACAATAGATAAAAATCTTTCATTCACAGACCACATCAAAAAGACAAAAGCAGATATCAAAAGCCGTATCCGGTTAACGATGGTAATAAGTGGTCGCAGCCGCTTAAGCGCGCGTAAAACCATTTATAAAATCGGTAGAAGTATCGTCTTCACAAAAATGCTATACGGGATTGAACTCTTCAGCAGTGCATCCTGGAAATCAATTGATCATTTAAAACCTTGCTACCATAGCGTAATCAGATATGCCTCAGGAGCCTGTAAGTCCAGCCCAATAAAAGCTTTGCTTGTGGAGGCTGGCCAAGTTCCCTTCGAAATGTTCATCACCAGAGCCTTGGCCAATCGAGCCATCCGAATCTCACAGAAATATCCAAATCTCACATCAACCACCACGAGAGCTAGCAAATGGCTTCAAGACATTTGCAATATCACTCTCCCGGGAGCCGCTCCTCTAACTAGAGAAGGCCCTCGTCCATGGTACGACCAAGGACCAAAATTTGACTGGACTATTAAAAACTCTGTTAGAGCTGGTGAAGCCAACAGTATAGTCACAGCTATCTTCAACAATCACATACATAAACAGTTCCCCTTCCATCGCAAAATCTTCACAGATGGATCTGTTGATGGTGATAAAGTAGGATTTGGAATATTTTCCGACAATGCTCAGATAAAATTCCAATTACCATCCATTTGTTCAATTTTCTCAGCAGAAACAGCTGCCCTCCTCGTTGCGATATCACTATGTGATGATAACACGAAAACGGTGATTTTCTCCGATTCCTACAGCTCCCTGCTTGCACTCCAGAGTGGCGAAAATAAGCACCCCTGGACCCAAAGCATTGAAGCTGGAATCAAGGGAAAGGACATCGTTTTCTGTTGGATCCCGGGACATTGCGGAATTCAAGGAAATGAATTAGCTGATCGTCTTGCCAAAGAAGGAAGAAATTCTGAACTATGGACTGATATCCCCCCGTCCGAAGACATCATCAGATGGGTTGATAACAACCTACGATCGTGTTGGGATATAAATTGGAACACCTCTAATGACTTCTTTCTAAGAAAGATAAAGAATACCACCCATCCTTGGATGGACAGTACTAAGCGCCCCATTCAAGTATGCCTGACACGCTTGCGTATCGGGCATACTCTCTTAACACATAATTTCTTGATCGCAAATCAACCGCGCTGCACATGGTGCAATGTAAGGCTCACAGTAGAGCATTTGTTAATCAATTGCCCAGTTTTTAACATCTCTAGAACAAAATTTCAGGTTGGAGACAGCATCAGAACTGCATTAGCAAGAGACGACATCGAAGAGGACCGGACCATAAAATTCTTAAAGGATACAGGTTTATTCGACAGAATTTAATAATATAATAACGAAATGAATACACATTAAAAGTATTTTCCTTTTCTGTTCTTTTATTTTCAGCAAAAGATGAGCAGGTTTTTACGCCCATTTTAGAAGCAAGCTCTTCAAGCACACTAAAATGGGCTTTTTCCCTGCTCCAATTGTTTGGTTGTGTTTTTGGCCCCAGAGCCGTGTAGGGTGCGGCGATACGACATACGTCCATAGCGGTTACTAAGACTGAGTCGAGCGAGAATAACGAATTTTGCAATAGTTTTTCTTAGTTTTCCTTTAGTTAAATTTCCCGCCCTCAAGGGCAAGAGACGAATGAACTCTCAGAGTTTAAAGTCTCTCTAATTCAATACCTTCCTTCCTTCCTTGATTTCTCATTCTCGTTCAACGCTCAGATCGGCAAACATCTGGGCTTCTAGTGTGCAGTGCTCTACAAATTATCCAACACCATACGGTGCGGCAAAGGAAAGGAAGCCATCGGCAACCAACGATGGATGCGGTGCGGCAAAGGGAGCAAAGAAGAGGAAGCAGCGGAGAGCATCGAATTAAATCTAGTGTGCATTGCTGGCGCGCTCCTCTTCACATCAACAATTGGATGCGGCAAAGGAGACAGAGGAGCGAAGTGCATTGCATCGCATCGTATCACACCCGCTATCCGTCGTTTAGCTTGCCAATCAAACCCTCGCAAATCGACGCACAGAAGCCGATGGCGCCAAAGTCAAGGAAAGCATCAGCGAATCCGTAAAAGCTACCGCTCCCAAAACTAAACCGACTGAAACGCAGCAGATTCCGTACAACCCATTAAACCATTCCAGTCCTTCTCAGGACTATCAATTTGTATTGAAACAAAAGAGTTTATTTTACTGTTTTCCACTTACCACAAAAACTATATAAAACTATGATCAAAAATACTGCTTATTGACGTAGGATTACGTCTGTCGGGAACATATTGGGGTACAAACTGAAAATCTAAAATCGAGCAAATCGTGAAAATTGTCCAATTTCAAATGCTTATTGCTCAGTCATTTCATGATGGCATGTTGAGATTTTTGTGTCAATCTATTTGGGCACTCCATAACAATTTTTAACATTGAATAAAATTATATATGTCATGAAACTAACCATCGAAAAATTGGAAAATCTCAACCTCTATCCTAAAGGAAATACCCACTTCTGATTGGTCGAAATTGACGACACATGCGGCGGCTCATGTACTTACAATTATTGGTCAGTTATTTCCTGATGGATTTACGAGACATTTGCATCAATCGATCTGAGCACGCCATAACAATCCATCACAATTGATAATTTATTAATATCATATGAAACTAGCTAGCAAACAATCAAAAAATCTCCAAACGGAAATACCTCGTTCTGATTGGTCGAAATTGAAGATACGGAGAAATCGGCACATCAAAGTAGAGGGAACTTTTGTTCCCATCGAAGTGTATTCCCTAACAGAGACATGTAAACCAAGCTGCCTGGGGGAAATCATTGCAATTGCAATTACATGAAAGTAGGGGGAGCTTTTGTTTCTACCGACATGTATTACCTAACAGAGATTTCAAATCCAAGGTGTCTGGGGGAAATCAGCATGTAGATAACCTCGTGGTCGATATTTGACTAACGACGCGCACAAATGGATAGTGCTCATTGTAACTAGCGTGGGCATTGCTGATTGCATACGTGCTGGCGAATAAGTAGGGAGCGATAAGTGTTTTTTTTATTTTCGTTCCAATAAGAATCTTTCGATGGATTAATTGAAAAATGATATTTCAATGAACTGAATAGAACTAATGTTTGATAGAATATAAATAAAATTTAAATTTGGAACTTTTATGTTGGTTACTTCGTGAAATTTCATATCAATGACCGATATCAATGTCCAATTTAAATTCGCATTGAGGCATGTCGCATCGCATTCCGTTAGGTTTAAAGCGAAAATGGAAATGGGTTGAGTAAACACTTAGAAAGTAAGAATTATAAATGAAATTACCTTTTCCATTTCAAATATACTTTCTCTATAAAAAATAAAACTCGTTTTTTCTGGTGAGAAAACTTGATAATTGTTTTCGATAATGATAATTATCTTATATTACATTGATGAGGTTTTTTCTTTCCTTATTTCATCCATACATAACACAGTAGCCACCTAGGGCCACCGAGGGCGGCTTTCATCTCATTTCACTTAGGCATCTTCTATCGTGATACGCACCATCAAATTACTAATCACCATCTTTCTATCATTATCACTCGGTTATGGACATTGGTGGAGTGAACAAACAATACCTAACAACCAGACAAAACGGCCCTTTTCAGGGCCACCAAATCACTATCGAAGAGTTTAACAATGTAATTTTTCAAACATATCCAAAATCAGCATGTAACAAATAGCCTAACAGAATCCTACGTCAGCTATGCGGTTGTGTCTCGGACACAACCCTCCTGCGACTTTTTCTCACCAGTTTTCAGATATGACATTATTCAGGTTTACAAATGTTATTGAGTAAAATGTACTAAACTCTTGTAGGGATGCGGGTTTGTTGACAATATGTACAAAAAATTTGTACATTCTACTAATTTTGCATTACCAAATGTATTTGGTAGTTTTCGACCGGGGATTTTTCTAAGTGTATGCGCGAAGGACACCATAAACAAACTGCAGCGCGCCAAGCGGTTGCCATATAAATCATGGGGACAAAATAACATCATTGAATTGGACAACTCATGATCAGAATTGAATTAATCAAAATGCGTTAATTTAATGGTTTAGCTATGTAAATCTGATACAAATGGTATGCAAGCATGATGTTTACTATATTTGTAAGTGTTATAATCCAGAAAAGGTCTGAATACGTGCCAAATAATAATCAAATAATCAAAAAATCATTGATTAAAAGTTAGCTCAAATGAGGGGCGCATTGGCACCAATAGAAGGTGGATTTTATAATCCTTTAAAACATGTGAATCCGTAAATATCTTGTAAAACTGCTTCAAATATGTTTTGAAATATTCGAATACCTGATTTGACACTGGTGCGCTGAATTATAGCATTCAAAAATGTGGACAAACCATGAGCATATTTTCGAACGGACAAACCAAAATAATTTACCTTACTTTAATTTTTTTTGATAATATTTTTCGATACACTATCATAGATGCACTTTTAGTATTTCTCACTGTTTTATCTCAAAGCTATCGAGAATAGCGTGCAAAACATTGAAAACTACGTTTTTTTTTATAAATATCCTATGTTGAACCTCTAAGGGATTCAAAACAATAGTCAAAATTTCTTATTTAGTACCCTATACAATATTTTCATTAGACCGGATGACTTTGGTTTGGGAGCACTTTTTACTTCCTTACCCAGCCAGGCCCCTTCTGCATTTCCCAAGAACTTATCGAGCCAAGGGGTAGCCGCTAAACTCGAGGAAGGAATTGTCCGATTTGGGATGTCATCATTTTATTATATTTTCTGTGTCAAACATGTATTCAATGTAAGGGAGAAACATGTTATTTGCAAGTGATTTAAAAATCTTGAACGAGAATTTTGTCTGAAAATAATGATTTTATAATGACGAGTTTTGGTAGAAGTACTAGGAAATTTATTGTAAAAGAAAATTGTGAAGGGTCAATTAGATGTAGAGATGGGCGAGCGCTCACGAGCCGCTCATTTGAGCCGGTACGTCAGAAAGAGCGTACGATCCACGAAGCCGCGGCTCTCAAATAAACGGCTCTTGAATGAACCACGGTTCTTTTATGAGCCGTGGCTCTTTTTGAACCGCGGTTCATTTAAGAGCCGTTCATTTGAGAACCACGGTTCAAAAAAGAACTGCGGTTCATACAAGAACCGTGTTTCTTTTAAGAGCCAGCTTATTGATAAAGAACAGTGAATCGTACGCTCGTTCTGGCGAACCGGCAGTGTGGCTTGCGGCAGTGTGGAAGAAATATATGTTTCCCATGCTGCTTTTTAAGAGGTTTCATTTAACTGTAAACTGTTGTAAATTTTGGCGGATTACATATTTTCTCGAAACCCCATAAATATGGGTATCTAATGAAAGAACTTGACTAGTTGGACACAGTTATTTATGTAAAATGGAAATCCAAGATGGCGTCATAAAATGACAGACTACTAATTTCGTCAAAACCCCATCAATATGGGTATCAAATGAAGGGCTTGCCTAGTAGATCACAGTTATTTATGAAAAACTAGCTGACCCGGTGTCATACCATTATAGAAACATTCCTCATACTCAAAAACCCTCACATCCCAAATTGTGCTTGATTAGTTTTAGAGTTATGCAGAAATTTGTTTTTCATTTGTATGACAGCCCACCTTTAGAGAGCGGGAGGAGTGTCCAACCACCATAGAAATATTTATTGTATCCTAAAACCTCCACATGTCAAATTTGGTTTCATTCGCTTGATTTATTCTCGAGTAATTCAGAAATATGTGTTTCATTTGTATGGCAGCCCCTCCTTAGAGAAGGGGTGGAGAGTCTAACTATCATAGAAACATTTATTGCACCCTAAAACCTCAATATGCCCAATTTGGTTTCATTTGCTTGATTAATTCTTGAGTAATGCAGAAGTTTGTGTTATGTGATATGTATTTTTTTCAGAACCCCTCAATATGGGTATCTAATGAAAAGACTTGACTAGTAGAATATAGTTATTTATGTAAAATGGAAATCCAAGATGGCGGCCGTTACAAAATGGCAGACAACTAATTTCGTCAAAACCCCATCAATATGGGTATCAAATGAAACGGCTTGACTAGTAGACCACAGTTATCTATGAAAAATGTAAATCCAAAATGGCCGCCACCTCAACATGGCGATATATGTATTTTTTTTTCAAAACCCCCTCGATATGGGTACCTAATGAAAGTACTTGTCTAGTAGCACACAGTTATTTATGTAAAATGGAAATCCAATATGGCGGCCGTTATAAAATGACAAACTACATATTTTGTCAAAACCTCATAATATGGGTATCAAATAAAAGGACTTGACTAGTAGAACACTGTTATTCGTGAAAAATGTAAATCCAAAATAGCGACCGTCACGAAATGACAGACTACTTTTCTTTTGAAAACCCCATCATATGGGTATCAGATGAACGGGCTTGACTAGTAAATCACAGTTATGTATGATAAATCCAACCCGCATATGGTTATCGAATGAATTGATTTGACTAATATAATATAGTTATTCATGAAAACATTCGATTCGAAATATTTTAAAAACGTTTGGGATACAAAACGGGGAGAAAACTGTGTCGTTATCGAAAACTGCTATATTCTCCCGACTGATAATTCGACATGATCAACATTATATGGATCTTTTTTTTTGAAAATATTGTGTATTCCGGCGACTTCAGTACCATGTGAGCGAGTTTTTCCGAAAGCAAGACAAGTTTGCAGTGAAAGATGTAGTCGACTTTCGTCAGATAACATTGAAAAGATGTTTATAAATAAAAAAAATGATCTTTTTACATTGTGATGGAAATATATCAGAGAAAACCTTCAGTAAAGAAATATTTTTACTTTCTCTGCACTGATTATTGTTTTAAAACTTATTTTTTACGTCTTCCATTCTTTACATATCCGAATAAACCAATTCTTGAAAAGAGCCGTCGAGCCGCTCAAATGAGCCGGCATTTTACATTGAGCGCACGGCTCTGAGCCGCTCACTGAAATGAACCGTTTTGCCCATCTCTAATTAGATGACCAATCAATGAACAATTCCGCGATTGGACCCATGAACGTTCGTCTAGTAAGAATACGTGAAATTTGAAGGTACTGATAACATCCATTTTGGGCGGGACGAATTTGGCCCATTCAACTAGAGAAACATTAAGAAGGTCGGCGGGTCAGCTAGTTTTTCCATTCTAATGAAAGAATCATCATATGATACAGTTTTTGTAGCATTCTAATACATAGAACACATATTCGGTACTGGAAAGTCAAATTTTATTCATAATTTTCATTTCAAAAGTGTATTCTTTATTCTTCCCAATGAGATAAATATAGATACACCTCCTGCTTATGAAACTTCATTCATTATTTTTCTTATTGTTTATTGTTTGATACTTGATTTTGGATTAAATATGAATTGATATATGAATATGAATTGATGAAAAACGGATTGATTTAATTGAAAGTAATCATAAATATAACAGTTCGGCTGAAAAATGTATAAGGGGGCACAGTAAAACTATTTTTTTTTGCAAAATTCTGTTTTATTATTCAACATAATTGCCTTCGAGGGCGATACAGCGATTATAGCGATCTTGCAACTTTTCGATACCATTTTTATAGTATGTACTCTTTTGGTTTTTCCAAAATAGGCCTCAGTTTCGATAATCACTTCAGCATCGGTCTTAAATTTCTTGCCAGCGAGCATTCTCTTCAGGTCTGCAAACGGAAAATAGTCGCTGGGGGCCTGATCTGGTGAGTACGGTGGTTGCGGAAGCAATTCGAAACCCAATTCATGCAATTTCGCCATCGTTTTCATTGATGTGATTTTTCCATTTTTTTCACAATAACAAAAGTTGTTTAGCTTTCAATGTTGTAACTCACGAACCAATCGACCGATTGCTGTCAAACTTTGACACGTATCCATTGAAAGATGGTGTTTTGTGATAGTCAAGCAGATTTTTGCAAGAGGCGCCGTCTAGACGTCAACCTTATGAACTTTTCAGCCGAACTGTTACATGAAGTTTGAATTTGAGTGAATCATTCCAAAAATGCGTGCTACATTTCCTCACTCCTCTAGTTCTAGCTCCCGATCTACCTATCATATTTTGTATTTGGACGTTCAGAGCAACCGCGCTCGGGTAGAGAAAATAAACTAGCAAAGGAAATAAAGGAGATATACAAAATTTACAAGCTCATTCGGATTCACTTTCTTTCTTTCTTTCTTTGTTTTTAAGAGGCTTTAAACTTTTGCAGTTCATTCGCCTCTAAACCGGATTCACTCAACCGCATTTGCACCCCGCTCAAAAACACGATCTTGAGCCTTATCTGACGCACAACGTCGTTCTCTCCTGTTTCATGCACCCGTATCGTTAAAAACATGCGTGTCCGGAAAGATCGGTTTCAACACTTTGCAAACCTATATGACATGGACGTTTCTCCTTGTGAGTGTGTGTTTGCTTCTTATGGTCCTTCTCCGTCTCATTACCACTAGTTCCTAGTGACATCATAAATTGTATCTATCAAATAACAAGAATCATACTGTGAAACATTTTATTTCGATTCTGAACATCTTCATTTATAACCACCCACAATATTTGTATCCTCCTACATCTCTACAGTGTTGCATTCGAGATGTCCACTTCTCGAAACAATACCGGAAGTCCTCTCGTGTCAACGCCTCCAAGACGCTTGTCGCTTTCTCTGTCACAGCTTCAACGGACTCAAATCGTGTTCCTACCAATCCAGATTTCACTTTGGGAAGCAGATAAAAGTCAAAAGGCGCAAGATCCGGCGAGTATGGCGGATGGTCTAACACTGGGATGCTGCGCTCGGCTAGAAATCTCTTGACTGACAATGCGGAATGAGCCGGCGTATTCTCCTGGTGGAGAACCCAGCCCTTGTTCGTCCACAATTCGGGTCGCTTTTCCTTCATACTCTCGCAGAATTCATCAAGAACGTGAAGATAGTGGTGTTGATCGATAGTTTGGCCTTCGGGAACCCAGTGAAGATGAACAATTCCGTGAATATCGAAAAACACTATCATCATTACTTTGACTTTTGTTTTGCTGATTCGAGCTTTTTTGGGTGATGGTGATGGTGATGTTGGTGGACTCTCGGGTTCCTCCTTTATTTGTTGGTCATAAGCAAAAATCCACGACTCGCCACTGGTTATTATCCTTTCCAACAGGTTTGGCTCACTTTCGATGGCATTTAAAGTATCCGTACAAACACTTTGGCGAGCTGCTTGCTGTTCAAACGTGGGAACTTCTGGGACCATTTGTCCGCACACTTTTTGCAAGTTCCAATTGATACGTAAAATTTGACGTGTGCTTTCCCTGTCAATTCCAACAATTTCAGAAATCTCACGAATACCCAACCGACGGTCGGATCGAACCAGGTTACCGATTTTTTCGATATTGTCTTCCGTTCTGGATGTGATAGGGCGACCTGGGCGTTCATCATTTTCAACGTCCTCTCGGCCAGCTTGAAAACGCTTGAACCACTCGAAAACACGGGTACGCGACATACAATCATCACCATACACTTTCTTCAGTGAATTATAAGTTTCAGTAGCGGTATTTCCATTTTTCATACAAAATTTCACAATAACTCTTTGTTCTACTGTCTCACTCAACATTTTTGTTTTCAAGCGGAACAAAAACAAACAACTATTATACGAACGGAGGCTAGAGAGAAACCAAGACGGGTCTATGGTACTAGGTGAGGCCGTTTCGTCACTAAGTTGGTAGTGAAGCGGTATATGAAAACAGTACGGAAGAAAGCAGAAGGGGAATTATTTGCTTGTAGCGTGAAAGAGACAGACTGATCACGAGCGAGCTTCGGCACTAGCGTATTGTTTTTTGTTTACAAACAAAACACAGTAGACTTCCAAGATGGCTGAAGAGTGGTTTTAGCAAGTTGGCCCACCTTAAGCCGGGTTCAGACGGTGCGAGCAAGCATACGAGTCGGTCTAGTCAGTTACTGCAGTGCAGCTACTCACACCGTGTGAACACATCATGCCAGTTATTGTCATGTGTGATCCGGCGTGCGAGCTACTTCAAAGTTTTTTGAATTTACTCGCACTCGCATGCTTCAAAACGTCAAAAACAGAATTTAGCGTTCGAATCAGGGATGCCAAATGTAAAGAAATGTCTCTATTTTTAAGATATTTGAAAATATGCGAAGATATTTATAGACTTGAAAATTATTGGAAAAACAAATAAAACCCTCATAGTTTCTTAACGAAATCATTGTTATTCTGTTTTGCACGCTGGCGGGGCACGCTTTCTTTTTGAGATAGTTTTCTGGAGAATGTCTAATATAGAATCATTATCAGGCACAATTTTCATTCAAAATTCACTCACAACTTGCGAAAAAAAGTAAGGTTCTAAGAAACAGAATACATATTCGATTTAAAAAAGTACATTTTCATTCATTATTTTAATTTTTGACGCGTGTGAATAAAATTTTAAAAAGTCTTCTAGACTATCATTTAAAGCATCACATACTTCCGGAATTATCTTAGCTATGGATGCTTTCGAGATTCTAAAAAATATCGACAACAATCTGAACAATATTCCAGAAGAAAGGCATATCAATGTCATTTATATTATCACTCTTGCAGGTACAGCATCCTTCATGAGTGTATCTTGGCGTTGTATTTGTGGAGCAATTAAATTCAACAGTTTTTCCACTTGTTCAGGTGTTATTCTCAACACTGCTCTGTAATCTCTATAAAATTGTGTAATGATACATTCAACTGAAAACCTAAGATGAAAACTACCAATAAAGAAGTCGATTTCGGACCAATCATTTGACAAATTCGGACCTGATTGCTGTTTCTGACTATTTGATGGACATTTGAAAAATCGCCTGGCATCCCAGGTAAACCCGTGCCGTAGTATCTAGTTTCTCGCCAGCAGCTCACACTATGTGAACGGACAAGGCGAGTCAACCAATTGTCAAGCGAGTCCACCGGGTCAGTAGCTGCTCATTGTCAAGTCAGCTACTAGCAACGTATAAATGGGCCTTTAGGATATACTTCGAGGCGCCTTGGCTAAAACCACTCTTCAGCCATCTTGGAAGTCTACTGTATTTTGTTTGTAAACGCTATTGCCGAAGCTCGCTCGTGATCAGTCGGTCTCTTTAACTCTACAAGCAAATAATTCCCCTTCTACTTTCTTCCGTGCTGTTTCCATATACCGGCCTCACCTAGTACCATAGATCCGTCATGGGTTTAGCAAGTTGGCCCACCTTAGTATATACTTCTAGGCAAGGCGTTGTACTATAGGTGGACCGCAATGTCAAAATTGCTGTTCGGCCATTGCTCGTGAAAAAACAAATTTGTTTACAAAACAAGTCGTATCTTTTGGTGACAAATGTATTCGTTGGCAAAATAGCTGCTCGCGCTATATTGTCGAATCATAACAGTGCAGAAGGATGTTTTAGTATATCTTTTCGCCTTTCTTTCCAAGCAAAATGTACTTCTGTTTGGTTCCCATCGGCGGGGAAAAGAGTACTATCAGCTTACGGCGTTGGTGACAAAAAATAACGCTGATTGTGGCTCTACTGATTTCGCTCAGGGAGGAGGAGAATGCTGTGCATATACCGGGAAGGAGATCCGGAAAGGGCCGTTACAAGTAATTGGCTAGAGCAAAAGGAGGTTGTGCACTATATTCCACGAATATATATTTGTTTATTTTTTCCTTCAATTGTTTTCCTTAGCGAGTTGACATTGAAATCATAACCACACACCCAAACAAAAAGTAAATAATTCGGAAAGTTACGTCTCGCTACTCGTCTCACGTCATGTCCTGAAAGTGTCAAGAACGAAACACCTATAGTTCAGCATCTTGCTTCTAGGCGCCTTGGATTTAGCCAAGATGGTGAAGTTAACAGGTGGCTCGTAATTTACACTATTTAGAAAAGACGTATGATTTATTCAGGGAATGCTTTGATCGTGATACCACCACTGGCGCATAATTTGCAGCTTTGTTTTTTGTGCTGGTTCATAACGGCAATCAACCGTGCCGGCGAAACTGTAGTCAATGTTCATGTTGTTTGGATACCATCTATGTAAATAAATTCAAACTTACGGGATACGTCCGAACGGCAATTCTGACATTACGTTTTAACTTCCACTTCACTTTCCTTGGTTTTAGCCTAAAGCCAGAGCAGTGGAACTCCATGCAATTCACTAACTAAGAAGTGTCCACATTTTCATCGCTTGTTTACGTGAAGAATATAATTTTTTCAGGCACACTTGATTTGAGAGTGTATTGAATTCTAGCTGTCTTGACGCAAGGTCTTTAATGAAGAATGCTAAGATGGGAAGGTTTATATAAACATGTGTATAATTAAATAAGTTTATTCGAATATAATTATTGCCGTTGTTTAACTATTCAGTGCAATTTTATCGAAATTTCAAAGAGAAATTAAAAAAGAAATGTTTTTTTTCAATATTTTTCTGAGATGGTTATTAAAAATCCATGATTATCATGGCATTATTTTTTACCCCCCATTATTTGTTAATTTTTCCTGCTTTTCGTGCTTTGACCTATCATTTTGACAATTCACGTGACGTGTGAAAGAACGAATTGTGAAAAATTAAGTGGCAAATTTTCTAAGCTTTATAATTAAAGTTCTTCTGTAGTATTTAATTTCTGAGTTTGTTTGAAAGACCGACTGAAGATGATTCATAGAAGAATAAGATTTCATTTTATATGTCGATTTTTGAAATCGACTCAATGGTTTAAAAGTTATGACGTTTTGGAATAAATCTTACTTACTTAATCAGCAATAGGTCCCAGTGTCATGTGCTGTACACAAAAGTCGTCTCCATTCACATGAATTTTATATATTTTTCCAATTCTCAACTTTCAAACTTATTTCAAGGATCAACATATCGTATCTTTCTATTGATCCGCAAACATGTCTAGTAGCAACTTAAAAAAAACCAAACTCATAAACGACAAAAAGAGTCTTCGATTGTGTATTTTTTATATTTTTTTTACAGTTTTACAGTACACATTCGCTTATTGGCGCTTTTTTAGTTAGAGTGTTTTTTAATTGGTGGTTCGCTAGTTTGTCTTTGCTAGTCTTCGAATGTTAAACTCAAAAAATGAAGGCACAGTATAAAAGTTTTTAGTTTTGCAGTTTGTTTAACAAATGTGTTCGTTTAAAAATATATAGAAATATATATACAAACATAAAATGAATTACATCACATCCACTATTAAAGGAAGTTGATGATACTTATATTTTCTAGCATCAATCCAAATGCAGTAATCCTAATTATTATTATGGCCGCACTAAAAGGCATGAAAAACAACAAGAAAAACGCTTACTTTGAAATTTGTGATCTATTGCAGTATTATTTCAGCCATTCCATGCCAAACTGATACAGTGGTTTTCAGATTTTCGTGAAAATTGGTAGCGTGTTTTCTATATGGTAAAACATTGAACCTGTATTTTTTTTTTGGGTGATTCGATTTTTTTGCACTTTTCCCAAAAATGACTTTTATCAAAAACTCATAACTTCTGAACCACTAAGCCGATTCAGATGATCGACACATCAAAATGAAGTTAATTAGCTAGTCTTTTTTGGGAAAATATCAAACTTGAAATTTGAATTTTGTTTTCGTAATTATTAATTGTATCCATTTTTCATAGTTTAGATGGTCTCGGGACCAACGGCGCTATAATTTTCTATAAATTTTTTTGAAAACTGATGATTTTTTACACATTTTCATTTTTTACTCAAAATGAGATGTGTTTTTTTTTTCTTTTTTGAGTTATAATTTTAACCGTGATGATCGATATATCAAATTAAAGCCAATGAGCTAGAATTTTTTGGCAATATTTTTCCATTGCGAAAAAAAAAATTTGTTTTCATGATTAACAATTGTAACCGTTTTTTTTATAGTTTATATGGTTTCGGAACACATAAAAAAATCAGAAAATCCGGATTTCTGCGTTGTCGGCCATGTTCAGCTTTCATTATGCTCTCAAATGTCATCATATTGTCAATAAATTTGACCGTGTAAGGTCCGCTTTCCACTTCTCTTCTCTGCTGAAGCGGACCTTATAGCTGATTTACACATTGACCAGTAATTGGCGCCAGTTACTTGAACGTCAACGGCACGCCATATTTAGATCACCGGTTGACTGGTGATGTGCGTTCATAAGCGGACCTTACACGGTCAAATTTATTGACAATATGATGACATTTGAGAGCATAATGAAAGCTGAACATGGCCGACAACGCAGAAATCCGGATTTTCTGATTTTCGGGCATCAATATCGTGACATTTCATATGGATGCATGATGATGACGTTTTACCTCACGGACTTCCAGACTGAGTTGCCAGATTTGCAAGCGGACATTTAAAGTTTGTTAGTCTTTTTTGCGCTTGCAATTAAAATTTATAAACTTCTGAAATTGTAGGAATCATAAATGAAAGCTTTTGGTTTGGAAAACTGATACAGTAATTTACATTCAATGCGACATGCCGGAGAACCACTCAGTGTCGCATTGGAGGCGATTTGACCAGTAATTGGACATTGAAGATGAGAGTGGTGAAGCGTCGACGTCTGGCGGCGAATTTCAATGTGGGGCCATAATTTGGGCCCGAACTCGATGTTCACAAAAATGTCTAACTAAACGTGTCGCATACATGTCTGTCCAATTAGAAAAATGTCGCATTAAATGTAAATTACAGTACTTTTCGCGATACAAATCAAAACCTCAAAGTAAACTGATAATGTAATGGTGAGAGAGTGAATGAAAATTAACAACGTCTTAGGAATTTTTTAACATTGAACTCGGTCATTCTCTGCGCTAGCGAGCGGGGCAGCCACTTTAGTCTAAGTTGTGTGTTTCTTCACACTCCGCTATAAAATTTGGGGAATGAGAAGATCTGGGAAAATCACAGGTGAAAAAACATCACGTGTTAATTCAAGTTACAGTAGAATCCCGATTATCCGCGAATAGTCGGGATGATGTTTAAACATAGAAACTATGTTTTATCAATACAGAAATAGATACAGATACAGATAATCGGGGTACAGATACAAATACAGCTCAGCAAACATTAAATCGCATAACAAGCGTATGTATAACATCATATGCCCTAAAATTTGGTTGGCATATAATGCGCCTAACTGGCATATGCATGCAAAAGTGGAGGCTATATACATACATGCCAAATGCTTACCGAATTTGTTTGGATGAATATGCAACTTTGACAGGCTATAATAGCGATTATGTTGAAACTGAATTGCGATCTAATATGAATATATTCATGAATTGTCAAAGCACCAAATACGACTTTTGCCATACTCATATATGATTTATTACAGACATAGAAAATAAAACAAATGGCGCACAATTTTTTCGTAAAATGTTTGTTATAGCCTCACGATTCGCCATTTTTATATATGAGTATTTATGTTTGTAGAAATAATAATTGTTTGATTGACTTGTGTTGGGAGTGGAATATGAATGTTTAAAATGGCAATGGTATTTATGTTTGGTGAAAACTGCTCCGATGTGGGTTCGAACTCCGGTCGTCTGGATTATCATCCACCAGCTATCTCGCGCGACTATCTGAAATTCAACAGCGGTTAAAACTTTCGAGTGCATCAGCATTTCATTGACATTTCAATATGATGTAATATGTTCTTTATTGAGATCTAATATGATTTACTGTTCCATGATTTCCTTCAGCATGCAACACGATTGACTACAGTACTAAATCGATTTAAATTATACGCTTATACGACACACAAACTGCATCAGCGTAATATACGCATATGATGCGGATTAAATATATTTTACGACAATGTACATAATAAAATTGATGTTCATTATACCGAATTGCGACTTAATTTGATAAGGGTATATAAAATCGAGTTTTTACAATTTATGCGATTTCAAATATACACGATACATACTTTGATTGATATTATATGCGATTATAATTTATTCGGATTTCTTGTAAGACTTGGTACGTGCAAAAGTATACGATTTAATGTTTGCT
Organism: Toxorhynchites rutilus septentrionalis; assembly: GCF_029784135.1. Taxonomy (NCBI): domain Eukaryota; kingdom Metazoa; phylum Arthropoda; class Insecta; order Diptera; family Culicidae; genus Toxorhynchites; species Toxorhynchites rutilus. The sequence continues at coordinate 101,589,504 of NC_073745.1, forward strand.
GGGAGATAATCGGGGTTCTAATGTCATAGTCTTATTTATCGAATAAAAACATTTGCTTGCAGATAATATAATTTGCATATATTTTCGCAATCTAAAATAATCTGGCATCCCTGAAACTGAAAGGATCAGTCTGTATTTGTGAAGTGAGTATTATGATGTGTTTTTGAGAAGGAAAAACGAGTTTTAAAGTGTAAATTATGAATGAAAATTAACTTTTCCAAATCAAATTAGTATGCTATATGAATGCAAATCACTTTTTTTCTGCAAGTGGTGAGAAAATCCCATACAAAAATTGTATCTGAAACTGACGTTATATAATAATAATAAATTTTAGTAGGAATATCTGAAAATTCATAGAAAATAGGTTAAGTTAGAGTTAGGACTACGCGCTTCAACTAATTAAATAATACCAAGTAGTATTTTCATTCAAATTTTACCAATTGAAAATTGCCTTTTAGCCTTCTAATCTGATGGAGAATAGTTTGGATCCCAAACTCGAATGTCGCCACTAGCCATCGCGGATATTTTCGTTGTCTCGGGTTGATGGCGATATTGACCGTGTAAGGTGGCAAAATATTGATTGAGGTTAGATCGGATGTTGAAAGCCTAGCTGTCACGATATTGAAAACACTTATTGTCAACTAGCTGTCACGATATTGAAAACACTTACACGGTCAACTTTATTGACAATATGATGACATTTGAGAGCATAATGACAGCTGAACATGGCCGACGACGCAGAAATCCGGATTTTCTGATTTTCGAGCATCAATATCAAGACATTTCATATGGATGCATGATGTTGACGTTTTACCTCACGGACTTCCAGACTGAGTTGCCAGATATGCAAGCGCACATTTAATTTTTGTTAGTCTTTTTTGCGATTGCAATTAAAATTTATAAACTACTGAAAATGTAGGAATCATAAATGGAAGCTTTTGGTTTGGAAAACCGATACTTTGAATAGCAAAATACGGTACTTTTCACGATACAAATCAAAACTTCAAAGTAAACTGACAATGTGATGATGAGAGAGTGGATGAAACTTAACAACGTTTTAGGAATTTTTTAACGTTGAACTCGTTCATTCTTTGTGTGTTTCTTCACACTCCGCTATAAAATTTGGAGAATGAGAAGATCTGGGAAAATCACAGATGAAAAAACATCATGTGTTAATTCAAGCTACAGTAGAATCTCGATTATCCGCGGAATAGTCGGACAAACTCACCGCGATTAACGAAAATCGCGGATGACCCATTAAAGGGCAAGAAAATGCAAACACGAAAAGAGATGTTTCAACATAAAAACTATGTTCTATCAATACAGAAATCAATCAACTATCCATCTATAAGGTCGTGTACACCAGTGGCTAAATAATGTAAAAGCCATGACCACAACAAAAGAGCATGGGCCCACCACTCACTAACAAATTCCGGAAAGGCCTATTGATTTACTATGGAACTCGCAGTCACGAATAATCCGCAGATCACCCGCTCGCGGATAATCGGGGTTCTACTGTCATAGTCTCATTTATGGAATAAAAACATTTGCTTGCAGATAAAATAACTTGCATATATTTTCGTAAACTAAAATAATCTGGCATCTCTGAAACTGAAAGGAACAGTCTGTATTTGTGAAACGAGTATTATGATGTATTTTTGAGAAAAAAAACCGAATTCTAAAGTGTAAATTATGAATGAAAATTAACTTTTACGAATCAAATTAGTATTCTATGTGAATGCAAATCACTTTTTTTCTGCAAGTGGTGGGAAAACCCCATACAAAAATTATGTCTGAAATTGACGTTATATTATAATAATACATTTTAGTAGGAATATCTGAAAATTCAGGAGAAATAGGTTAAGTTAAGGTTAGGACTACGCGCTTCAACTAATTAAATGTATTATTTAATTAGTTGAAGCGCGTAGTAGATATTTTTATTAAAATTTTACCAATTGAAAATTGCCTTTTAGCCTTCTAATCTGATAGAGAATAGTTTGGATCCCAAACTCAAATGTCGTCACTAGCCATCGCGGATATTTTCGTTGTCTCGGGTTGAGGGCGATATTGACCGTGTAAGGTAGAAAAATATTGATTGAGGTTAGATCAGATGTTGAAAGCCTAGCTGTCACGATATTGAAGACACTTATTGTCAATCCGGTTGATCGTGTAAGGTGCCCAGAAAATCTGAATTTCTGCGTCGTCGGCCATGTTCAGCTGTCATTATGCTCTCAAATGTCATCATATTGTCAATAAAGTTGACCGTGTAAGGTCCGCTTAAGGTGCCCAATACACATTTTCAGCAACTGGACAGCTTGGCTGTCACTTTATCCTCGATGACGAATGACAGTGTCGACGTCTGGTGGCGATAACCATTTTGGGAGGCAAATTAATCTTTATCGGTTTTGTAGGCCCGGAGGCAGTTTTAAATTGTCAAAATTTGAATGAAAAATTTTACTTCTTGTTAATTTACTAATTAAAACACGTCGTACTGAACCTTCATCAGCTGTTTTCATATAAATTTCCTGATATTTCCATGTTTCATTGTCTGTTATCATTTTCGCTTCACAATTCGAACACATGAAGCACAATGCCGTCAACGCGCGAGATGAAGAATATAAGGTGGGAAGATTCACGAGTTTTGGTTGAGTTAAACTTTGATTGTATTAGTAGCCTGGAAGATTGGAAGTTCACATATCAGGCATACCAGTCAGTTACTCAAATGTTACAACATTGAGTGTGTCAGCGAATAAATTTGAAAGAGGATATATAGAAACTAATTACATATTTCCAAAATATATTTTTCGCATTATATAAAAAACAGAACATGTCACAAACTAAAATGTTTATTTTTTCTTTGATTTCTTCTTATATCAGAAATAGTATTCTAATGTCTACTACGTTTGGATTTCAGAGCAACTTCATGGAAGTTTTTCTCTTGTCAGCAATTGTAATTACTTTTTTCACAATTAGGGTGTTGAACACTTCATTCGTTTAAAACTAAGACACAAGCGCAAAACTTTTCGTCTCAATCAAGTTCATACGGAGTCAATTAAATTTATTTTTCAAGTGAATTTTACATGAAAAAACTTGCAACCTTTTTTCCCATCCACTGTTGAATGTTTCTCCGTTAAAGGAACAAAAGATAATGTGACTCTGACTTTGTTCATTTACGTTTTTGGTCGACGAACGAGAAGAAAAATTGAATTGAAATTATGTTTAGAATACCTCAATAATACTGAAATTTCAGTTTCTGCTAAATTGTCAGTTGGGCTTTTATGATTTAAAACGCTAACATTGTTTTTAAGAAAAAAAATTGTTCGTTCATTTCATCTGCTTATTTTTACTTGTAATAACAACACTTTTCCTATGTAGTGGACTATTATAAGAAAAGTAACATGCATAACCAAAATCTGTGACGTCACAGATTTAAAAATCTTCCCACCTTTCATTTTCCGTCTCGCATTGACATCATATGTTTACATTCAATGTCCTGGAAAAAGGGTAATGAAAATGGTAGAGTCTCGAGCGACATAGCATGCGCTGCCATAACTATTTCTCAAATAGTGACGTCAGTCGTTGTATTTATCTATGATTGCCCAACGCATTCATGTGAAAATGCTATTTTCGGGAAGTAATTTATCAATTAAAAACGTACATTTTTTAGAGTTCCCGCTGAATATGAGGCGAATGTGATAGCGTGCAGTGAATATTTGTGAAATCACGTCGAAAAAGACGGGTAAAAGTGGTATTTCCATGTGCCATTTTCACTCCCCCACGATCATATAAACAAACGAATTTTCATTATTTAAACGTTACGAAGTTGATGTTTCGAAGGCTCTTAGAGTCGGTGTGTATGTTGTGAGAGAATAATCGTTAATTTAAAAAAAAAATCACCAGAAATGTTACTGTTTTCAAGAACTAAGCACACGGCTGCTCTCTGGACCTTATTACCACATAAATAATCCAAATAAGCCACAATACAGTTTCCATCTGTTAAAAAACAAACAGTTGAATGATTTCATGAGAATTTTTGCTCGAATTATCATGCAATCGTGAGTACTTTGAACATTGTTTCGTTTCTTGCATATACATTCCGTATTGAATGCAAATAGTTACGACACGATATTTTGCTTGCCAATACAGATATACTTCACCTACTGCTCCACCTCGATATGTACTCATTGGTTTATATTCAAACTTCGTAGCTGGCTTCGTACACTGAGAGAAATAATTAGTAAATATAACGAATTTTTTGGTAAATACTACCAATCTATAGTCATTTTCGACCGTACTAATAAACACATATGTCAAGCAGAACCATGATTCGGAAGCCCAATATCGGCTACATTTTCTCGCCGAAAATTCACGTATCAGAATTATATCCTTATTATACCTCCGTATTGCCTTATGGGAACAATGAAAATGGTTAATACGCGCTTTTCTCACCAATTTTCAGATATGACAATATCCAAGCTTACTAATGTTATCGAGTAAAATATACTAATCTCTGGTAGGAATGCGGGTTTGTTGACAATATGTACAAAAAATTTGTACATTCTACTAATTTTGCATTACCAAATGTATTTAGTAGTTTTCGACCAAGGATTTTTCTAAGGGTATCTGTCTCTTCTACCGTTGTCCGCCGTCGAGTAGAGATGGGCAAAACAGTTCATTTTGATGAACGGTTCACTCATTAACCGTTCATCTAAGTGAATCAGTTCTTTTGAACCGTTCTTTCGCTCTTTCGTTCGGCGGTATTAAGAACAACATGTGCTCCCGTGGCCGAGTGGTTAGCGTCATAACTAACATGCCGGGTGTTCGGGTTCGATTCCCGTTCTGGTCGGGGGAATTTTTCGTCAAAGAAATTTCCTCCGACTTGCACTGTGATCACGCGTATTCTAGAGCTTGCCACTCAGAATGCATTCAAGGCTTGTTATTTGACATAGAAATCTCAACTAAGTACTAATAAAAATGACGCAAGTAATACTACGTTGAGACGGCGAAGTTCCTCTAGGAACGTTAGTGCCATTGAAGAAGAAGAAGAAGAACAACATAGAATGTTAGCCGGCACCCAACATCAATAGACAGCTATCAATTGATATCGTTGGATTGGATTATATTTTTGGAATTTAGTGGGGGAAGATAAGCTGCGATTTTCACTAATAATCAATCATACAAACAATCACGATAACACGTACACGCAATAGGCCAAACAATTAATTGAAAGCAACAAAAAAACTTTGCCCTCACTATAAGATGTTATGTTTACCTAATCCATCAATCGCCCCAGGATCGCCAAGATTTTTTTCTGATAATCAGGAAATATATGAATGTTACGCGGAATTGAAAGAATATATGAAATTGAAAATATATAGTTTTGCTTTTAAAACTACGGAAATCTATTTAATTTTTAACCCAAAATTGAGTATACATTAACAAAATAAACCCTGCGTTAGATGCGTTTTGCTCATAAATGACAATATCGTTTTATTTTCCTTACAAGCGTTCTCGTTATATTTATCCATTCCGTCCAGCGCAAATCAGTTCAGCTGCACTAGTTCGTTCGCAAACAGTTCGCCCGCCAACACTTCGTTCTCAAACAGTTCGTTCCCAAACAGTTCACTCTCAATCAGTTCTTTCCCGTACAGTTCACTCGCAAACAGTTCGTTCTGAACCAGTTCGTTCACAAACAGTTCACTCGCAAACCGTTCTTTCGGATTCAGTTCGTTCACAAACCGTTCGCTCGCAATCAGTTCGTGGGGAGAACTACCGTTCTTTGAAAAAGAACGACCGTTCGTTCACTCTTTTCGGCGAACTAGTTCTTTCGTACCGTTCGTGAACGGTTTGCCCATCTCTACCGTCGAGAGCGGTTGATAGTTGTTGAGGTCTGCTCAAATCAATGAGTTTTTGAGCCGATGCGGCTAAAGAGTGTACGAGAGAACTTCAATTGACGACGTTTTTTTTCACAGTGACATTTTTATGCTGTGTAGGATTCGGCTGTGGCTGCTGTAGTGTGGTGTGGCTCAAATGCAGTTGGGTGAAAAATCAATAAGAAATCGATACCGAGTGAAAATAATAATTTAAATAGGCATTAGAGCGCGAAAGAAACTTGTTTATAATCACGTGGTGTGGCCAAAGAATGAGTTTTTATCAATGGCAATTGTCGGGCACGACCCAAAGTAATGCCATTGCAGAGTATTACCGTGTGCTTTTGTTGAGTGAAGAATCCGCTTGTGTGTCGATCAAAAAGATCGATTTCGCTCACCATCGAGGTGATTCAATGCGTGAACTGTGCTTGGTTATGGCTGCTATCAAGCGCATTAGTTCGCGAAAAGTGGCTTATGAAGAAATCCAGAAGAGGATGTGAAAAAATTTGAAACGGATACAGAATATAGCAAGAAGCGACCCAGCGGCCATTTTGGGAGTGGGTTGTGCGGGTTGCATACGCAGTGCGCAGTGAACAAAACCTAAGCTGGTTGACACGCGTGGTGTGAAAGAAGATGAGTGGTGAGGAGCCGCACAGTTTCCGATGAGAAGAGCAAATCAAAGAGAAGTGAGAGAAATAGTGAAGTGAGGAAAGCTAAAGTTGGAGACTGGCATCCGGCCGGGAAAAGGAAGATCGCGAGTATAGTCACGAGAAGGAAGAAGGAGAAAAGAGTACAGCAGGAGAAGGAATAAGGAAAGAAAGAGAGAACCAGTTGGTGAGAGAGTCACGACCACGCGGAGTCACAGTTTCAACAGCTGAGAAGGTGAGTGCGAGTGTGTGTGTGTGTCTGGCAATGGTTCTCTGCATGATTGCGGCTAGGGGTGCCTAATTTTTTTCTTTTTTTTGATTATCGATAAATCGTGGGGCAATTTTTAAATATTCGATTAATTCGAATAATTTTCTTTCAGTATTCGACTAATCGAGCGAATATTTTTTTTTAGTAAACAGACATTGATAGTAAAAAAGATTGTAATTTCATAATTTTAAAAGATACATTAAATATAATTCTAAAATAAACATGGTGCAGAATAATTATCTGGTTAGCATGGCCAATAGTATTACCAATCACCTCATAATATGACACGAAATAAATTCGTCCTGAGAAAAAAAAATCTTGGCATCATTCATTTCACCACCAACACAAAATCATGAGTTTTAAAATATTTTATTAAAATGGATAAACCCCTTTGTACTGATTACCGTTGCTATTGATAAACTCAGGATTCGTTGCTGATGAGATATATCTTACCACTGTACTAAAGCTATTTTCGTGATTACGCTCGCAAAACGTACACGTGAACACTTTCAGTATCATCTCTAACTTATTCATAAGAACTTGAAATAATTTTATTTCTGGTCTAATTCCAGAACCCGTTTTCTTGACCGTTCTTCCCGTAGTTCGGTTTAATTTCTTTTTTAGGAGTCGGAACTGAGGCATTGATGGCTGTACATTCCAAGTTGACTTGAATTGAATTTCGTAACAACGTTCCGTATCATTCTTTGTTCTCGCTGTCGGTTACCAAATGCTTGAGGATGCCACTGCACTTTAAGCCGGGTTCAGACGGTGCGAGTAAGCATACGAGTCGGTCTAGTCAGTTACTGCAGTGCAGCTACTCACACCGTGTGAACACATCATGCCAGTTATTGTCATGTGTGATCCGGCGTGCGAGCTACTTCAAAGTTTTTTGAATTTACTCGCACTTGCATGCTTCACAACGTCAAAAACAGAATTTAGCGTTCGAATCAGTGATGCCAAATGTAATGAAATGTCTCTATTTTTAAGATATTTGAAAATATGTGAAGATATTTATAGACTTGAAAATTATTGGAAAAACAAATAAAACCCTCATAGTTTCTAAACGAAATAATTGTTATTTCGTTTTGCACGCTGGCGGGGCACGCTTTCTTTTTGAGATAGTTTTCTTGAGAATCTCTAATATAGAATCATTATCAGATCACAACTTACAAAAAAAAGTATTGTTCTAAGAAACAGAATACATATTCGATTTAAAAAAGTACATTTTCATTCATTATTAAAATTTTTGAAGCGTATTTATTGCACCTGCAAATCGACTATCATTTTCATTTCACAAAATAAATAAAATTAAAAAAAAAATCTTTTAGACTACCATTTATAACATCACATCCTTTCGGAATTATCTGAGCTATGGATGTTCTCGAGATTCTAAAAAATATCGACAACAATCCCAACGATATTCCAAAACAAAGGCACATCAATGTCATTTCTAATTTAACTCTTGCAGGTACAGCATCCCTCATGACTGTATCTTGGCGTTGTATTCGTGGAGCAATTAAATCCAACAGTTTTTTCACTTGTTCAGGTGTTATTATCAACACTGCTCTGTAATCTCGGGGATCCTCATCGTAGAGTTCCTTCAATATTGTATTTGTTGCTCCTTTTCTTTGCATCTAATTCCTGGCCCGAATCCTTTTCTCTTTCTGCTTTTTCGGATAGTACCTTCAGTTCAAAGAAATTCAGCACAAAGTATGTATTTTTAAACACGATCAGCGTTTGTTTTGCTATAAAATTGTGTGATGATACATTCAACTGAAAACCTAAGATGAAAACTGCCAATAAAGAAGTCGATTTTGGACCAATCATTTGACAAATTCGGACCTGATTGCTGTTTCTGACTATTTGATGGACATTTGAAAAGTCGCCTGGCATCCCTGGTAAACCCGTGCCGTAGTATCTAGTTTCTCGCCAGCAGCTCACACTGTGTGAACGGACAAGGCGAGTCAACCAATTGTCAAGCGAGTCCACCGGGTCAGTAGCTGCTCATTGTCAAGTCAGCTACTAGCAACGTATAAATGGGCCTTTAGGCTTGAATAATTCGCGTTGACGACGGAATGGTGTCGACATCTGGATACGACATTAGTTTGTATGAGGCCAACTATTCTCTATCAGATTAGTCGACCCTGAGGCAGTTCTAAATTGCTAAAATTTGTATGGAATTTTTTTGCCGTTATTAACCTACTAGAAATACGTTGTTCTGACCCTAATTTAAACTATTTTCTACAATTTTTCAGACATTCTCTCCAAAACTTACCATTATAATATAAAATTATTTTTAGACACAATTTTTGTATGATATTTTTTCACTACTTGCAAGCAAAAGTGATTTTAATTTACATGGAGTACTAATTTCATTTGGGAAAAATAGTTTTCATTCATAATTTTAATTTTAAAAGTGTGTTCATTTCTTCTGCAAACCCATGTTGTCATGCCTACTCCTCCATTTCGTAATACGAAGCTCGATGCCGTCAACGCGGATAACTCCGATCACCACTTAAGCCGGGTTCAGACGGTGCGAGTAAGCATACGAGTCGGTCTAGTCAGTTACTGCAGTACAGCTACTCACACCGTGTGAACACATCATGCCAGTTAGTGTCATGTGTGATTCGGCGTGCGAGCTACTTCAAATTTTTTTGAATTTACTCGCACTCGCATCCCTCAAAACGTCAAAAACAGAATTTAGCGCTCGAATCAGGGATGCCAAATCTTTACATTGTCTTTACATGTCTCTATTTTTAAGATATTTGAAAATATGCGAAGATTATTATAGACTTGAAAATTATTGAAAAAACAAATAAAACCCTCATAGTTTCTAAGCGGAATCGTTGTTATTAAACGGTTTTATTTAGCTTGCCCTGTAATCTGTTTGTATGTTTGTAACATGTCCCACATTAGTAGAAATTTGACCCCCTTCTTGTTGACCGATTGATCTGAAATTTGGAACACACCTTTATCTCTGTAGTCATTACAAAACTGCGTATTTCATTATCTTGTAAATCCAAGATAGAGGCCGCTACAAAATGGCGGATCCCTTTCTTCCTCAAAACCTCATCAATGTGGGTTTTCCAAAACCCCATCAATATGGGTATCAAATGAAAGGGCTTGACTAGCAGAATACAGTTATTTAAGAAAAATGCAAATCCAAGATGGCTGCCACTACTAAATGGCGGACTACATAGTTTCCCAAAACTTCATTAATATGGGTGTTGGGGGGAAGCAAACTACGCCACTGATGACTTGATCTGAACCTGCGCATCCGGACGGTGCCACTCCATGACGCACCCAGACAATCATTGACAGCTAGCTGTCATCACTGTCATTCTGAAAACTTCTCTCGTACCACACATTCTTTGCTAATCACAAAAAAGGAGTAGAGATAGAACCCAAAATAAAGTTGAATTCCCAAATTGTTAAATAATTGAATCATCCTGTCGTGCTTTGAATTTAAAACGAGGAGATCAAATGTAGGTAAAACCTAATAATGTAAAGTTCTTGTTTAATTATTGTTTCTCTTAATAAATACAGCTTTGAGCTCGCTATACATTGATAAAAACGCGTGCTGAATAGAACCTCCGAAACCCCCGTAACAATGGGTATCAAATGAAAGGGATTGACTAGCAGAACACGGTTATTTGTGAAAAATGCAAATCCATCAAAATTCTACCAAATGGCGGACTACATATTATGTCAAAACACCATTAATATGGGTATCAAATGAAAGGGCTTGAATAGTAGATCACAGTAGATCATGAAAAATTAAAATCCAAGATGGCCGCAATCACAAAATAGCAATATACTTTATTAAACGGTTTTATTTAGCTTGAACTGTTCGTATGTATGTATGTATGTCTGTAGGATTGTCCCACAGTAATAGAAATTTGACCAATAGGAACTGACCGGATAGGAACTGCTGTCATTTTAAAACTGCTTATCTTGAAAAATCCAATTTGGCCTCCGCTCAAAATCGCTGATTCCATATCATCTCAAAAAAAAGGTTGATTGAGATATGTGTATCAAACCAACGAACTTGACTTGGAGAACACACTATGTATTTTCTGCAATCTACTCAATATCGGTATCAAATGAAATTTTTTGACTGATAGAATACAGTACAATGCCTTTATTGTAGAGAAATATTATAATGAAACAGATAATGTACTAAAAACTAGAAAATAAAATGAGTAAACAAAAACTTTTTAAATTATAAAATCCATTCATTTTCATTATCCACAATTAGTGATTTCATCATATGTCCCACTATTTTATTTTAGTCTTATCAATGCCCTAGACTAATGAAGGAGAGGTGTGATAACTACTAACTGCAACTTGCCTAATTATTTTCTCTAGCTTTTAGTACATTATTATGTTTAATCACAAATAAACCGTTTAACTTAAAAAGTTTTTTTACTCATTTTATTTTGTTTTGCACGCTGGTGGGGCACGTTTTCTTTTTGAGATAGTTTTCTTGGGATTCTAAATATAAAATCATTATCGGGCACAATTTTCATTCGAAATTCACTCACAACTTCCAAAAAAAGTATTGTTCTAAAAAACAGAATACATATTCCATTTAAAAAAGTAGATTTTCATTCATTATTTTAGTTTTTGAGGCGTATTTATTCCTCCTGCAAATCTACTATCATTTTCATTTCACAAATTGGTACACGAAGCTGCTGTCAAGGCGAAATAATTCAAAATTTGAAAAATCTTTTAGACTGCCATTTGTAGCACTACATACTTTCGGAATTATTTTAGCTATGGATGCTTTCGAGATTCTAAAAAAATATCGACAATAATCTGAACGATATTCCAGAAGAAAGGTACAACATTTCTAGTTTCACTTATGTAGGTATAGCATCCCTCATGAGTGTATCTTGCGTTGTATTTGTGGAGCAATTAAATCCAACAGTTTTTTCACTTTTTCAGGTGTTATTCTCAACACTGCTCTGTACTCTCGGGGATCATCATCGTAGAGTTACTTCAATATTGTATTTGTTGCTCCTTTTTTTTGCATCCAATTCCTGGACCGAATCCTTTTTTCTTTCTGCTTTTTCCGGATAGTACCTTCAGTTCAAAGAAATTCAGCACAAAGTATTTTTAAACACGGCCAGTGTGTGTTTAGCGATAAAATTGTGTAATGATAAATTCAACTGAAAATCTAAGACGAAAACTGCCAATAAAGAAGTCGATTTCGGATCAATCATCTGACAAATTCGGATCTGATTGCTGTTTCTGACGATTTGATGGACATTTGAAAAACCGCCTGGCATCTCTGGAAAACCTGTGCCGTAGTATCTAGTTTCTTGCCAGCAGCTCACATTGTGTGAACGGACAAGGCGAGTCAACCATTTGTCAAGCGAGTTCACCGGGTCAGTAGCTGCTCATTGTGAAGCCAGCTACTAGCAACGTATAAATGGGCCTTTACACATCTGCCAGTGTGCGATATTTTGAAGATAACACTTACACAACTAGGGACGTCGGTTAATCGTTCGATTAATACAAATAATCGAATATCTGAAATATAATCGAGTAGTTTTGTATCGAATAATTTAAAATCAAAATATGAATACATCGAATCATTGTAACTGTAATCGCGATTATTGAAAGAGGGCATTTTTCTCAAGGTTAATGCATTTTTGGATTAAGAATTAGGCTGTATAATTTTTTTATTAAACATTTTTTTATTCAATAATGGAACATCGAAAACCTGATAGACCACGCGACCAGAATAATAACATGATACGTGATTATTACAAGAAAAAAATATTCGCTGGATTAATCGAATATTGAAAGACAATTATTCGAATGAATCGAATAATGAAAAATGCCCCAACGATTAATCGATAATCGAATAAATGAAAAATTTAGACATCACTATACAACAACTACAGAAACATCTTCTTCCGCAATGGTAAACAAAATATAAATTTAACATTCTTGTCAATTGTCGCGCGTTCATCGCGCAAAAAAGCAGTGCATATCGAGGTTGATTTCGTGTCGCGCAGAAATTCGCATCGCATCGCGTCTACTCTTTTTTCAAACGGTTTTATTTAGCTTGCCCTGTTTGGAAGTTTGTATGTTTGTATGTTTGTAACATGTCTGTAGGACTATCCCACATTAATAGAAATTTGCCCCCTTTCCTGTTGGCCGATGGATCTGAAATTTGGAACACACCTTTGTCTCTGCAGTCACTATAAAACTGCGTATTTCATGATCTTAAAAATCCAAAATGGCGGCCGCTACAAAATGGCGAATTACAGATTTTCTCAACACCTCATCAATATGGGTTTTTCCAAAACCCAATCAATATGAGTACCAAATGAAAGGGCTTGACTAGTAGAACACAGTTATCGATGAAAATTGTAAATCCAAGATGGCCGCTACAAAATGGTGGATCACATATTTTCTCAGAGCCCCATCAATGTGGGTGTATATATATATATATATATATATATATATATATATATATATATATATATATATATATATATATATATATATATATATATATATATATATATATATATATATATATATATATATATATATATTTTAGGCTGTCAAAAAAGTCCTACGGTATTTTTATTAGTTCATAAAATTTGTTACAATCATCTGTTTTAAGTCAAATATGCACCGTTTTGTTCCATGACTTGTTCCCAACGAGATCCCAACTTCATAATACCCCTGTTATAGAAGCTCGCTTCCTTATTGGCAAAAAACTCGGATAGCAAATTTTCACAGGCCTCTTTTGTGGCCAACTTCTGACTACCTAGCTCGTTCACCATGGACAAAAACAGGTGGTGGTCACTTGGTGCAAGGACCGGACTATACGGCGGATGCAAAAGAACCTCCCATCCGAGCTCCCGGAGCTTCTGGCGCGTCACCAAAGAAGTGTGTGGCCTGGCGTTGCCCTGATGGACCGACCACGACCGTTTGCGCTTCACGTTGTGGTAAGTGACCCACTTTTCATCGCCAGTCACCATCCGCTTCAGAAACGGGTCGATTTTGTTGCAATTCAGCAGCGATTCACATGCGTCGATACGGTCAAAGATGTTTTTTTTGCGTCAACGTGTGTGGCACTCATACATCGAGCTTCTTTGTGAATCCAAGCTTCTTCAAATGATTAATAACGGTTTGATGACTTATCCCCAGCTCTTGACGGCTGCTACTATGCCGGTCTTTCTCGGCTAATTCAGCGATTTTGTCGCAATTTTCGACGACAGGCCTTCCGGAGCGTGGCGCATCTTCGACGACCTCTACACCAGAACGAAAACGTTGAAACCATCGTTGTGCGGTGGAAATGGAAACTGTATCGGGTCCATAAACTGCACAAATTTTATTGGCAGCTTGAGATGCATTTTTGCCTTTGTCATAGTAGTACTGTAAAATATGTCGGATTTTCTTTTTATTTTGCTCCATATTTGCGACACTATAACTCACGAACGACTTAACCAAACAAAACAATGTCAAGGACTATATTATAGCGCGCAAAAATAACTTTCCAACAAGCTATAGTATGACTCGATACAATGAATACAACTAGAACTACGCGCTTACAACGACACCTCGCGGAAATACCGCAGGACTTTTTTGACAGCCTAATATATATATAAGTTAAAGAAGTTAGGCCTTTGGGAAGGTTTTTAAAAAATTATAAACGAACTACCTCACTTGAACATCGAATTATAACTGACTTTATTCCTTACTAATTAGCCTGAGCTGAGTTCCCTAACGCGGCGTACGGTTATGCTGATTCTCCAGTTTGGTTCCGGTGAGCTCGATCGTGGTGGACTTCGACCTGGCCAAAGCGCTGAGCCTTAGGATTGTGTATCGAACGATAGGTCGATGTTTCGATGGGTCGTTGGTATCGATGATGTTGACGGTGCAAATATTCAGGTCGATGCGCCGTCAATGATGATGCGCTGTTTGTTCATGTGTCGCCCGGAGAACTGATGCGTTAGCTCTATTGGAAGTGGGTCACCGCTGTTGTTCGGTGGTTAGTTGATCTGTTCGTGTAGTACATGGGGATGTGGGTGTTAACTACTCTCTCCCTAATGAAGATTCGTCTCGAATCTTAAGTTGTTTTCTTCGGAGGTACAATTCGATGAGGCTGCTAGAATTGAAACCGCTGTTGTTGATTGTTGCATAGATGAACTTCTGCGAGTATCGTTGAAGTTGTTTGTGCTGGGTTTTCTAGTGATTTGTCTTGTTGGGTTTGATCTGAGGAGAGGGAAGATGTCATGCTTTTTGTGTTAGCATAGGGTTTTACCTCTGTGGATACATTTCGTGGTGTGGTGTATACTCCAATATGTTTCTTCAGGCTCATGATTGCCAATCCTATGATCATGGCTGCGAGTGGAATCAGGAATCCAATCGTAGTATGTTGCAGTGTTATGTGGTCTCTTTGCAGTTTATGGATGTGGTCTCGGTTTTCAATTCTAAGCAGGTTTACTTGTTGCAGATCAGGTTGGTTGAAGATTACTGTTGGCTGAAAGTTCACTCCAATTGTTGAAATAGTTCTGATCTCGTGATGATTAATTGTCCTCTTGTCGTCGTATTTGCTTCCATTGATTGAAACAGAGCAGTTTGGATATTTGATCAGTAGAGTTCCCGTTATCTGTCTCGATTTGATGTTGCAATTTGAATCCAGAAGAACGGATTTATCAGCGTTTCTCACGATCAGCGTGTGGTCGTCGATAGGCTTAATGTCCATTCCGATGCGATGTTCCTCGTAGGGGCAAGATGCGTTGATTCCTCTTAATGCGTTGTCGATACAACCGTCGCCTGTTAAATTCGTGAGCTCCTGTCTTTGGCAAATTCTATAATTTTCAACAATTGTACATTCGTTATTTATTCCTAGTGTCAGTGTTTTACTCAGAACAGCTGAGTTGTAGGGTGTCGATATAATTCTGTTTTTTCTTGGTAATGTTTCAAATCTAATATATTGGAACTTTTCTGACATAAATATTGGGATCTTGATCACAAATATTATTTTTGTACTTTCATGATGTGTTTCTATACTAAGAAATTCATAAATTTGGTCAATATTGTTAATGTGAATATTTTGTTCTTCTAACTTTTCTAGTACAAACTCTGTTTCATTATTGTTTAATATTGCCCTAGATAAAATCCCTATTTTCGATAGTTGTACAATTTCAAAAATGTCTCTTAGTTGGTTGTTTAGTAGATCTAGATTGAAAAATAGATCGTGAACTATTCCTTTTAAATGATTTTCATATTCTGTGTTTACGTTATTGGCAATTCTCGATATTCTTCTTAAAACCTCAATTTGGTTTTCATTTACGTGGCTAATTAAATTGTTAATTTTAGCTTCGAATTCCTGATTGATTCTGATTTGTCGGTTGTTGTTGTCAATAAGTGTGTTGGTTTTGGTTTTTGAATTTTCTATCGTTTGTCGGATTAATTGTAAATCGTCGTCGTCTAAATTGCCGGTCAATGATTTGATAAACGTTCCTAATGGGTTTAAGAGTCCTCGTTTCTGTCGGTGTATGGGTTTCAACTGTTTGTAATTGTCGGAAATTTGTTTCATCCTAATGTCCAATGTTTTAAGGTATGGTTTCGTGAAATTTTGTCGTTCGAACTGGTGTAACGTATACTGGAGGTTGGTGAAACTACTTTCGAACTTTTCCAAATCCACGATGTGGAGATGGAAATGTTGAGATGTGATAATCTTCGCTTCTCTCTCGCTAAATGCTATTATTCCATCATGTCGTGAGAGGTCTGTTATCGTCACTTCTGCTGTAACATCAAGGGCTAATCTGGAATAGAGAAATATGTGAGTACTACTTTGGGTTTCGAGACGTCATTTTCTTTGACGTCTTATTTTTGTTTTATGTATCGTTCTTCCATTCTGATCTTGGAAGGTTTTTGTGTTATCTCTTGCGATTTGATATCGTTTATACTTATCCTTTGTTTTACTTTTGACCCCTTGGCGCGCGACGTATACAGTTTCGTCCACTTCCAGTGATGGGTCAGCTTCCTTGTTTTTGTTGTGGTGCTGTAAATCTTGTTTTTGTTTTTTAATGAGAGCTAATGTTGCTTCATTGTATATTTCATTCCTTTTCCTAACAATTTCCTCAATGTTACTCGGTCTCACCTCTCCCTCTTTTATTCCAAAGAATACTTCTTTGGGTCGCATCTTGGTTGAAGAGTGAATAGTGTCGTTATAAAGTGCTACAGTGACTCTAAACAACTCTTTCTTACTTAATCCCTCATGTTTCGATCTACAACAGCGAAACATTTCTGCAATTGTTGAGTGAAATCGTTCAACGATTCCATTCACTTCGCTTTTATTAGATGGTGTGAAATATGTTTCAATTCCTAGTTCTTCTAACATGCCTCTTACTTCAACAGACTTTAGTGCTGGTTCATTGTCACTGACCAAAAGTCTGGGTATCCCATATGTTGAGAAGAATTTTGTCAGTCCTGAACGGACGTCAGGAATCGATCTCGATTTAATTGGAAAAAGCATTCCGAACTTCGATAATTTGTCTACCACGGATATGAACGTGTTTGGTTGACATATGAATATATCAACATGAACTATGTCTAGCGGCTTTTTAGGTATTGGAGTTTGGGCTAGGTTCAATTTATAAGGATGTCGCTCATATTTAGCAGTTTTACACGTATTGCACAATGTGACGTGTGTTCTAACTTTCCTTTTCATGTTCGGGAAGTAGAATTTCTGGCTGATAGCCATCAGATTTTCTTCGATGCCTCTGTGAGCTCTTGTATGTGTTGTATTTATGACTTCATTCTGTTCTTCTTCAGTTTTTAAGTCAATTAAGAACTTTTGTGAAATAACTACTTTAAACGTTTTGACGCGAGAAAAATAGTTTTTATACACAATTTGAAGGGTGTTGATGAGATTTTCTGGGCAGTAAATGCAATTTACTCTTTTAGGATCCATGAATTCTTTGAATATTCTTAGTAATATTGGTACACCAAAATTCACTTTTGTAAACGTGTGTCTTAGGACTTTGGGAAAAACTTGTTCTCCGGTGGTCTCACTCTCAGTTCCATCTATTTTCAAAATGATCTGATTGGAAAAAGTGTTTACCGGTTTTTCGGTACATGCGATAAATTCCGAGTCATCGGTGTCTGCCGAATGTTGCGTAGCAGCGTCTGATGAAGAATCATTTTGTTCTTCATTCAGATTTAAATTTTGGGGAATTCTAGAGAGGCCATCGGCAACGACATTTTGTTTTCCGGCACGATATCTTATATCGTAGGAATAGTCCATTAAAGCAATCATCCATCTGGCAATTTTACTTGATGGATCTTTCAAGTTCACGGCGCAAGTAAGCGGCTTGTGATCTGTGTATAAAATGAATTTATTTCCGAAAAGGTACGGTCGGAAATATTTGGTTGCCCAATAAATAGCTAGTAACTCCTTCTCAATAGTGGAGTACTTTTCTTCGGTTTGACTGAGTGTTCTCGATGCAAAAGCAACAGGTTTATCTCTTCCGATTGGACCTTGTGAGAGAACAGCTCCTATTGCGTATTTGGATGCATCTGTTGTCAATATGAAGGTTTTTTCGAAATCTGGGTGTATTAGAATAGCGCTGCTAGAAAGTATCTGTTTGCACTTGTTGAATGCTTTTAGAAATTCTGGAGTATGTTCTACTTTCTCATTTTTCCGAAGACATTGTGTTAGCGGTTTCGTTATCCGGCTGAAATCCTTTATGAATTTTCTATAGTATCCCAGTGTTCCTAAGAAGGATTTAATGTCCTTCTCGGTTTTGGGAATTGGCCAATTTTGGATAACTTCAATTTTTTCTGGGTTTGGTTTTACACCTTCTTCATTCACCACGTGACCGAGGAAGGAGACCTCTTTCTTCAAAAATTCACTTTTGTCGAGCTGTATTTTTAAGTTGGCTTTTTTAAGAGCAGCGAAAATTTTATTTAAGTTGTTGCAGTGTTCTTGTAAACTGCTGCTGAATACAATGATATCGTCCATATACACTAGGCAGATAAATCCGGCTAGGCCTACCAGCACAGCATTCATTGTTCTCTGAAATGTTGCCGGGGCGTTTTTCAGCCCGAATGGCATTCTTAGATATTCGTAGTGGCCGTTCTCAGTTGAAAATGCAGTTTTTTGAATATCGTCTTTTTCCATCAGAATTTGGTGGAATCCCGAAGCTAAATCTAGGGTTGTAAAATATTTACTTCTCCCTAATTTATCTAGGATATCCGTGATATTCGGTATGGGGAATTTATCATCCACAGTTTTAGCATTGAGCTTTCTGTAATCAACGACGATTCTCCATTTTTGAATACCTGCAGCATCCGCTTTCTTCGGAACGACCCAAATGGGTGAATTCCATGGTGACGTAGAAGGACGAATTATGTTTTCATCAAGCATTTTCTGAATTTGTTTGCCGACTTCCTCTTTATGGCAATGAGGATACCTATAGCTTTTCTGATACACAGGTATCTCATCATGGGTCAAAATTTTATGTTTCACAACATTAGTAGCTGTAAGGGGTTCGTTGTCGAGGTGAAAAATATCTTGATTTTCCTCAATGACATTGATCAAACTATTTTTCTCTTCTCTGTTTAAATGATCCAGACGAAGTTGGTCCATAAGTTTTCTGAATCTGTCAGGACGAGCTTCCAAAAAATTGAATTCGTTTTGCTCAACCAAGCATTCAAAGTTATTAAGAGTGATCTCAAGTGGATAATCTAATGAAAGTGTTTGATTCTCAGTTGAACTGTTCTTGAGACTGACAATGGCTTTATGACCTACTGCTTGGTATAAACCAGCACATATGAAAAGGTTTGTATTGATTTCGAGATCATCTTCTAGTAAAAAATCACCTGATTGCTCGGAAACTGGTATCTCTATATTATGAATGGTTTCTCTTGAAATTTCCTTTGAGAAAGGTTCTGGATGTTTTCTGAGCATCTGAAGTTTTGTTCCCAATATGGTTATGGAATTGTCATCTGTTTCAATCTTCGCTTTAAGTTCCTGAAGCGTTTCATACCCAATAAGGCCGTGGAAAAAATTATGAAAATCAAAAATATGAAATTTGAACGATTTATCAGTTAAGTCGGGAAATGGATTGAAGTCGACATATCGTTCAATTTTGTGAGTGCCTGAGATGTTGGAGACAACAGTTGGTGTAGGCAGCGCAAAGGATTTTTTCACAAATCGGGGGCATAAATAATTTTTGTTAGCTCCCGTATCTATCAATAATTTCAATCCAAACCCTTGACGTGTGGGAATTTCCATGTAAGGGATGAAATTTTTTGAGTTTACCTGGGGAAATGGGATGTGCTTTCCAGTTGAAAATTTAGGTTATCGACTGCTTCGCTAGAAGTTTCTTGTTCGTAGGTCTCATTGGAAGTTTCTTGCTCATTTTCTAAATGTATTTCTGAATGGTCTTCTTCGTATGAATAATTATCCATTGGCGTTGGGTAGTAATCGTGGTGATAACTTGCCAAGGGATAACATTGATACTCGTATTGATACTCTTGAGCGTTTTGTTGAGTTTGTTCAATATTTCTTAATTCCGTTATCCGTGCTGGTCTCGGTGGGACAGCAGGAAAGAATTGGCTTCTTGCATTATAATTATGCGGTGGTCTATTAACGTAATTTACATATTTAGAGCGAATGGATTTATCAGCATTCATTGGACTCGGTAATGCTTTCCGAAGTTGTCCATTGTTGGTATTATTGCCCTGAGGTGGAGCTGGAAAACGAGGCGTAAAGTTTGGTCTGGTTGGAATACTTTCATGCTGATATGATTGATATGGTTGACGGGGAATAAATGGTCGATGATTAAACATCGGTTGACGAGTTTGTAATTGAGGATAAAAATGTATTGGTTTGGGTAAACGTGGTGTTAAAGTCGGTTTACTTAAGCCCGTACGACTTTGATAGTTACGTTCTTCTACCGCAGCATCAAATGCTTGTTTTATATTTCTGGGTTGACGTGCACGCACGTTCCCTCCAATCGGCTCTTTCAGCCCTGCTAGGAAAACCTGTAGAGCATTTTCCTTATGCGTCGAGTTTCTATCATTTTTAATATTCTCTTCTCTTGGAGAAATATTAGTATTATTAATTAGTAAGGATAGAAGATTTTGTACTTGTCCAAAAAATTGTTCAACTGATCCGTTTTGCTGAAGTTGAAACAGCTCGCGGGTAAGTGTGACTGAGTCACGTTTATCATTATAATAAGCGATGAGATTTGCTTTAATCTCATCCCAGTTGAGAGAAGTTCCATAAGTTTCTAGGACTTGGTCCGCTTCATTAATTATTTTGCTTCTTATAGCTTGAAGCCAAATTTGCTCGAAAGGTGTATTTTTAATAGGTTCCATGAATGGCATAAAATGTTCGACGGACCTAATGAAACTATGCAACTTAACGGGATTGCCGTCGAATGGTTGCAGTTCTCTCACCGCTTGGGGTGTTTGGAGAGATTTCGTAATCTTTTCAGCCTGTTCGAATATTCTGTTTGTTTCTTCAATTCGATTCATGTTCTGTCTAGGGGGTAGTAAAGGATTCGGTTGAGGTGGAGGAGGAGGTATTGGGTTAGGAGAATTGTTCATTTCCGTGTTCATTTCTCGATTTCTTAAATTATAGGGATGGAAACGGTCCATCAAATCCTATATCTCGGGGGTGAAGAAATTTGATTAGTTTTTCTTTAGAATTTTCTTAAATCTAAACGCGATATTTTATATGGCGATTGTTTCTTACAATCTAAACGCGGCTGGCTACACACGGCGCAGATATTCTCTCTGCTGTGTAGACACTGTGCTTTCGACCGGGGGAAATCTTATTGTACCGATCGCATCTACCACAGATATTCACTCTGCTATGCGATCAGTCTCCTACGCGGTGTGAGATTAGCACTTCACCGTTGGATGGTCTGATAAGAACTTTCCGCACTAGTGGAACTACAGATATGCTCTCTGTTTGTTACACACTAGTTACTCGCTACGCGAGGTGGTCTACTTGCACATACGTTTAATTTCTTTTGATAATGATATTATTAATATTTATGCAGATATCAATTCTGCCACATTGGGTGTTTTAACTTTAGTTATATAGAAGGTATAAGATAATAATTGTGGAGAATTACTTACATGGAGAATAAAACTAATATTCGCAGAGTGGTTCTTCCCGATAGCACCTTCATTGATTGATCTGATAAATTTCTTCTTTGAAACAAACATTAGTAATGTTCAAGTCTTTTTCGAAGCACACGTATTGTCTTTTGTATTTGGGCCTCTTTTTCTCGTTATTCAGTTAAACTTCACTTTGCACTAGATTATTTCTATTTTCTGTTAATCCGATATTGTTCTGCACTTAATCAATTCGATCACTATTTCATATCTATTTCGAAACACTTGAGCGGTAATCGCATCCTACCGACTGCGCCAGTTAAAGAAGTTAGGCCTTTGGGAAGGTTTTTAAAAAATTATAAACGAACTACCTCACTTGAACATCGAATTATAACTGACTTTATTCCTTACTAATTAGCCTGAGCTGAGTTCCCTAACGCGGCGTACGGTTATGCTGATTCTCCAGTTTGGTTCCGGTGAGCTCGATCGTGGTGGACTTCGACCTGGCCAAAGCGCTGAGCCTTAGGATTGTGTATCGAACGATAGGTCGATGTTTCGATGGGTCGTTGGTATCGATGATGTTGACGGTGCAAATATTCAGGTCGATGCGCCGTCAATGATGATGCGCTGTTTGTTCATGTGTCGCCCGGAGAACTGATGCGTTAGCTCTATTGGAAGTGGGTCACCGCTGTTGTTCGGTGGTTAGTTGATCTGTTCGTGTAGTACATGGGGATGTGGGTGTTAACTTATATATATATATATATATATATATATTTTTTTTTTTTTTTTTTTTCAAAATCATATCAATATGGGTATCAAATGAAAGGGCTTGACAAGTAGCATATAGTTATTTGTGAAAAATGCAAATCCAAAATGACCACCACTACATCCAAGATGGCCGCAGTCTCCAAAATAACCAATTACTTTTTTAAATGGTTTCATTCTGCTTGACCTGTTTGTATGTGTATCTGAATGTCTGTGGGGTAGGTACCCTGTATTTTTGTAATCCCCTAGATGTAATTAATGAAATGATTTGACTAATAGAATACAGCAAATCATAAAATTTTCCGAGGAAAATTAAGTAAGAAATAAAAAATTAAAACAAATTTTAATGGTTTTATTATAGAGAAATATGCTAATAATACGAATAATGTACTAAAAACTAGAAAATAAAATAAGTAAAAAAAGCTTTTTAAGTTAAACGGGTTGTTTGTGATTACACATAATAATAATACAGATAATGTACTAAAAGCTAGAAAATAATCAGGCAAGTAGCAGTTAGCAGTTACCATTCCCCTTTCTTCATTAATCAAGCACATCGATGAGACTAAAATAAAATCGTGGGGCACGTTGGATTTCCATTATCCGCATTTAATGGTTTCACCATATACCTCGCGATTTTGTTTTAGTCTCGTCAATGTCCTTATTAATATTAATACATATTAATAAAAATACAATTGATGAATTTTCTAACTCACATGAATAGTTTCCTTATTTTCTACTATTTTAAGTTCGTTTTTCCGTTTAGCAATCCCTTCTTTGTTCTTGTATTTTCTGTAATTTATATTAAAACTACTATTTCCGCTATACTTCGCTTCAATTTCATTCTACTCACGTTTCTCTCAATTTTTAACAATTATTTAACTCAATAAATTTTCAAAATGTATAATTCTATTCAATCTTTTCACTATCTAACTTTTTCCTCTTCACATCTATTTGAATTAAATTATTCGTCGCCTTACAAAAACAATAGTGATTTTATTTTATTTTATTTATTTATTTATTTATTTAATTTGTATTATGTAACTTGAGACTTCGGTCCTGTCCATTTGTCAACAACCACAATCAAGGCTAATCGTATCAAGGTGGTACGATTAGAACAAACAGTCTATCGGTGCCTCAAGAGCCCCTCCCCGTAACTCTGGTGGAGAATGTGCTTCGAAGTCAGATTTACTTTCCCGAATCTCAGGCACCGCACCGGACGTCTGAAAACCTTTCCTCCTGCCAACACCATCACTTGTCGAACTCGATCATCGGTACTCCTGATGATTTCCTTAACCACGCCTCGTACCCAGGTTATTTTCTTGTAATTTCCGTAGCACTCGTAATTCATCAGGAAATGCGTCATTTTGAGCCGTTTTAAACAGATGTCGTTCAGCTTCTCGAAATTCCTCTCCCTTTAAAGAGTGTCTTAGCGGTCGATATTCTAGTCACATCAATCAGTGGCTCTGGAATGTGGACATCATGATAGAGAAAAACCGCTCGCAATTCTTCTTCCACGTTTGGTTTCACATCTTGTTGTTGGAGCCATTCGTCTTCGGGTTGATATAAGAACTTCGGTCCTGTAAGCCATGGGCCATCCGAGTTTAGCATGGGAAATTTGTTCCACTTGGTTAACTCATCAGCTATATTCATTCTGGTGGGAATCCACCGCCATTCAATTAATTTTGTGCGATTAAGAATCTCGCCAATTCTGAATGCTACAAACTGTTTGTACTTCCTATGGTCGGACACAATCCATGAATGAACAGTACGTAAATCAGTCCAGATATACACTCGTTTGATGGCAAGCTCATGTTTTTCCAATATATTCCCTTTTAGTCTGGCTCCAAGTACTGCTGCCATTAGTTCCAAGCGTGGAATTGAAAGCTTTTTCAATGGTGCCACTTTTGAACGTGCTCGAACAAGCGAACAACGAGGAATGCCACGTGATAAAATTCGAAAATACCCAACACATCCATAGGCGTTTTCACTAGCGTCAACAAATATATGTAGTTGCAATGATTCATAATCTAGATCACATCCATTTCCGAAGTAATATCGAGGAACTCTCATTGATTCTACCATTGACAAACAACTTGTCCAGCGTTTCCATTTTTGCATAGACTCTTCATCAATCAGTTCATCCCAGTCATAACCGTTTCGCCACAAATCCTGTATCAAGATTCGATCATGAACTGTGAACAGTGCGAGAAGGCCCAAAGGGTCAAAAAGACTCATCACACAGCTCAATACAATCCGTTTTGATGGACGCTTCAATCCAATCAGGTATGGTTTTACGTCACTTCTCATCTGCATGGAAATTGTAGAAATATCTTCCTTTGTGTTCCAAACTATGCCCAGTACTCGCTCAAACCCAGATTCTTTATCGCAATGAAATTGAATCAAACGATTAACTTCTGTTTCACCGAGTTGTCTCAGAAATTCTGTTGAATTCGAAAGTTTCGAATTTCGTATCCTGCCTTAGAATGGATTTCTCTGACTTCTTTCGCCCGTTTCACCGCTTCGCCTACAGTTTCCACG
Source organism: Toxorhynchites rutilus septentrionalis (assembly GCF_029784135.1). NCBI lineage: Eukaryota > Metazoa > Arthropoda > Insecta > Diptera > Culicidae > Toxorhynchites > Toxorhynchites rutilus. The sequence goes on from NC_073745.1 coordinate 101,614,703, forward strand.
CTATATTAACTTGGTGAAACATCTCTCGGATATCTCCACCGAATCCGATGAGGTGTTCTCGAAACTTGCATATTACTGATGGTAGGGATGTAAGGAAGTCGGGGCCTTTGAACAACTTGGAGTTTAATGAAATACCATCTACCACCACTGCTGCATCCCATACAAGCCGCACTTTAACTGGCTTCTTCGGGTTGAGAACAACATTGAGTGGTAGATACCATACATGTTTCGGATCTGATTCAGTCATTTCTTTCTTAGTTGCCTTATGACAATATCCCTTATTCTGGTACTCCACTATCTGTCGTTTAACATTTTCCAACAGTTCATGATTTTTCGCTAAACGTCTGTGTAGTCCTTCCATGCGTCGCATTGCCATTGGGAAACTGTTTGGAAACTCTGCAACATCCTCTTTCCAGAACAGTCCGGTTTGATATCGTTCTCCTATTCGGACAGTTGTCCTTCTCCATAATTTCTCGTGCTCTGCAACGTCATTGGATTCTGGAATAACTGCAACAAATACATCTGATTCCTCTAACGTATATTGAGATTTAAGTAGGTCATGGAGCTCTTGGTTGGATATTTCTGCGCATGAGTGATGACCTACAATACTGCCGTAATTTCGCAAAGTGACGCAAGCGCCAGCGGGAAGAACTTTCAGTACGAGACTTTTTGTAAAATTACAAGTATAATCAGCATACGCGTACATTACGAAAATCTTATCTGTACAAAATGTGTACTGTTGATGGAAAAACATTGCCATCGGGTTGATTTTTGAAAAAATGCAGTTTTAGCTAAGCTATGCCACCAACGCCAGCTTGTTGTGGAAAGAGCAAATTTAAATCGCTGTTTCCACAACCGATTGGCGTTCATCCATCAAAGTATGCAAGAATCTATTTCCAATTATTTTCTACAACATGCCGCCGTTGAGCGAAGCATGAGGAAGCATCAGGGAGAAGAATCCACACACTTTTCCGAATTAGTAGCATGCGTCAAGCAGATTAACGTAGTTGAGAACCCGATCGCAATAATTTTGGACAGCACCTTTTTTTTCGAATTCGAAATGCAATTGAAACCATCCGTGTTAAATAAGATAATGCCGTCCGAAATTATCCGATATAAAACAGATACAGTTTACGCGAGGATGTTTTGAGTTTTGTTACAAGATGCGTTTCGATGAAGCATTTAGAAGAGTGCAGCTGTTCACCAAATCCGACATTTACCATTCAATCAACACTCAGTTTCAATTTATCCGAAAGAAGAATTTAGCAGGCGAGAAAAGTAAACATCGTCAAGAAGCTTTGTCCCTTGATGCCTGAAGAAAAAAGACACTACATATTATCCTAGTAATCAACAATTAAATTGTTGAGTTTGAACTATTTAGTCCTAATCTTTATGTGCTATATGTGAGAATAGCAGGATAAATGTTTCCGTTAAGCTGGATTTGATTTTATGAATTTAAAGTACATGATCTTATGAGCTACTTAGTACATGATTTGTAGTTCTAAAACAGAATTGCTATTATAAAAGTAGCATTGCATGGGGATGGACTGTTTTTGATTAAAATATTTGGCATGACGAGCTTTTCGGAAATGTGTTTTTTACAAGAAAGAAGGTATGTGACTTTTATTATGCTAAACGTTAATTATGGAAGATGTTGTTATGTGAAATTTGCTGTCCATGCTCGTTCATCCTACGCTATCAGAACAGATCAAAAAATCACATCGCATCACAATCAAATTACGTCACATCATAGGGGAAATGGCGCTTGCGCCACATCACAGTGGAATTGGCGCTTGCGCCAAACTGTTTTCAAACTTTTACGGGGACATTTTTCCACATTTCTGTAAAACTTCACAGTTGTTTGAAAGGATTTGGTGTTCTTTATCGATCTATATAAAAAAACGTAAAATGAGAATTTTGGCGCTTACGTCACTTTGCGAAATTACGGCAGAATATTTGTCTGAGAATGCTCATTTGCAACAGGACCATATATTGTCCAACCTAATCTTGATCTGACTGCGATTGGTTCCCCGGGATTTACTATTCTCGATTCCAATGGAGCAAACAAATGAATATCTCTCAAACCAATGAGAATTCTGGGAGATTCTTCTGGATAATTTATCACTGGTAAGCCATTTAAATGTTTATATCGTTGCATGATGTCATCAAAATGTGGCCTTTGAATGGGTAATTGTAGTTTTTCGACTGTATGTGCGTTTCTTATTGAGAACTTTTCGGTTGAACCCTGAGCGGATATAGACAAATTCAGTTTCTGCGAAAAACGTTCTAATCGTGTCATTCCTGCTGTCCATGTAACACGAAGAAGTGTTACACCGGAACATTGTAAATGTTTCGTCAACGAGCGTTCTACTAAAGTATATGATGATCCTTCATCTAGGAATGCCAATGTTTTCACCGATTTGCCTCCATGGGATAATACAACAGGAATCATTTGAAAAATGATCGGTTGTTGAAATTGCATGCTATGCACATTGCAATTAAATTGCACTTCTTCTTGATGTAACAATGTATTGTGCACCGTATGTTCATTCTGCAACGGGCATTCCCGTGAGCATTCAAGCATACCCGACACAACTCCCATCCGTCGACAGCTCGCAAACGTTGATACACAGTTAGCTTCAAAAAATATTGGCAGTTTCGCAATCTGTGATTAATTTCACCACACATCAAACATGGTTCTCTATTCTGCATCTATGACAATTTAGTCACTTCATTTTCCGATGCACCATGGGTGTGTAAAAAGCCTTCGCGCTCTATAATATTAACGGCTTCAGTCGCCACCGACACTATTTCCGAAAGAAATTCTGCAAATGTACTTAATGTGATTTTTATGCATTTGCTACACTCGTTCCGTTTGAATCGGATCCAATCTAGTTTGGCAGACGGTGGTAGTTTTTTCGCTAGTTCCCTGATAAGCCTTGGATTTGTCAAGTGATCTTCAAGATCTGTTGCTTCAAGGTGATCACATAATTGTTGTATTAACCTACCGAAGTGAATGAGAGATGCTAGTTTGTCGACCTTGGGAGCATCTACAGCGTGTATCTTCGCCATTAACGTGTCCAGAACCTGTTCAGGTTGTCCAAATTGTTCTCGAAGATCTTCAATGATTCGTGGTACCGAGCTCGGAAGAAGAAGACGAGTGTAAACGTCTTCTAGCGCCGGACCTCTCAAACATTCCTGCAATCTTGCCAAATTTTCAAGATTGGAGAAACCACATGCTTTCGTGGTTGTCTGGTAGGTAGTTATGAACATAACCCATTCTTCTGATTTTCCAGAGAACGTTGGTAACCGTTCAGAGAGAAATTGGCGGGCTGATAACTGTGCTTTTGTCGGTGTTACTTCTAGTCGTTCCATTTTTATGCGTAAACTTTTATTTGAACAAATGTCTTCCTCTTCAGAACAAGTGTCAGTCTCTTGCGTGCTTCTCTTCCGTTGACGATTCGTTATCACTATCATGCTCTGTTTGTTTATTTTCAGAATCTTTATCGCTCTCGCTCACGTGCACTACGACGACGAGGTGTTTCCCTATCATTCTCTTCATGATTCAGATTTGTTTGTCCTGACTTTCTAATAATCTGCACTCTTCTATCTTCTAAGGGTGTTGAACTGCTCGGTTTCCCAACGCTAAACTCTGATGATGTCGCTCCTGTTAGTCTCAAACTCTTATCTACGGGTTTTGACTTTGTTTTATCTTTCTTTTTCTTCAAACTCTCTTCTATTACCGATCGTTCATTAATCACACTGTCTAATTTCCGTTGCATCCAATCTTTTTCTATCTGCCGTTTTCTATTAAATTCTTCTTCTGTTGCTATTCGCATTTTCATCTCCTGCTTTTCAAATTCCCACTCCATTTCCCGCTTCTCTTTTTCCAGTTTCAGCTTCATCTTCGCCAGCTCCATCCTTTTTTTTAATTGTTTCTGGAAAAGCTCCCTCTCTCGGGCAAGGGCCTTTTCTGCCTCAGCTAGCTCTGCATCAACGGGATCAGTGATCTCAGGAGGATCCGGATTTCCACCACTCGCAGAACAATCGGTACACACCCAGGTGTCATCATCTTTCACATCAGATGTCACTTGTTGGCAGGTGAAATGAAACCAGCGTTCGCAACTCTCACAGTAAACCATCAGACTCTCATCATGGTCGGGTCTGTCACAGCTTCCGCAGTTGTAGGCTGTCTCGTTTTGATCCAAGTTAGAACCTGGTTTATTCATTTTTGAGAATGTTCGAGAGATTTTCTGCTTCAGAAAATATGAACCACTTTTTCGCAGCTCGTCTATTTTATTCAACGGTTCAAAACTAGAATTTCACATGAATATTAATAATAATACAATTGATGAATTTTCAAACTCACATGAATAGTTTCCTTATTTTCTACTATTTTAAATTCGTTTCTCCGTTTGGCAATCCCTTCTTTGTTTTTGTATTTCTTGTAATTTATATTAAAACTGCTATTTCCGCTTTACTTCGCTTCAATTTCATTCTACTCACGTTTCTCTCAATTTTTAACAATTATTTAACTTAATAAATTTCAAAAATCTATAATTCTATTCAATATTTTCAATATCTTTTTCCTCTTCACGTCTATTTGAATTAAATTATTTGTCTCCTTACAAAAACAATAGTGATTTGTTGTCCATTTGTCAACAACAACGATCAAGGCTAATCGTATCAAGGTGGTACGACTAGAACAAACAGTCCATCGCACTATGGGGGATTTCCATACAAGCAGGCGGACAAAAATATTTTCATCATTTTATCGACACTATCGGCATTTTTTCTACTTGGTATGGTCGAGCCAAGTTGATTAAAATCATTTGTTAACATATTACGGTCAAATTTCGATCGAGGTATGTCTTTTTTTAATAAAACCAGAGGAAATAATTCTAGGATTTGCTCGGAATTCAGACCCTCCCCTTTCTTTGGCTGCCCTCTAATTTTTAATATGCTTCTGGCCACCTGTAATGTGCAAGGAACATGTATGCCAATTTATAAATATAATACACCATATCTCTAAGAAAGCTTGATCAATATTCACCAAATATATATATATATATATATATATATATATATATATATATATATATATATATATATATATATATATATATATATATATATATATATATATATATATATAAACGATTTTAAGAAAAAAAAAGTTTTCTTTTAAATGCTACAATTTTGCTCAAAATTGTGAAGATTGGTCACCAGCCTAATAAATTAGATTCGTATTTTTTTTTAATTGTCCATTAGGGTGCCTAAAGGGTGTGTCACATCAAATTGCATCACGGAAAAAACGCTGTAGAAATTTAATTTTTAGGAATTATATCTCCAGCTTTCGCTTATAATCAGATAAGAGTGTATAGATCACGTTGGCCATGCTTCACTGTCAATTTTTCGTAAATTTGGAAAAATATCGTCGAACGAAAAAGAGCGTCGTGAATTAATCCTGCGCACTCATTTCGGAGTTGTCACATCGGGGCATCGGTAAGATGCTGGGAATCGTCCAATCCACGGTCAGCAGAGTACTAAAACGATACTTCGAGAACCTAACCATCGACCGGAAGGTGAAGAACGGCAAAAATGGATGCTCCGTCAGTGAAAAAGATCACAAGCGCGTAGTTAAGCAGTTTAGACGTGATCCGAGAAGTTCGGTCCGGGATGTAGCCAATAAGCTGAATTTGTCAAGTTCATTCGTCCAGCGGACCAAGCAGCGGGAGGGCGGAAGGTACATACATGGTTCAGAAGGCTCCTAACCGCGACGAAAGGCAAAACATGGTAGGGAAGACGCGAGCCCGGAAGCTGTACACCGAAATGCTGACGAAGCCGCATTGCCTGGTAATGGACGACGAAACCTACGTCAAAGCGGACTTTCGTCAGCTGCCGGGCCTGTTGTTCTTCTCCGCAGAGGACAAATTCAGCGTTCCGAAGGAGATTCGCAAGCAGAAACTATCCAAGTTTGCCAAAAAGTACATGGTGTGGCAAGCGATCTGCTCTTGCGGAAAGCGGAGCGCCCCCTTCGTGATGACCGGCACGGTAAACGGGCAGGTTTACCTTAAGGAGTGCCTACAGAAGCGCTTACTACCACTATTGAAGCAGCACGAGGGCACGAGATCTTCTGGCCGGATCTCGCTTCGTGCCACTATTCAAAGGACGTGTTGGAGTGGTACGAAGCCAACGGGGTCACCTTCGTGCCAAAGGAAATGAACCCGCCCAACGCGCCGGAGCTTCGCCCAATAGAGAAATATTGGGCGATTATGAAGCAGGCCCTCCGGATGAACCCAAAAGTTGTCAAATCGGAGGCGGACTTCAAGAGAAAATGGATTTCTGTTCATAAAGAACTACAACCTGACGTTGTACAGAACCTTATGGACGGGGTAAGGAGGAAGGTGCGAGCATACGGGCTTGGGCTCGAAGTATGAATAAAAAGAAAATGCCAAAAGTTGTTTAATAGTTTTTATTTTACTGTCTAAAATTTTCAAAAGGATCGGTCTACTGGGCGAATTTCTACAGCGTTTTTTCCGTGATGCAATTTGATGTGACACACCCTTTAGTTTTGAAATAGGGTAACCAGAAAAAAAAACTTTCTATGATTTTTTTAATTTTCAAACATTTATAGCTGCAATTAAAAATTTGAAGGATTTTCAACCATGTAATAAATATACAATTTGATTTTTCGAAGAATAAATAGTTTGAAGGAATAAAGAAGAACACCAAGGTTTTTATTTTTATTGTAAAAATACTTTTATTTATTTCAATATAACATATTAACATATCGGGTGCTCCTGTGGCCGAGTTGTTAGCGTCAAACCTAACATGCCGGGGGTTCGGGTTCGATTCCCGTTCTGGTCGGGGAAATTTTTCTTCAAAGAAATTTCCTCTGACTTACACTGTGGTCACGCGTACTCTAGAGCTTGCCACTCAGAATGCATTCAAGGCGTGTTATGTGGCATAGAAATCTCAACTAAGTACTAATGAAAATGACGCAAGTAATACTACGTTGAGACGGCGGAGTTCCTCTAGGAACGTTAGTGCCATATAAGAAGAAGAAGAATATTAACATATCGTACAATAGTCATTATAAATACTTTCTTATTCCGTTTCGTTTTCATCTTCTTCACTTTCATCCTCTTCAGAATCTTCATCAATTACATCTTCTACAAAATCTTCATCAATTTCATCCACAGCTTCCATAAGTTCTTCAACTACATTGCAGCTATTGATATCCTCTATTGAACAACTTTCAGAATCTTCAAATATTAAAAAACCTTTAACGATATCTGGATAAGCTAGAGATATTTTTTTCTGTTTTCTTTTTGCCATCCAAATTGAACTGATGAATGGGTCCGATTCATTCATGACACGAATGAAAACATCATGTAAATTATCTACTCTTGATCGTTTCCTAGCATGATGAGTTCGATATTTTTTTAATTGTTTATGCTGACTTTCTGCTGCCTCTTCTGCTAATGTACCAAGAGGTGCTGGAGAATGCATAACTATTTCTCCAGCATGAGCAAGAACTTTATGTATAGTAGCGGGAATCTTATACCAACTATACAATTGAAGATAGAGTCGATAAGTTTCTTTGCAATATGTATCTAATTTTTCGGGGTTTATAGCTTCTTGACTGTTAATTGCAATCAAAATATTTTGAAATCTTACAATTAACTCTTCATCAATGTTCAGCACGCTGCTAAGAAGTTTTGGATTGGAAAACACACGTCGACAAATGTTTCCTGTAGTACTAGTACCTGCTCCACCCGATCTTAGTTGATCTACTCTCACTCCAAACTTTTCGTAAAGCTGTGCTAGTACATGCTTTTTTCTTTGGTCATACAGATGTCTCAATGGTTTTCCAATCCTCCATTTTTTAACATCCATTCTATATGAAATATGTAGTAGGCATTCAAAAAACCGTATCCATGCATGAAGCGGAGATATTCCATAATGCAATGCATCTTCATTTGATATAAAGCCTTCATCGAATTTTTCTACTCTACTCATTAGATTGGGCGTTGCTCCACAAATTGGACAATTTGACATTGATGAGTTTCCTGTGATGTAGGTAAGGACCTTTCCGTCGATCATGCTTAATACAAAATAAAAATCTACAAGTATTGACTTGCCATTCGAAAGTTCTACTTCAATTGGTGTCAATTCACACATTTCTTTTTCTAATTCTTTTTTTGTAGCAAGAATGATCTCTTTACTTTCTATTATAAATTCTAGAATTATTGGTCTACAAAACCGAATACTTTGAGGCATAGGATTATACCACATTATCTCCTTCTGATTATTATGTAAAAACAATCGAATGGGAGTTAAAGTTGATGAAAATACATCTGAATCATCCCTGCAACCTTCTGGTAGCGATTGATTGTACTGTGAATATCCAGTTGAACCATCCATACCCCAACTACTTAAAAGTACAAGCTCTGAAGAATCTAATTCGTTAGAATCTAGGTACTCACTGATCTCTCAGTCGACTATTTTAATGATCCGCTCCACTGTATTCTGCATTAACGCCTGCAATTTCACTTTAATTTTACAACCAGTTTCTTCGATGAACTCTCCAGGAGGGCTGCAGGTCTTCTTCACTGCTTCTATGACGTCGTAGGGAGGAAACCGCGATGGTGATTCCGTATGGATGACTTCGTATTGAGATTTACTCAATCCGATTTCAATGAGAACACTTAAGGCCTCTTCTGCTGACATCCTTCCACGTTGATCAGTTAGTTGGGCTAACATCTTGTTAGAACTTTCTTGGTTTTTTAATATGTGACCAATGACTTTAACCAGATTAACATTTTTTTGGTGGTAGGCCGGCGTTCGTCTGGCGATCAGCAATGCTTTCTCGATGCTGTCCACTTTTGGATCGACTATTTCATGGTCGATGATGCGACGTTTTCCTCTATCGCTTAGCTCCGAAAAGGATTTAGAAGGCCGTCCCCGTTTTGTGGCCGAAGATGTTGCTGAATTTTGTTCCACTTCGATGAAATCCTCGATGCCAAAATCTCCGTCGAGCCAAGTTCCATAACGTGCGTCGAATCTCTGCTTAACACGGAAAACTTCGTGCCACTTTGATTTGTATCTTAATATCGTCCTCACTATCTTTTCACGAAGCCTTTCTTTTTTTTCCACGTCAATTTTATAACTTGCGCACAAGGCTTCAAATACTTTTGCTACATTTTCTTTTATCGTTAGTTTTGAATCAAACAATGAAACAACTTTTCGATTGTCCATCCTTTCACTTGCTCTTAACAATTGGTAATGCCTACTGTATTAAGACTCATCAATATAAGTATGAGGTTAGGTACAAGTGAGTTGCTGTTGGTTGGTAGCTTCTACCGGAATATAGGTACTAAAACGTTACATAGAAATTCAAAGCGGTTACGATGACGTTGAATATCAAGCAGATAGGTAGGTGGAATCTAATTTATGTGTGTATAGAATTTTCAAAACGCTCCAAATCTCGTCGTTGCAGGTTGTTGTATGTAAACTCTTCAGCACTTGTTAGTATACACCTTAAACTAGAAAATAACCAAGAACTCGACTCCGGAACTCCATGGAGCAAAAAGATACCGACCAACTAGCTTATCACTTTTTAACTGATGAACATATTTTTGATTTCGTATAATTCCTATAAAACCAAAAATTTTCAAAACGCTTCAAATCTCTTCGTTGCAGGTCGTTGCATGTAAACTCTTCAGAACTTGTTAGTATGCACCTTAAACTAGAAAATAATCAAGGACCTGACCCGGGGGCTCCTGGGAGTAAAAAGATGCCGATCAACAAAGTTAAAATTATGATTTTTTTTCTTATTTTCTTCTTCTTTTTCTTCTTTATTTTCTAGTTTTCCCCAATAAAACTAGTTAACTACTTGTTTTTCGGAAAGCCCAATCAATAACGTTTTCAAGAATATAATGAACTTTAAATTTATTCTGTTATTTGTGACTAAAAAAAGGTTTTTTGTAATTCGCTTTTATTGGAAAAAAAATTGCATTTTTTTTAAATTTTCATGTTTATTTCTTAATATCTCAAGTATGGTATCTGCTAGAGTGCTGAAATTTTGAACTTTTCTTAGTTAGAGTGTCTTCTTTCTATAGCAATTATATAAAAACAGATTGGTGACAGTCACTTTTCCGATTTTTGTCCGCCTGAAATCCTATAGTGCATCGGTGCCTTAACAAACCGTTTAACTTAAAAAGCTTTTTTTACTTATTTTATTGTATTTACCTTATTTATATGTCATAACTTAAGACTTCTGTCTTTTAACGTTACATTAATTAAATTGAAGTAGAAAAAGCATCACGTGAAACAAAACCCTAAGTCCCAGAAGGCAGATTTTCGGCTAATTTTTTTTTCGATATAAATCTCGACGTTTCATGCATTTTTAAGTCATTTTGTTTTTCGATTTTCCTAATTTCATGTACTCCCTGGGTGATTTTCGAGGATCTAAAATGCAAAAATTGGGACGTTTTGAGACACTTCTAAATCATGTTCGATTGCGCTGAAACTTGGCACAGGTTATTTTATTGGGCCAATAATCAATGTACATGGTCGGTTTTTAAAATTTGTCGTGACCATTTTCGCGGTCACCCTAGTATACATACAGTGATACAAACTCATGTTCGTACCCCACCATTCAGATGACTTTCTCTTTTTTTATAAGTCGAAAAATAAACTTTCGGGACATTCTATTTGGATAAAGTCATAGTGTCTTCTAAGAGTGGAATGGTTTGCTATCTGTTTTTAGAATAACGGTTTTTATTTCTTCAAGAATGGCGAATGTATGAAAATTGACTCAAACTCACATTCGTACGGTGGTTGAAATTTCAATTCGATTCCGAAGGAATTGATCAATTTCAGAATTCCATCTTTAGTATGATAATCCTTGTTCATTGCAACTGTCTTTAGCTGTCTTTAGCTGTTATCCATGAGTTGTTTGGCGTATTCGGAAGGAAAATTAATCCATTAATTCATCAAGTAGTTTTTAAAATCGTGATTTAAAAAAAAATCTAACTTTTCTACCCAGATTTCGCTCACAGTTTCTTGCTGGGATCGATGTCGGGAGATTGTGGGAGAGTAACATTAGCTTTTGAGCAATTGTAATGTAACCATGTGCGAACTTCATTTGCCATGTGCTTTGGGTCATTGTTTTGATAAAACATGTATCCTCGATTCAATCCTATTTCGTTGACACGTTCCTTCAATCTTCCTCCAGGATGTTTAAGTAAACATTCCATCATATTTTTAAAAATAACGATTTTAAAAACAACTTGATGAATTAATGGATGAATTTTTCTTCCGAATACACCAAAGAAGCTAATGACAGTCGCTATGAACAAGGGTTATCATACTAAAGATGGAATTCTGAAATTGATCAATCCCTACGAAATCGAATTGAAATTTCAACTACCGTACGAATATGAGTTTGAGTCAATTTTCGTACATTCGCACAACATTCGCCATTCTTAGAGAAATAAAAACCATTATTCTAAAAACAGATAGCAAACCTTTTCACTCTCATAAGACACTATGACTGTATCTGAATAGAATGTTCCGAAAGCTTATTTTCGATTTTCGAGAAAAGAGATATGCGTGGTGGGGATACGATCTCGAATTTGTATCACTCTATATCTTTTGAGAATTTTAAAAGAATATGGTATTGTGAAAAATGAATGTAAATTTTCGAAATAATTATGTTTTTCAGTGTAATTTTTGAAATAATTTTTTGGTATTTTTCATGAATTTTTAACAATTCCTCTACCTCGACATGGCGAATGATGTTTGTATGGTAGGAAAGAATGCATCGGGAGTATTGTTTTCTGGCAGCTGCTATACTTCACGGTGAATTCGGTTCCTTTTGCCCAATTCGACTACCTGAGTGGAAAGATCATACACAACGCATACTTCTATGCGTGCTTCAATCTTTCCAGTTCGGTATAATGTTTCACTCATATCTGTTTAGAAACAGATGCTTTTTTTGTGATCACTCAGTGAGACATAATGATAATAAGATGAGAACATAGAAAATCAACTAATGTAACTCTTTGTAAAGAATATTTGTCGTCCTGAAAAGGACGGTTGGGTTCTTAGTTTTGATGCAGTTCCAAATCGTTGTTGATTTAAGCCTTCTTCTCGGTTTTCTTGGGTAGCAGAACAGCTTGGATATTGGGCAAGACTCCGCCTTGAGCAATAGTTACACCCGACAGTAGTTTGTTCAATTCTTCGTCATTACGGATAGCCAACTGCAGATGACGTGGGATAATCCTGGTCTTCTTGTTGTCACGAGCGGCATTTCCTGCCAATTCCAATACTTCAGCGGCCAAATATTCCATCACTGCGGCCAGATAAACGGGTGCTCCAGCTCCAACACGTTCGGCATAGTTTCCCTTCCTGAGCAGACGATGAATACGACCCACTGGGAACTGTAAGCCAGCACGATTTGAACGGGACTTCGCCTTTCCCTTAACTTTTCCTCCTTTACCACGTCCAGACATTTTTTGTTATATAATTATGAAATTATTCACGTGCGAAGCGAAACTGTACTGATCAAAGTTTCCGGATAACGAACCCTCTTTTATACCTGCTGAAACAATGTTTGTTTCACTCTCAGACAGAGCTACGAATATAATGAAATGACAACATAAACGAAAGGGGACGGTCATACATTCCACCCTGACCGAGCATAAAACATGATGTTTCCTTTGCTTTCGACATTAGTTCCTCTCGAACAGTAAAAGCGATACAACATAGCAATGGCTCCTAAAACCAGTGGAAAGGCAGCGAAGAAGTCTGGAAAGGCCCAGAAAAGTATTACCAAGACCGACAAGAAAAAGAAGAAGGTCCGCAGGAAGGAAAGCTACGCTATCTACATTTACAAAGTGTTGAAACAAGTCCATCCTGACACGGGTATTTCATCCAAAGCCATGAGTATCATGAACAGCTTCGTGAATGATATTTTCGAACGCATCGCCGCTGAATCATCTCGCTTGGCGCATTACAACAAACGTTCAACGATAACTTCTCGTGAAATTCAAACCGCAGTTCGTTTACTGCTGCCAGGAGAATTGGCCAAACACGCTGTCTCCGAAGGAACCAAAGCCGTCACGAAGTATACCAGCTCCAAGTAACTCCCGAGTCATGTAGCAAAAAAAAACAACGGCCCTTTTCAGGGCCACAAATTTGTTTGATAAGTGTGTAGGAAAAGGTTTTCTAATTGTTGATTTGTAGATTTTCGTTGTCATAATGAGTCGCCTCTCGTGTGAATACATTAATTCGAGGGATTCAGAAAAGTCATATCACAAAAGGTATCCGAAATGAGTAGATACAACAATTTCATGTAGTTCGTTTGACGTTACGTTTGGGAATGAAGTGATGATATTGTGCAGAATGTATGATGATGCATATAGTGAATTCAATGATTGACATCCTCATATTCAGTTGCAGATGCTAATTGAAGACTCGGCATCATTATCTGTTCTCAATGCAATTGCACCAAAAGAGTTAGCAGTTTAGTGTCGAGAAACTAATCGTAGAGAGGTTTAACAGGATTGATTTTGGTGTTTATACAATAAAGCTATATACATAAAAAAAATCATGAAACTGGGAAACCTCGAGCTTTGTACTTTTAAAATGTTATTCAATTTTTATATATGGATAATCTGAGGGTACTTAGAACTAAGTGAGGAACACCGTAAAAAAAGGTGTCGTAAAATATGATTCGCTATAATTTTTAGCGTCAATAAAAGAAGATCAGAAGTTCATTTATATTTGATAAGATTCATGTTTCAATATATCGTGCGGCTCCGCCGTATGTAATGTTGAAGATAGAAAACAGTTTTTCAAACTCTTTTCAAATAAATTGGTGGCCCTGAAAAGGGCCGTTTGTTTGAGAATGAGATTAGATCAGTCAGATTTAAGCGCGTTCTCCACGGATACGACGAGCTAATTGGATATCTTTCGGCATAATGGTGACTCGTTTGGCATGGATGGCACACAGATTGGTATCTTCGAATAATCCAACCAGATAAGCTTCACTTGCTTCCTGCAGAGCCATAACAGCCGAGCTCTGGAAGCGAAGATCGGTCTTAAAATCTTGAGCGATCTCACGAACCAAACGTTGGAATGGAAGCTTACGGATCAGTAATTCAGTCGACTTTTGATAACGACGAATCTCACGCAAAGCGACGGTTCCTGGTCGATAACGATGTGGCTTCTTGACTCCTCCGGTAGCTGGAGCACTTTTACGAGCAGCTTTAGTGGCCAACTGTTTGCGAGGAGCCTTTCCTCCGGTGGATTTACGAGCGGTCTGCTTGGTACGAGCCATTGCTTACGATTTCAGTAGAGTTAACGGTTTCAAAGTTGCTGAATGAATGGGATAATTCAACGCTTTTCTTCGCTTTAATACCTCACGTATGTCGTCATTCTACCATACGCATGCACAAAAAGGAAAGGACAAAAGAAGGGGAAGAATAACAAAATGAAGGAAAAGGAGGAAAAATAATTTCCATTCGGGTATAAAAGTGGGTACCCTTAGGGGAAACAGCATCAGTTTCAGTCATCGTTTGAACTCGGAAACAACATAAAATAGTCCAGAAAAATGACTGGCCGTGGTAAAGGAGGAAAGGGACTGGGCAAAGGAGGAGCCAAGCGTCATCGTAAGGTTCTGCGTGATAACATCCAGGGAATCACAAAGCCCGCTATCCGTCGTTTGGCTCGTCGTGGGGGAGTGAAGCGTATTTCCGGTCTCATCTACGAAGAAACTCGTGGTGTGCTGAAAGTATTTCTGGAAAACGTTATCCGAGATGCTGTTACCTATACCGAACACGCCAAACGGAAGACGGTTACCGCAATGGACGTTGTGTACGCTTTGAAACGCCAAGGTCGTACTCTCTATGGTTTCGGAGGTTAAATGATATAATTTGGTGTACGGTTCAACAAAACGGCCCTTTTCAGGGCCACAATATTTCTCCAGTGAAGAGTTCCTTTAAATGTTTTCAAATCATCCATTATTTTTTAATAAGGATTCGTTGCTTGTTCGGTTATATCATTTGTAAATAACGATGTAATTAGACGTTTAACTGAATTCAAATTGATGTTCTTTACCCATAGAAGTTTAATATTTCTTGAATGAATTATGAATGAATTATGATGTGTACATTATGAGTACACTGTAAGCCAGTGTTGGGAACATGTCATATTAGAAGGATCGTAATAGTAATAAAGTTAGACCAATACCTGGTACATTGCACGTCGCAGTTTGACGCAGACTTGGTCCAATGATTGTTAAGAGGGGACCCCTGAAAATAATGGATTTTCGTGATTTTTTTTTCGGATGTTACGAATAAAGTAAAGTGTTCGGGTATTTTGATGATTGTTTAAGATATATTTGAAGATGTATTTTCCATTCTTTGAGTGCACGAA
This sequence comes from Toxorhynchites rutilus septentrionalis, assembly GCF_029784135.1. Lineage (NCBI taxonomy): Eukaryota > Metazoa > Arthropoda > Insecta > Diptera > Culicidae > Toxorhynchites > Toxorhynchites rutilus. Next base: position 101,630,153 of record NC_073745.1, read on the forward strand.
TACTGATTATGACGCTGTTGAAGGCTGGATGCGTAGATGTTGTCTGAAAATCGGTACCTTGTTGGTGGTATCGGTTCTGAAGCAACGAGGTGTCGTAGAACAAATTTTAATGAATATTTTGAAACTTTAAGACAATACTTAAAGCGTTACATAGGGGTTTTTTGAAAATTCGAAAAATTACCAAAACGGCGGCCATTTTTGTTAAAAATTAGACATTTTTCATGAAAAATCTCTAAATAGCGATTTTTCAAAAATCGAAAAAATGTATCGGCTATGTAATATCGAAAAACGGCTATGTAACGCCGATAATTCATTTTTACATGCTGATAAAAAATTTCAGCCAGATCGGTCGAGTAGATCCTGAGATATCGACACCACCAGTTGAAATAACATGGTTTCGAGAAAAACGCGCTTTAAAATTCGTACATACCTTAAGGTGACTTCATACTTTTGTGGCTGTAACTTTCCATATTTCGTTTCCATAAAATACGATAAATTTTTTTAGGACAACATTTCTGAGGACATAAACTTCCCAAAAATGCAAGAAACAAAAATTCGATTTTTTCGATTTCCCTTAAACAATCGTAATTCTCATGATGCTATTCGGTATCATCGATTAGCTTTTTCGTTAAAATACCAACATTATCAGAATTGTTTAATGTTGGATACAAGATGATGATGTGTGAAAATGTATATTAACTGTCATGAAGAAAACATTCGAATTCTTAGAGGTGGAAAACTATTGTTACTCTTTCGTTCCATTGGTTTTGGTAGTCCTGAGAAGGACTGTTTGTTTTTAAATAAGTTTCAAATGAAAAGCACCAGTGCACTTTACTTTTTGGCAGCAGCTTTCTTCGGAGCAGCTTTCTTTGCTGGTGCTGCCTTTTTCGGTTTTGGAGTTTTAGGCTTCTTCGCTGCTGTCTTCGATGCTTTGGTTGGTTTCTGTTTGGAAGCGGCTGCTTTCTTTACGGTTCCAGCCTTTTTGGCGGTTTTGGCGACGACAGCTTTAGCCTTCTTCTGAACCGCTTTTTTTGCTGGTGCTTCCTTCGGCTTTTTGGCAGCAGCAGTTTTAGAAGTGGCTGCCTTTTTGGCGACTTTCTTTTCCCCTGCAGGTTTCTTCCCAGTCGCAGCTTTCTTTGGTTTCTTCTCGCCCGCAGGTGTCTTATCCTTAGGTTTGATTTTGAAGGATCCCGATGCTCCACTTCCTTTGGTTTGCACAAGATTACCTTTCTCGACACCACTCTTCAAAGATTTTTTTATGAAAGTTGAGAGCTTAGCAACATCACACTTGTAATTGGCACCGATATACTTCTTGATGGCCTGAAGAGAAGATCCATTACGTTCCTTTAAGGTCTTGATGGCGGCCAGAACCATTTCGTTCACTGGTGGATGGGTGGCTGGCTTTTTTGGTTTCTTATCCTCTCCTTTAGGAGCACGAGCCTTTTTCGGTGTCTTGGCTGGAGATGCAGCAACTGATGCTGCGGGAACGACTTCAGTAGCTGTTTCGGCCATTTTATTCACTGTGTTTCACTGCTATGTTTCAACGAAATGCTGAATTCATTGATGCGCTCGGTGCCGCCGTTTGTGCTCGGAATCGAAAACTGTGTTAGGGAAACTCAAAGCGTTCGTTTAAATTTGCTGTTGAGAAAACATTTCGCGTATTTGTAATTTATGTTTTAAAAAATGTTACTTTTCTTTGTTACAGTCCTCACATGTTTATCAGATACCTTATTTAATATTTACTATGATGTTTGAGCTACCATTTAAAGTTGCTCTGTTTTTAAAAGTCCAAGCCGATACTCAATAATTTACGATAAATGCTAATGATATGTATCAGAAGTATCAACACTCTGTCGAAAATGTTCAATTTTCTTACATTGCAAAAGATAAACAGTTATTAAACCTAATTCTAATGAAATAGGGACAATTTTTCGATATATGGATACCAGAATTGAATGTTTTTTCCCAACATTACGAAGCATTCTTATCAAAACTTGGGGCAATCGGAGTAGCTAAAGCAATTTTTGATTTCCGTTCGTTATCATAAGAAATATTATCCTTTTACAAGATTATCAATCTTATTACAATTTATTCATTTGTTGGAATAATATATTTACTGATCCGAGACAAAACACTCAATATTTCATTTTCTGAAATACTTCATGTTTCGACCCAAGGGTTGATTCGTTAGACAAACAGTCTGTCATCACTTGTGTTATCGGTGATATGTTACGACAATCAAATGGTAGTTTTATTCAATATAGTTATTTCAAAGATAAACGTGAACACAATACAAAAATTATATCTAAATAACCCATTATGTAGGGAATTTTTAGTTATTTCACAGTTTGGTGTAAACAGTGGTAGAATAGAAAATACTGTTACCATAAACGAGATCTGCCTTTTTCGATATGCGATTTTTTTCGTTAATTTTTTTTTTTTTTGAAATCATTTATCTTCTTCATAGTTAATAATCATCAATATCAATTCTTATAAAATAATAAATTCAATATTTTTCTCCATTTACGAATTGGTTTTATTTTTCTGACTATCTTATATTACTTTTCGTGATCTGCGGCCAAAATCGAGATTTCATTTTGTCTCTGACTACAAGGTATTTTTGTGTAGACTTTTTTTTTTGAGTATGGTGATGGAATTAAATACACTACCGATAAAAAAAAACATTTGAATGATCAACTAAACCCAATTCCTCTATAAATTATTGGAAAATTACATAATGGATACAGCAGAGTTTAGTTGGGTGATCTCGAAAGCAGACACGGTTTGCTGACGGGCGCCGAACGCGAATAAAGTGTCTTTCTCAAGACAGGTCAGGAAGGAGTTGGAAATAGAGTTTTCTGTGGGATCTTCTCAAGACTAGAGACGAATGAACTTTAAAGTCTCTATAATTCAAGAAGAAGAAGGAGAAGATAATGGATACAGATTGCTATGAGAAAATTTCTTACTGTTCTACATGTAAACATGTTACAAAATAACGAAAATAAGCAAACATACCTTGAAATCAGTGACACATTAGAATACAGATTACAAAAAGGGAACAATGTCCTAAAAATAAAATATCTTGCATATAAAACTAGCACCCAAATAAGGAAAAAGGACTCACTCTAGCAGCGTATTTATTATTTACACCATCAATGTACATGTTAAAGGAATTACTATTGGTGATTGATAAAATAATAAAATAGAAGAAATACTTAAACAAAATTAACTGAACAGTCATTTCAAGAAATTAAGAACATACATTCAAACGCACTACATTATAATAAAATTCACTCCATTACTACATGTACATGTAAATGTTCAGACATAAATATTATAAACATCATAATAATTATCTTTTGAATGCGTATATTGAATTGATATACCAGTTGGATTTCGTAACTCAAAATCGATAACCCAAAAGGTCAG